>NC_135325.1:48103663-48416095 GCF_048772815.1 Callospermophilus lateralis | reverse complement strand
CACATCTGTTATTTTATTTGATCAGTGTACTAAAACTATGAGGCAGGTATTATCTCTCTTGTGAAAGATGAAATAAACTCAGAGTCAGAGAAATTAAGAACCTACCAAGTCTTAAAATGATATAAACAAGACACGAGGTAGGGGTGTAGAGAAATTAGGTAGAGAAGGGAGGGCACAGGATAGGGGGGCGATTGGCAACTCAAGTGAACCATCAACTATGTGCTAGGTACTATCATATGATACAGACATAAATGACAATCCTTAACCTAACAGTACACAAATAGGCAAGAAATACATGTAAAGGCCAGGCAACTGTTAGTTAAAAGAAAAAGAAAACTAGGTCCAAAAGATCTATGAAGATCTATGTTCTTTCCATTACTCCACACTGCCTCCCATAAGTCTGCTGTAAAGACCCAGCTCCCACCTACCACCTTTTTTCTTTAGTTTTTAGAGGCAGGCTTTGGAATGGTTATGTAGTTGACTTAAGTGAAGTTCCATTGTTCTCCAAAGAAAGAATAGGAGAGTTGGGGCTGGAGATGTGGCTCAAGTGATAGCCTGCTTGCCTAGCATGCACGAGGCACTGGGTCCGATTCTCAGCACCACATAAAAATAAAATAAAGATATTGTGTGTCTACCTAAAAAAACTAAAAAAATTAAATATTATAAAAATTAAAAAAGAAAGAAAAGAGAATATTAGTCTCAAATGAACATTGGGAGAGGTTGCCAGGCTCTCCTTCAGGGAGAACTGAATCAGGAAGTTAACAGTGTGAACAGATGAGAATTTTGTATTTTTGTATATTGCCAAATGTGTAGTTGGTACTGACAACAGAACACAACAAGTATGTTTAAGAGCAAGAGTCAGAGGAAGGTAAAGAGAGAGAGAGGTGAAGGAGAGGAAAAGGGAGGGAGAACAAGAGGGAAGGAAGTCTCAGATTTTGTGTATGTGAAATTTAAACTAAGGTTTACCCTCTTTCCAGGTTGTGGTGTAGTTCAGTTAATGGAAGCCAATGTTTTTTTTTTTTCCCATACTTGATACTCTTTAGGACCATGCAGGAACTGATTGTTTTTGTAATTGAGGGAACCAACCAGATGACACAGGTATTTGAAGGCCTGGACGGTGGGCAAACACTTGAGAGAGTCCTGCACCAAATGGTGACTGAATGAAAGTGTCTCCTAGAAGATAAATCCAGAAAGTAAAAAGGATGAGGGGAGAGGGATCTTAAGGACTCATGCTCTCTCTTAGGAACAGCATTTACTTTAAAATCCTCTGATTTGGAGTGCCAGAGAGGCCTCTAGGAGTTGGCAGCTTCTCTTAGGCTAGGCAAAATCCTCATTATCATGACAAAGAGTTTTGAAACCCTTTCAAACTTGCAAGAGGGCCCCCTCTGAGCTCAGGTTTGGAAATTTGGCAAGTAACATTTTATGCTACTGAGCAAGTTAGGATATTTTTAAAATAAAATACACCTCATATTCAGAGTTGACCAAGCCAGGAGGCAGAAGTTTGAGGGGCTTAGATCCCTACCAACATTTCTAACCTCCAAAAGAGTTGGCAAATCAAAAAGTCCTACCTTCTCCTTCATTTCTAACATTTCTAACCTCCAAAAGAGTTGGCAAATCAAAAAGTCCTAATATATTCCATTCTCCCTTATAAGACCTTCTTTACAGGCTGCATCACATCCCAGAATTTCTGTAAGGTTTTCATGACCTGCCCTCCAAAGTCCTTGCTGTCCTGGTTGTTAAGCTTTGCCTCATTACTCCACAGACCATGCTCTTCCTCCTATTCCTTTTATGTACTTTGAACTGCAAGCACCCTTCCCTCTACATTCTACCTAGTGAAATTATACTCATCTGTCAAGATCCACCTCCTCTTTAAAGCATTTCTTGACTATTAGAGACTTAACTAACCTCACTCTGAAAAGGAAGTGTGATCTGGCCAGGATAAAGGGAGGCAGTGTGGTGGAGAATTTAAAATAGTAGGAGGAAGAAATTTGAATTCAAGCTCCAGGTCTGCAGTAATTAGAGTAGATGACTGGCATTGTTATCTAAGCTTCAAGCATTTATTTGTTTTCTACTATTTCTTTTCAATTATTCATTATTTGTCTGCTATATGTTAGTTGCTATGAATCCTATCTAGATCTTGCCATAGAGGATTTTAGGGTCTAACCAATGAAATATGTATATAAATAATTAGAATAAATATAAGAAAATTGACTAAATACTGAGAGAGCATCATAGAAAGTTCCTCAAGAGGTCAAAGAAGTTAAAATTAATCTATCTGTAGAAAATAGCATTTCAGCTTGGCCTTGGAGCATGAACAAAAATACTGTAAGAATTCAATAATACATACGAAAGAGAAAAATATAAAATGTGGTACAAGTGTACAGACTAGTGTTTGAACTAGGGTGAAGAGTGTGAGAAGCTCTTTTGAAAAGAAAGATAAGGTGAGGCAAGAAATAATTCAACCCCTTAATTCTTTAGGCACAACCTGCCAAATATTTTACTTCAAAGAAGGAATAAAATCCCATGATGACAGGGCCTCGACCTAATCTCTGTCCATTTCTTCCAGCACATCAAAGTCTATATTACATTACATTGTATGTGAAAAATTTCCAGAGCCACCTGCAGGAGGGGGCTCAGAAAGAGCCTTAGATAGGGCTCAATAAGGTCTGACAGCAGAGGGACAATTTGAAGAGAACCACTCACACAGTTCCAAGGTAAAGTGTAAAATGATATACCAGCAAGACAAATGAGCTACTTTTAGCTCTTATGGAAAAAAAATGCGACTGCCTTAGATCCCAGGCTTGGGTTGGGGGTAGGGCTATAGCAACTCTGGAGGTATAAAGCAGAGGACGAGCTTTATGAAACCTAAAATACTCTTAACACCCACTTGCCCACTAAAATTCTATCAAAAACCTTGTTATCCATCTGTAAGATACATCCTCCTAAGCTTCTTGCCAGTCTACTGTCTGCCATTACCATCTGGGTTCAGACAATAAAGACTACCCCTTCCTAAATGCTTCCAGTTGTTTTTAGGTATAAATATACACATTTCCTTATCCCTCTCCACACAAGAAAATCATTCCAGTGTACAAAACTTCAATGTCCTTTCTATAGATCTTTACTTCATTTTCAGAAGGCAAAATTTTTTGGAAGAAAGATGAGAGCTAGACTGAGCATCTATCCTAGTATTTAGCTCAAAATGTCATTTCAACAGTACTAAGGATCACATAAATTCATTTCAATTCAATTTATATTCAAAACTCAATATTGGTATTAGTCACCATTCTTATAGTAGCATTAACCAGAGTCTATTACTAGGACTTGCTTAGGGTTTGCTGGGAAGCACCATCTACGCCTTTCTCCAGAGGGTCAATTTTGTACATTCCATGGGAGGGTCACATCCTTGCCAAAACTCTATTGTGGGTGGTTTAACATTTGGCTTGTGAAAAAAAAAAAACAAGAAATATATTGTTACTGAGAAGCAAATACAATCTGAAACTGGTGAGGGATGGAATGGTGCTGGTGACAAAATTATATCTAATCATTAAAAAAAATAAAAATCTCAGTGGGATTTTTTTACAGCTTCCCAATTCACAAGGCAACCCCCCTTGGAATTTTCCAATTTTTCTGCATTCAATCATACCCTAGAACTGCTCCAGCTCTCATTATTCATTTGTAATATTAATACTCTCTCACATTTAATGTACTGTTTATTACACACACACACACACACACACACACACACACACACACACACACACACACATATCCTAATGTAATACCTCTCTGTAAAGGAAAGAGCCCAGCAGTCCTGATTTGCTTGAATCTTGTACATTCTCAGAAGGGCCTACTTATGTGACTGGTCATTGGTTTCCTCTTGGGAACTGAGGTCTTATTAGAATGTTCCTTGTGCTACTAACTGAAGAGCATCAAATATGATTGAAGTTTTGAACCATGCTGTAATAGCTAGTCTAGATAGCTTGTGCAAAAAGATGTGATTTATGATGAATACCTTCTTTCTTTCTGAGGGATCTAGAGTTCAGTTAACTTTAGTCAGTCATTATAGCTATACCAGCTACCCCAGTTACTTTCAGGCTCAAGCAAGTTTCCCTGACAGAAAACACTTTGCATGTGTTTTTGCAGTTCATTTCTGGGGTTTAAGCATGTCTTGTGCAACTCTGCTGGGAGAGAACTTTGGAAGTTTGTACCTGGTATCTTTCAGGCTCTGCCTGATGTGTGTCTTTCCTTTATAGATCCTATTTTCTAGCTTTTCACTGTAATAAATAGTAGTTTGATGATAATGACTTCTGAGTTCTGTGAGTCCTTCTAGCAAATCAGCAAACCTAGCTGTGGTATTGGGGACTTCTGGTACACCATCTTACATTGTCATTATTAGAATCATCACCTTCACTTTACATAAAGAAAACAAGAGTTTCAGAGAGATCAAATGACTTGAGCTGGAACTAGAACTCAATTCTTTCCAAATCCCATGCTCTTTCTACTGTACTCAACTACTACCTGTATACATTTTGTTGGGTTTAGGAGATAGATAAAATGGTATAAGAGGTCTCTGATTTTCAGCTCTGACAGTCATTAACCATATTTCCAGAAGCCCACATGAAAAACAAAAAACAGAAAAGGAGGAAGCACAACTAAAAAAATGCAAAGTTTACCTAAGTTATCTTCCACTATTCCATTTTTACACATTTAACTTCTGTCTTCAGGTGTCCAGGATTCTACTTATACTCTACAAGAATGCATGGGTAAAGAAAGAAATTACACTATAAAGCATGACTAGTTTTACTATGCATTTCTTCCCCATGCATTCTGCCTAGTCCTTGACAAAAACTGAACATGTGGTTTTGAGAAAGATCCTGGTTAGCTTTGTTCAGTGTCACTATTATTTTAAGAATGAAAGAGAATGTTGATAACTTTCTCTGACCTGACCTTGCCAACATAAGCTTGCTCTAAAGTCCCAAAGGACTGGCTTTGTAGTTTGTCTCATCAACAAAATTGTGTGTTCTAAGAATGGTGGAGGAGAAGATTGTGCCTATGTAGCATAATAGACAAAACTTATTAAATAATTCCCCTTTCATAAAATTGCACTAATAAACTAAATAGTTTCTATTTCAAAGAGAACATAAAAGAGTGGATTAGACTCTAACCTGGTTTTTATCCTCAGCATTAAAATTGTATTGCATGAGTTTCAAGTCCCAGGGCTGAGAGGTATTTTTTTGGTCATGTTAGGCAAAATTTTCCAATGAGAAAGGGAAGTGGCAGACACCCACCTATGTAGCAATCTTATCCTTGGAAATTACTTCCTAGAGGGTCTTTCTACTCCAAGCTTGGCATCTGTGAGTCCAGTTCCATTGTAATGTGTGTGGGTTATCACAGATTTATATCACTCAGAGAAGACACTTATTTTCTTATACAGAGAATGTTACATTTGTTGTACAGTAAGCAGGGAGGGACAGAACTTAGCACTTTCAGAACTGGAAAAAAATCCCAAAAATTTGCTAAAAGAAGAGATAAACACATCAGGTTGGTTTTATTTTTCATCATTTATGGAAGGGAATATCTAGGGAGAAAGGAGGAAGAGGCAGCTCAATTACTTATAAAGATTTTTTTAAGGCATGGACTAGCACAGAGCATGTCAAGTCAGTTAATAAAACTAGGTTGTGCAAGCAAAAGGTAGACCATTCGCTCTCATAAAAAAATCCAGTGTTAAAGAACTGTTACTATTCTGAATCTAGCAATGCCTCCATACACAATCACACACATGAGCACATAGCATTGTAAAACTAAAACAAGGTTGTACACATTCACAAATACACACAGACACAGACACAGACACACATTATATATTTCTACAATCATCTATATTGCATCAATGGCTTTCAGTTAGGCCAAGCCCATTTCATTGGAGGAAGATAAAGATTGAATTATGAGCACTACAGAGTCCTTTCTCTACTTATCCAATACCTACTATGGCTTCTGTTAAGAGCTATTAGAGCTATTGTTTTTTGGTTTAAGTCTCAGTTTCTCCAATTGTAAAATAAAGGGACAGAGCTGGATCTCCCATACCAGCTTATATGTTATGGGTTTTTTTTAACTCTCTTACAAAATATTGCACATACCACATGACTGGTGAGAAGGAGATCCTTCTCCTCTTTCTCCTCCTTTTTTTGGTATTGGGTATTGAACCCAGGGATGCTTTATTACTGAACCACATCCCCAGCCCTTTTAATTTTATTTTGAGACAGGATCTTGCTGAATTGTCAAGGGTGGCTTCAAACTTGTGATACTTCTGCATCAGCCTCCTGGTTATTGGGATTACAGGCATGCACCATTGTGCCTGACTGCTTTTCTTCTTATATATAGGCTCACACATATTCATGGGCCTTTTCTTTTTAGCTCAGACAAATAGGATAGCCCAGAGGGTCAAGGTTTTTTAAAATGCTAATAAATAAGCTGAAAAGATGCTCCTTACCCTAGCTTTCCTCTTTTGAGGAGAGAGGAGTGCTGAGCTACAATGGCAAGGTCTAAAAGAATCTGGCCACAGTTATATTGACAGGGCTTTCATGGCTACTTGTTTCTGAACTGTCCAAGAGGAGGGGAGAGCGAGAGCGGGTACAAGAGAGAAAGAAACACTCCTTCTAAGAAGCCAAACTTTCTTTTGAACTTCGAGCCAGAGCAACTGCAAATGATTTCTAAGCTAAAGATGAAGCCATCTTTAGAAGTGGGTTTTCTGGCTTCAGGCACAAACTAAAAAAAGGGAGTAACCTGGGATAAGAACAATAGAGTCAATCATGAATACCAGTTGGAACCAAAAATACTAATATTAACTGAATATGTTAGTATTTACTTAGTAAATTAAAATGAAGATGATTTTGTGAGAGCAAGGAATTACTTTGTAATGTCAGTCCAATCTGGAATCAATTTGATGTGTTTTTTACAACTGTTAGACCAAAATAAAATGTAAAAATAAGAAGTTATCCATCCATTAAATTCTAAGGACAATACTGGGTCATTTCAGGGACTAAATATCTATCCTTCCTGATAAAGGGAAAACATATTTTCAAGGCTCATTTTAAAAATATATGATACCATCTAAAAGCCATAGCATTAGTATTCTGATTTGATCATTTATAATTAGTAGTTTACATTTGTATGATGTTAAATTTATAAAGTAATTAAAATATATTTTATATTATTTTTTCTTATGTTGATCCCTGGTAACAACACTGTGAGTATGAATGGGTAGGTATTATTATCACTATTTTAAAGATGGTAAATATGAGGCCAAGAGAGATCAAACACTAGAGTGCTGGCATTAGAACACAGGCATGAAGGTTTCATGCTTCTGTTTTGCAGTGAGGTCAGCAAGGAACAAAAATTTGACATGATGGTAAATGTCCCATTTCAGTTCAAAACTCATTGTCTTACCCATAGTTTTTCATTACATGCACATTTATTTGTTGAGATACTTGTCAACATGAAACCCAAACTCTAACTTCCTGAATCAGTAGTGAGGTACATTCTAGGAGCCAAGCATTCCTGTTTTATATTTCCTGATTTCAGCTAGACTATCCTTTTTCCAAGGAAAGAGTGTATGGGGTAAGGTGGTAGAATTTAACAGTCTCATAGACTTTCTCAAAGATTTACAGCTCTCTAGGTGTCAGCAAGTACCCCACCATCTAGTGGTCATTTGCAAAAACTTCATCTTCCTGGTAGGAGAAGAGTCATCCTGTAGATGTTCCATTTACTATCCACATGGAATATAGAAAAAGAGTGATCATATTCCAGTCAGCTCAGAAACAGATATTTCACTACAGCAATATACACAACCTCAGCCCAGAAGCTTAAACATAGACCTGCTTTATGATCCAGCAATTGCACTCCTAGATATCTACCCAAGTGAACTGAACACTTAAGTTCACACAAAAGCCTGCATATAGATGTTCATATTTTATTTATAATCTCTCAGATCTAGAAACAATCAAGATAACTAATAATCCTTACAATGAAATATTATTCTTTTAAATTTTTTAGTTGTAGTTGGACATAATACCTTTATTTTATTTGTTTATTTTTATGTGGTGCTGAGGATTGAATCCAGTGCCTTGCACATGGTAAGCAAGGACTCTACCGCTGAGCCACAACCCCAGCCCAACAATGGAATATTATTTAGTGATATAAGGGACTACATGAAAGGAGTTATTAATTCACATAACATGACTGAGTCTTAAATGCATTTTGCTTAAGAGAAAGAAACCATACCCAAAAGGCTACCATTATATTATTCCATTCATATGACATTCTGCAAAAGGTAAAACTAACTATAAGTACAGAACACCCATCAGTAGTTTTGGAATGTTAGGGGAGATAACAAAGGGGATTCACAGAGGAATTTTGAGAGTGATGAAACTCTTCTGTATGATAATAGGGTGGTGAGTACATAATACTATGCATCTGTCAAAACTTATGGACCTTTAGTTCACTGAGAGTGAGCCTTAATACACCAAGGTAAAAATCAACCAGGATGGAATGCTGACTATGACAAGTGAATTTAACTGTACTAAAAATGTGTGGCTGACTGAGCTGGGGTTGTGCTCAGTGGTGGAGTACTCACCTAGCATGTGTGAGGCACTGGGTTCGATCCTCAGCACCACATAAAAATAAATAAAAGTAAAGATACTGTGTCCATCTACAAGTAAAAAAAATTAAAAATGTGTGAGTGGGGGATAAAGCTAACTTGAAAAATTCTATTTTGACTAAAAACTGTAAGTATAAGGACAAAGAGCTGTATAAATACTCTGTATTCTTGTCAGTGTAAATATTTCTTATGGGGGTATAGGTGAACAATTCTGCAACTGATTTACATGCACTGGGGTTGAACAAATAAGTAAATGATTGGTGGGTAGTAGAAGCCAGGTTTTTTGCTGTTAGAGAAGAAATGCGTACATAAAAAAGAAAAACTATAATTAACTCTATAGTACTGGAATAGAGTTGGTGATATCAATATGAATTTGTGCTTAACTTAATACACATTCAAATGTATATATACACAAACAATTAAAATATATATGTACACATGAGTTAGTATACAAACATATTACCTAGAGAAAGAAAAGAAGCAATGACAGCTTGGTAATAATGACCACTCTCAGTTCTTGGTTTTTAGATATATTCATCAATAAAAGGAACTTGCGTTCCACGGGGGAGTGGCTGATTCTAAGAATAAGACAGGGAAAATACAAGACAAACCAACACAAGATGATATTCTTGCATGAACAATAAAATTCTTGTATTGTAGTGCCAGAAAATAAGGAACCACTGAAAAGGCAAAAGGAAGGGAAAGGGCACATCAAAGGGATGCAGGAGCCAACTTGAAAGAATTCCCAGTGGTTAAAATGGGAAAAATTTCAACAACAAAATAGATAAGGTAGTATCAGTGTAAAACACAAAGTATAAGATAAATATATACAAGTTTATACATATATAAATAAATAATCAAATGAAATAAATAAATAGAGGAGATGAGACTTATCTTCCTTACAGAATTCCAAATTTTTTATATGTGTGGAGGTTGAGCTTGGGTGTAAACTGGGCTTACTTCTAAAGCATAGAAAATTGAAAGGGAAAAAACAGCAACTTTACATTGGAGAAACATAACTAGAAACATTAACTGGTGGTAATTGCTAGTGATGTCTATATCATGTACTCCTTGCTATAATGTGATGATAATGGCACTTTTCTCTATGGTATTTGTTTCCAAAACCTATAACCCCAGTGCAATCATAAAAAATGTGAGTAAAACACCTAACCAGTACTCCACAAAAATGTTAAAGTTATGAAAAACAAGGAAAAACAAAGAAACTGTCATAGACCTGAAAAGACTAAAGACACATGATGATTAAATACAGTGGGTTATATTGAATTGGATTCTGATATTTAAAAAATGATATCAGTATAGAAAAACTGATGAAATCAAATGAAGTCTGAAGTTTAGTTTCAATAAATATATCATAATAATGTAAGATGTAAGCATTAGGAAAAACTGGATAAGAAGCAAAGGGAAATTCTTTGTACAGGATTTACAACTTTTTGTAAATATAGAATTAACCCAAAATACATTTTTTGGAGAAATTAAAACATATGGAATATATGAAAATGTTCATAAATACTGAGTTAGTAGTTGAAAGAGATGTCTGTCAGATTCCTATTTAATATAAAATTAGGGAAGAAGAACAGTCTTCTGAAGTCAGAAGTTCACCATTATGTTACCTTGAGCAAGGTCCTTCTTCAACTTGGGGCTTGAATTTTTCATCTGTACCATAAAGGGTTGAGCTAGATGGTCTTCTAAGGCTTCAGCTCTACCCAGAATGGACTCCTTTTTTGGCTATGTGGAAGGCAGGGATAAACCCCTAAAGCTTCCCTTGGGCTTTCTTTACAAAACCAGCTGCTTTACCAATACAAGATCAAAGTAGAATATTCCATATGAGTTCCAGGCACCAGTAATTCTAGAAAGATAGGTTCAGTAAGAAGCAGGATGAAACTGTGCATGTTATCAGCCTCCTTTCTGGGCAGTGTTCTGTGTTCTGTAGGGAATAAGGGCAATGTGAAAGCCAATCTATAGGTAGGGAAAGAAGAGGAAAATGAACATATGCTTGCATTTTCATGGATAAACTTTTTGCTGAGCCATTGCTGCCCAAGCACACTGGCCAAACAAACACACGTTGCTGGTAAACCCAGGTGCCTTCAAAATTCCACTCTTTCTGTTTACCAGTTGTAAGGAGGTAATATTAAAAAAAAAACATGTAATGCTTACCTCCCAGAGAAGAGTTGGGCCATTCAGGGCAATCACATCACATATTATTACTACCTATTCTTTAAGGTATTTGGTTAGGTAAAACCCTTCAAGGAAATAACCCTTGATTTCCTAGGACTGGAATGTGCTAGCTTCAGACCTTGACATTACTTTAATGGTGTAACAAGAAAGAGATGGCTGAAAAATATGTGCACCCTCACTTTCGAAGATAGTGACTGTGTGTGATAACTATGCATACTCACACACAGTACACCAACCTCAAAACTAAAGGGCTAGATCACCATCTTGTAAAAAATTTAAATCACCAAAAGCTTTCTAGACCATTCCAGTTACCTATAACCTAAGGTAAGATTAAATAATAGAGGTGAAAAATAAATCTAAGATTCAACAGAAACTTTCAATTTTTTTTCAGTCTGCAAAAGAATTGAGGGCTTCATTCAGAAAGGCACATAAGAATATCACTGCCACCACTACAATTAGCTGTGCTTAAACCCAATTGCAGCTGTTACATTTCATTCTTACCTCAATCAGAACTTTAAACAGGCCTATCAGTGACAGACAACCTGAGAAACCCTGGCTTTCCCCTGAAGTTCACAGCTTTGAAGTCAAAGGGTCTTTGTGTTGAGGATTATTCTTAAGGCAAGGTCTTGCTTTCATTTTTATATTTAGATAGTTCTAATAAAGAGCAAGGTGGACATTCAGGCTCAGCTACTATAATTTCTTCTAAAAGGTATTTTATGTATGTTTTCCTAATAAATTTTCTTCCAGCATAGAAGCTCCAAATAGATGGCAAAAGAATGTAGGATTGTTTTGTTCTAGTTCGTGTATTTTCCCCACAAATCAACAGAATTATGGTTGTTCATTCTATTAACATATCCCTAATAATGTTAACTTAAAATTTTAGTCTCGCTACTGGTGTGCAACAATGAAACAGTCACAGGGTAAATGCAGTAACATAGAAAAGGAGAAATCAGAAAGATATATGGGAGGGAAGGGTAAAGAAAAGGAGAAGTAGAGAAAAAAGGAAAGATGTAAAGAAAAGAGTAAATGAAACATAAAAAGCAGCAGAAGAAAAGAGTAAAAGGAAAAAAGATGACAGTGAAATAAAGAAGCAATGACAAAAGCCCTCAAAATGCCACTGCCTTTTAATTTTATTGACTAATGATACTGCAGACCCTAAGACTTGTGGTTGAGTATGGAGTAAATAAATGGGTCTCAATTGCTATCTGTGTTGTACAGGGAGTTTTTCACAAAAGCCTCCATAAAGACTTGGGTCTCCTTCACAATGAGTCCACTGACTCATTTTCCTCTCAGCCTTAAGAAATTAGCAGAATAGCAAGATAATAGCTCCCATTTGTGCTTGCTTCAGAGCTGCCAACAAAAAATTCTTCTGACTTTTCAAACATTCCCTTCCCCCTTGCCATTTGCCACACTGGTGAGTACCACAAGCACATCTGCATGTGTGCACCAACACATACACTCTATCAAACTGAGGGATTTGGCTGGCCCCAAACAATGATGAACTTTCAAAATCCAGTATAAGAACAAATATAGATAAAAGTTAATTCAAGAAGTCATAACAGTTCTGAACATACACACACCTAACAGTGGAGTCCCAAAATATATGAAAAACAAACTAAAAAAATGAAAGAAGAAATAGCCATTTCTATAATAAAAGTTGGAGACTTCAACATTCCACTTTGAATAACAGATGTAACAACTACACAGAAGATCAGTGAGGAAAGAGATTTGAACAACACCATAAACCAACACGACCTAACAGATGCACAGAGAATACTAGAGCCAACAACAGCACATTCTTCTTAAGTGCAAATGGAACATTCTCTAGGACAGGACTTATATTAAGCTACAAACAGCCTCAATAAACTTTCCTTTAACATCTCATATAAATGATGGTATATTGGGTATGTAGCATTCTCTAAGGACTCTTCTGTCTTGAAAAATTGATTTCAAGTGAAACACACTCTTGAGTGTTCTGATAAGTTTGGCAATTGAAAGGCTACTGTTAGATTTTTTTTCTAAAAGCTTTTTAAAAATTTCTCACCTTGTTTTATTTACTTTAAAAAAGTTATACATAGTAATGTATTTTTTTGTATATCTCCATGAAGTTTGACAGATGCATGCAGTAGTATGACCATCACAATCACAATTCAGAATAGTTTCACCACCCCAGAAGTTTCTTTGTAGGTAATCCCTCCTTGAGTCCCCAGTAATAATTGATCTGTTTTATATTCCTATAGTTTTGTCTATAGAAT
Organism: Callospermophilus lateralis; assembly: GCF_048772815.1. Classification (NCBI taxonomy): domain Eukaryota; kingdom Metazoa; phylum Chordata; class Mammalia; order Rodentia; family Sciuridae; genus Callospermophilus; species Callospermophilus lateralis. The sequence goes on along the minus strand of NC_135325.1, from coordinate 48,402,988 downwards.
GCTTCATCCTTTTTTAATTTTTTAATTTGTCCTTTTTATTTAGTCATGAGAGTAGAGTGTATTTTGACATATTATGGAAACATGGAGTACTTCTTATTCTAATTAGGATACCAGTCTTGTAGTTGTACATGATGTAGAGATTCACTGTGGTTTATTCATATATGTACATAGAAAGTTATGTCTGATTCATTCCACTGTCCTTCCTATTCCTGTACCCCTCCATTCCCTTTTTCCAATCTACTGAACTTCTATTCTTCCCCTCTCCTCACTTGTTGTATATTAGCATCCACATATCAGAGAACACTTGATCTTTGATTTTTTGGGATTGGCTTATTTAGCTTAGTCTCCAGTTCCACCCATTTACTGACAAATGTCATAATTTCATTCTTCTTTATGGCTGAGTAATATTCCGTGTGTGTGTGTGTGTGTGTGTGTGTGTGTGTGTGTGTATTTCATTTTCTTTATCCATTAATCTGTTGAAGGGCACCTAGGTTAGTTCCATAGCTTAGCTATTGTGAATTGAGTTGCTAAAAACATTGATGTGGCTGAATAACTGCAGTATGCTGATTTTATCCTTCTTCAATAACTGTAAATTAATTTATTGTATGGTCTGTATAATGTATGGGTAGACCTTACAATAGAATTTATTTGGTAAATTTATTACTAAATTTAATATATTTGGTAATATTTTCTGTTTTTTATTTTCTGAACCAATGTTGATACATTATTAACTAAAGTCTATAGTTTACATTAAGGTTCATTCTTTTTTATTTTTATTTTTAATTTGTTCTAATTGGTTATACATGAAGGTTCACTCTTCGTGGTGCACATTCTACAGGTTTTGGTTAATGTATAATAATGATATGTATCTACCACTACAGTATCATACAAAATATTTTCACTGCCTTAAAAAATCCCCTGAGCTCCATCTATTCATTCCTCTGTCCCTTCCCTGAAACTTCTGGCAACTAATCATCTTTTTATGGTCACCACAGTTTTACCTTTTCCAGAGTGTTGTACAGTTAGAACCATACCATATGTAGCCTTTTCAGATGGACTTTTTTCACTTAGCAATATGCATTTAAGATGTCTACATATCTTTTTGTGGAATGATAGCTTATTTTTAGTGCTGAATATCCAGTTATGCACATGTAATACATTGTCTTTGTTTACCCATTCACCTATTGCAGGACACATTAGTTCATTTCAAGTTTTAGTAATTGTGAATAAGGCTGCTCTAAACATTAATGTGCAGGTTTTTGTGTAGATATAAGTTTTCAACTCATCTAAATAAATACAAGTAACATGATTACTGGTTCGTATGGTAAGAATATGTTCATTTTTGTAAGAAACTGTCAAAATATCTTCCAAAATGGCTTTACCATTTTGCATTCCAACCAGTAATGAATTAGAGCTAAAGTCTACCTATTTTACACAAATCCCTAATACAATGCAGTTTTATTAACTATAGTCCTCATGTTGTACATTAGATCTCTAGACTTGTTCATCTTAACATGTGTTACTTTAATACTTGGAATCTTTTTACCTACATCTACTCATCACCCCACCCCTCCATCCCTGGTAACACTATTTTATTCTCTTTTTATTTGACTTTTAAAAAATATTCCATGTATAAGTGAGACCATGCATTATTTTTCTTTATGTGTTTGGTTTATTTCACATAGAAAAAAAATGTCCTACAGGTCCATTCATGTTGTGCCAAATGGCAGAATCTTCTTTCTTAAAAGCTGAATAATAGTCTATGGTATGCATATACCATATTTTCTTTATCCATTTGTCTATCAATAGACACTTGTTTTTTAATTTAAAGTATTTTTTATTTACCATATGATTTATTTTTATTTTTTTTAGTCATACATGACAGCAGAATGTATTTTGACATATAATACATACATGGAATGTACATACATCAATCATATTGTCTATTCTATTCTGCTGCCCTTCCTATACTCCTCCCCTCCTCTCCCATCCTTTCTCTCTATCCAATCTAATGTGACACGCTTTTTTTTTCTTTTTCGACACTTGTTTTTTTATAGATTGGATATATTGTGAATAGTTCTGTAGTGAACATGGGAGTGAAGATATTTTTACCAGATGATGATTTCATTTCCTTTGGGTAAATACACAGAAGAGGGATTGCTGGGTCTGCTTCCACCTCTTGGCTCTTATAAATAGTGCTGCCATAAAGGTAGGTATGCTCATTGTTTTATTTTGCAATGTCCTGGGGTATCTGATGTTGAACATCTTTTAATGTGCTTATTTGCTATTGGTGTATCTTCTTTGGTGAAGTGTCTCTTCATATTTTTGCCTATTTTTAAATTGGATTGTTTTCTTCTTGTTTCTTCATCTTTATATATTTTGGATACCAGCCCTTTATCAGATATGTATCTTGCCAAAATTTTCTGTCTGTGATTTGTTTTTATTTTCTTTTTTTAAATTTATTTTTTAGTTGTAGTTGGACATAATACCTTTATTTATTCATTTTTATTTGGTGCTGAGGATAGAACCCAGTGCCTCACACATGCTAGGCAAGTGCTCTACCGCTGAGCCACAACCCCAGCCCTGTTTTTATTTTCTTAACAGTGTCTTTCACAGAGCAGAATTTTTAAATTTTAAAGAAGATCTTATTATTATTGGTATTTTGATGGGGATTGCATTGAATCTGTATTGCACTCTGGTAATATGGCCATTTTAATAATATTAATTGTGCCTATCAAAGAACATGGAAGGTCCTTCCATCTTCTAAGATTTCCTTCAATTTTTTTCTTCAATGTTGTATAATTTTCACTTGATATTTTGTCTTCTTGGCTAGATTAATTCCCAATTATTTTATTTTTTGAGATTATTGTGAATAAGATGGTTTTCCTATTTTTTTCTCAGCAGAGTCACTAAACTATAGTAAAGCTATTGATTTGTGAATGCCAATTTTATTTCCTGAAACTTTGCTGAATTCATTTATCAGCTCTAGAAGACTTCTGGTGCAGTTTTTTGAGTCTTCTAGATATAGGATCATGTCATCAGCAAACAGAGATAATTTGACTTCTTCTTTTTCTATTTGTATCTCTTTAATTTCCTTCTCTTTTGTGACTGCCCTGGCTAGTTCAAGAACTATATTGAATAGGAGCGGTGATAGTGGGCATCCTTATCTCATTCCTGATTTTAGAGGAAATACTTTCAGTTTTTCTATGTTCAGTATTATGTTGGCTTTGGGTTTGTCATATATAGCCTTTATAACGTTGTGGTAAGTTCCTTCTATTCCTTGTTCTCCAACGTTTCTAACATGAATGGGTGCTGAATTTTATTAAAGGCCTTTTCTACATCTATTGAGATGATCATAGATTTTTGTTCTTAATTTGACTTACATAGAAAATTACATTTATTGATTGCATATTTTGAACCAACTTTGCAACCCTGGAATGAAACTGACTTGATAATAGTACATTATCTTCTTGATGTGTTTTTGAATGTAGTTTGCTAATATTTTATTAAGGATTTTTGCATCTAGGCTCATCAGGGATGTTGTTCTGTAGTTTTCTTTCCTTGATGTGTTTTTGTCTGGTTTAGTTTCAGGGTTATACTGGCCTCAAAGATGTTTTTGGGAAAGTTCTCTCCCTTTCAATTCCATGGAATAATTTGAGAAAGACTGCTTTTATTTCTTCTTTAAAGGTTTGGTAGAACTCAGCTGAGAATCCATCTGGTCCTGATATTTTCTTTGTTGGAATGCTTTTAATTGCTGCTTCAATTTAATTACTTGATATTGGTCTGTTTAGTTTTTCTTTATTTTTATGGTTCAATATAGGCAGGTCATATGTGTCTAGAAATTTGTCAGTCTTTCAGATTTCCCATTTTATTGAAGTTTGAATTTTCAAAATAGCTTCTAATGATCCTGTGGATTTCAGAAGTGTCTGTGGTGATATATTTTTCATTTCTAATTCGTTTATTTAGATCGTTCTTTCTTTTGGTTAATTAGACTAAGGGTTTATTAATTTTTTATTTATGTTTTTGAGGTACCAACTTTTTGTTGTATTGATCCTTTTTAATTTTCATTCTCAATTTCATTGATTTTTGACTCTGATCTTAATTATTGCCTGATATTGGAATTAGTTTGTTTTTTCTTTTTAAAAGCCTTGAGGTGGAGCATTAGATTATTTATTTGGAATCTTTTAATGTAGGCACTCAATGTTATAAATTTTCCTCTTAGAAATGCTTTCATACAGTCCCAAAGAGTCTGATATGTTGTATCTCTGTTCTTATTTGTTTCTAAGAATTTCTTGATTTCTTCTCTCATTTCATCTATGATCCATTATTCATTTAAAAGATTAATGTTCAATCTCCATGTGTTTATATAGTTTCTGTTATTTTTCTTGCTGGTGATTTCTAGTTCTATTCCATTATGATCTGAGAGAATGCCTGGGATTATATCAGTTATTTTATATTTTCTAAGGCTACATTGTGACCTAGCATATGGTCTATTTTGGAAAAGATTACATGAGCTGCTGAGAAGAAAGTAAATTCAGGTGCTTTGGGGTGAAATATTCTGTGTATATCTATTAGGACCATTTGATTTATTGTATTATTTAGATTGGAAGATCTTATTGATTTTATGTTTGAATGACTTGTCTATTGGTGATAGGGGTGTGTTGAAATCTCCCTGTATTATTGTATTGAGGTCTATCTGGGATTGATGTCAAGAAGTATTTTTTAATGTAGTTAGGTACACTGAATTTGGGGGCATATATATTTACTATTGTAATATTTTATTTCTGGATTGTTCCTTTTATTAGTATCTAATGGCTTTCTTTGTCTCTTCTGATTTACTTTTGCTTGAAATACACTTTGTCATATATGAGGAGAGTTAGTCCTGCTTGTTTTCAGACTCCATTTGCATGAGATATTTTGTCCTTTCTTTTACTTTCAGCCTATGGCTGTTTCTGCCTATGAGACGAGCCTCTTGAGTCTAGCATAGAGCTAGATCTTCTTTTTTAATCCATTCTGCCAATCTATGTGCTTCAATTGGGGATTTGAACCATTTACAATCAGTGTAATGTAATTTAATGTAATTACATTCATCTATGAATATATGTTTGTTATTTCCTGCCATTTTATTTGTTTGCTATATTTGATTTTGTCTTGATTTTCATTTATTTAGTTGTTCTTCCAGCGAACTTTATCTATTTGGAACATTTAGGGGTTGTTTTTGAATTCTTTTGTGTGTAATTTATCTTTAAATATTTATAGAGCTGGCTTAGTAGTCATGAATTCTAATTTATCCTTATTATAGAAAATTTTTATTTCTACATTGATTCTAAAAGATAACTTGGCTGGTAATTGATTTTTTAGAGCTTGAAATATCTCATTCCAGGTTTTACTTGATTTTAGATTCTGAGTTGGGAAGTCAAAAATGAGACTTATTGTTTTCCCTCTAAAAATGACCTGATGATTTTCTCTTGAAGCTTTTAATATTCTTTCCTTATATTCTATGTTAGGCATTTTGATTATGGTGTGTCTGCAGAGGTTTTCCTTTGATCTTATCTATTTGGAGTTCTATATGCATCCTGTAAAGGTCTATCTTGATTCTAAGGTAAGGGAAGTTTTCTACTATTATCTCATTGAAGAGGTTCTTAATACCTTTAGCTTCTATCTCCATAGTCTCTTCAATCCAAATGACTCTCAGTTTTGGTCTTTTGATGTGGTTCCAGAGTTCTTGTATATTCTGATCATGGTCTTTCATTTTTTTCCTTTATTGCATGCTGAGTATTCAAGTTAATATACCTTGTCCTCAAGGTCTGGAGTTCTGTTTTCCATGCAATCTAATCTGTTAGTGATGCTTTTAAGTGAATTTCTAATTAGATTCATTGTGTCTTCCATTTTCTGGAGTTCTGATTGATTTCTTTTCAATATCTCTACTTCTTGATTGAAATGAATGAAATCTCCTCTATTTACTTTCTTCATTTGTTCCTTAGATCTTCTTTTAGTTAATTGAACACTTTAATATTCAGTTTTTTATAGTCTTTCTCTGGTATTTCATCCATTTCCATATCTGTGGGCTCCTTTGTTCAGGGATTGCGAATTTTGGGGGAGATTTGTTTGCCTGTTTCTTTATGTTTTCAGAGGTCATAGATTTGTACATCAGTTGAGATGAATTCTCTTTCCTCGTTTTATGTATGTGTGTCTTCTTGTGTGTAGTTGCCTTTTTTTGTTCTAGGAATTTCTCTGTTTTTGATGTATAACTACATGTCTAGGAGTGGGACCTGAGGTCCCCTCTAGTTGTTCCTAATTGGGACTTGGTTGTTGGTTTGGGATTTTTCTCTTCCCTGTTCTATATGTTGAAGTATTGTTGAGGCTTGTGTGGAGCTAGTTTATGTGTAGAGTGAGGGTCAATGTTTCTTGGCTGAATTATGAGTATTGCTTGGCAGCAGGATCTCTACTCTGTGAACTTGAAGAGTTTCAATCATTTTCCAACCTCTCTTACGTACAATGGGGAGCCAGGAATAGCAATAATGATAGTAAAAGATGTACATTCTTAAGGTAAATATCTGTGTCTACTTTGATATCTATAACACTAATTGTCTTCTTTATAGGAATAGTGGGGTCAGCATTTAAGATCAGCACTAATAATAAACAACTGTGAAATAGATAGAATATTAAAGATCAGGTGTCTACTACATTATACACTGTATTAATAATCATAACAACATGGATGGGATAGGAATTACATAAACTACATAATTCTATCAACAGAATTAGAGTTTCTTAAGGGAAGAGAAAATAGGGTAGGAAGGGAAGGTTTGAAACACTTGAAAATTGAAAAGAGGAAAAAAGCAGGAGATAGATAGCCAATGATGGCTATAAAGGGTTAGTAAAAACAACTAAACATAATAAAATAATGGAAAGAGAGGAAGAGGGAACAGGAAAATTTGGCTATTAGTAGAGGAAGAGAGTGAAAAATGGCCAATAAGAATAAAAACCAAGGTACAAAACTGAGCCACTTAAACCCACATAATATTTTATCCTACCAAAGTCAAACCATGGCTAAATAATAAATGGATGAATAAGAAAACAATTAAAATGAAGGTAAAATTATACAAATAAATAAATAAAAATATATATCCTATCTATGTAGTGAGTGCATGCACACACACACACACACACACACACACACACACCATACATGATCACACAGAATGTAAAAAAGTAAACAATTAAATTAAATAAAAAATTAACATTAAAAAAGTAATGAATGGGGGTGGGAAAAATACATAAAAATTCTTAATGAGAATTAAAGGGCATATTCTGCTAAGGTGGTCAAAACTGTTTGCAAGGATGGATTTTTTATTATTTGTATATAGTTTTGGACTCTTTAATCCTTGGGTCAAGGGCTGAGGTTGTTAAGGCCAATGACTTGTGTTTCTTGTCAAGTTTCCAGCAGTTGTGGCTAGGAGCCAAAGTTGGTTGTAGTAGCTCTCAGCTTCCTATCTCTCAATAAAGGATAGGATAGATTGGGGAGTGCTGACAAGTGGTGTACTCCCATAGCAGGACCAATGCTGAGTTCTAAAGTAGAAGTTTCAGCAGTTGGGATTTAGTATTGTCAAACCATTTGCACTCTGTTGGTGGGTATTTGATATTTGACCTGCATCTCCTGTTGCCGGGGACATGCTGATCTCTGAGGGGTGTCTGGGTCTCAGGAGCCTCTTATTAAATTTCACTTTTAGGGTGCTGACTCTAACCCTCCATAGGTGTCACATTCACCACTATGGATGTGAATTACCCAGGATCAGACCTGGAGTAAAGCCACTCCTCTCTGGCTGATTATTGGCATCTTCTCAATAGCTCTAATGGAATTCCAGCAACAAAGGGAGATCTTTCTCTTTCCTTGATATCCTAAGCCTGGTTTTCTCTAGGCACAGTTTTTCTGCACTTGCTTTAGTCACACTGGTCCAGGCACACTCTGGGACTCACAATATGTGACTGTGGGTCAGGCTGACAACTTCCTTTATGAGTTTATGATCTCCTGACTCTGCTTACTGCTGTGGCTACCATCAGCAACCTTGGTTTCCCCTAGACTATCTGCCTATGGTCCAATTGATTTTGATTGTTTTTCACTCAACAACTTCCCCCACCATCTCTAGACCCATTGAGATCAGCCTTCCATTATATTCCACATGTTTTCTTGAGCCATTTTTTTCTGCTGCTCTTTCCTCTCTACCTATGCTCCTCCCCCCCCTCAGCAATCACAGCCAAGCTGGTGCATCTCTAATGTATTATTTCTTACATTATGTTGCAAATTTCTGACTTTATGTGCCTATAGGTTTTCTTTTACTGTCCAGTGTTGAATTTTAGTGAATTCCCTTAGTTTCTCACATTGTTGAAGAGCAGTATTCCTGATTTTTAAATCTTGAGATAAGAAACTGCTGAGAAGTGCACCTTCTTTTAATCCTCCATTTTTCTCCCTCTCTCTATTTATTTATATCTTCTTTGATTTCTTTTATCAGTTTTGTAGTTTAGATTTCATATAAATATTGTACATATTTTGTTAGTTTTATACCAAATTATTTCATTTGTGGATGCTAATGTAAATGGTATTGTGTTTTAATTTAAGTTCAAATTATTCATTGCTGGTATATAAGAAAGCAACTTACTTTTGTATATTAAGCTTACGTCCTGCAATCTTGCTATAATTACTCATTGGTTCCAGGAGGGCTTTTTGTTGTTGATTTTTTTTTTGTTTTGGGGATACCAGGTACTGAACTCAGGGGCACTCAACCACTGAGCCACATCCCCAACCTTATTTTGTATTTTATTTAGAGACAGGGACTCACTGAACTGCTTAGTGCTTCACTTTTGCTGAGGCTGGCCTTGAACCCATGATCCTCCTGTCTCAACCTCTCAAGCATCTGGGATTACAGGTGTGCACCACCACACCCGGCTTGTTGTTGATTCTCTGGGATTTTCTACATAAATGATCATGCTATCTGTGGATAAAACAGTTTGGTTTCTTCCTTCCTAATCTGAATATCTTTGATTTATATTTCTTATATTACTGCATCAGCCAAGTTTTATAGTACTACGTGGAAAAGGAGTAAAGTGAATAATAGTTGTAGGTTCTTTGTAGATGTTCTTTAGAAAGATGAGAAAGTTCCCCTCTATTTTTAGTTTGCTGAGAATTTTTAAAATCATGAATGGGTATTGTATTTTGTTAAGTGTTTTTATGCATCTATTGATATGATCTTTTGATTTTCTTCTCTAGCCTGTTAATGTGATGGATTATATTAACTGTGTTTCAATGTTGAACTAGCCTTATATATCTGAAATAAAACCCACTTGTTATGGTATATAATTATTTTTTTACATTGTTTTGATTCAATTTGCAAATGATTTGTTGAGGATTTCTGCATTTATGTTCATGAGAGACACTGGTATGTAGTGTTCTTTTCTTGTGATATCTTTGTCCAGTTTTGGTATCAGGGTAATCTTAGCCTTCTAAAATGAATTACTATTTTCTGAAAGAGATTTTGGAGAATTGGTATAACTTCTTCCTTAAATGTTTGACAGAATTCATCAGTGAGAGCCAGATGTGGTGCTTGGTTGTGTGTACCTGTAATGCCAGCTACTCAGGAGGCTGGGGCAGGGGGGACCACTTGAGCCCAGGAGCTTAGGGAGAGATGGGAAACAATGAAACTCCACCTCAAAAAACATTCCCCAATCTAGATCTGGTACTTTCTGTTTGGAGAGGTTATCTGTTGATTCAACATAGATAGATAGATAGATAGATAGATAGATAGATAGAGAGATAGATAGATAGAATCTCTGTTAGCATTCTTTTTTCCTTTTTTGGCAGTACTAAGGATTGAAACCAGGGTGTTCTACTACTGAATTATATTCCCAACTGAGCATGTGTCACTGAGGCTGGCCTCTATAAGATTTTATATATGGTATCCCAAAACTACTCACCTCTAAACAAAGATCATCCTTTAAATTTACTATGAAATTTGAAAGTAGCTTTATTTGTTGGAGAAGCAGATCAGTTTCTGCTGACCGTAGTTTGATTTTTTTGTGTGTGTGCCTTCTAAAACTCGTGTTGGAAACTTAATTCCCATTGCAACAATGTTGGGAAGTGTGGCTTAATGGGAGGTATTTAGGTCTTGAGTGCTCATTTGGTTATTAAGGCTCATCCATCATGAATAGATTAATGCCACCACAAAAACGGCTTGTAGGAGCAGGTTTGTTCTCTTCCATTCTTCTGCCATGTGAACACATAGTAAGAAGTCTCTCACCAATTTGAATACCTTGCTCTAGACTTCCTACTCTCAAAAACTCTTAGAAATAAATTCTATTCTTTATAAATTACCAAGTCTTGGGTATTCTATTATAGCAGAATAAACTGAGTGAGATGCTGTCTTAAAAAAATGGTCCTTATATTTCCCTATTAGACCTAGATAATTATAAAAAATAATAATGCAATTAAAAATTTTAAGGCCATGTCTTATGCCCAGATGAAGGCAAAGGCAACTGTCTACTTTAGGATTTTTGAGTTGGAATATGTGAAGCCTGGTGCCCTATCAATCCTGCACTCATAGAAATCTGAACAGAAAATTCCCAGAAAAAAATAGAGAACTGCATTTATATGATTTTTAAAATTCATTTATGAAACCCACAGTCAGCTCCAGAGCAATAACATTTGGCTTTTTGAAGTTTTATGTACCCAACCAAGAAGTTTGGGCCAATACTAATCCAAAAAAACACCGAGCAGAGACTAGAATTGTAGTTTTACTTAACAGATGAGAAAACAAAGTCACATGACATGCTGGAACTTGAACCCAGGTTTTCTGATACCAAATCCATGGTTCTTTTTTGTGTACTGTAATATATACTGCTTTCATAGCACCCTGCTCCAACATATGAACACTCATACCCACAAACATTCCAGTATCAATCACATTTGCATCCTTTGCAATGCTTACCAAACAGTAGATACTTGTTATTTGGCTGAATAATGAGAGTGTTTGGTTTACTGTATTCAAAGAAACAGAAATAGGAGAGCTGAATAATAAACAGTAGAACCCAGGAAACTCAAAGCCCATTATTGGTAGAACTAACTTTTAAATAAGAACACAAAATAATCCTATGAGAGTAGACTCTATGAAGAAGAAGAAGAAAGAAATATATCAACATGGTTTTGGTATTTTTGAAAAGACGATTTCAATATATTTTTGTTTTCTTCTTTAGATAGAACAAGATAATGATTGCAAGTTTTAAATTGAATCATCCTTGTACTATTTAAAAGCTGCAATCCTTTGTAATCAGGATTTTTTTTTTTAGAAAATTACAATTGCAGAAAGTCTGTCTCAAGGAGAATAAGCCTTTTGTTTATCTTAATTTTTAATAAATGCTAGGCTTCAAGGATAAGATGGGGAGAGATGTGGAAGTGGGGGCTTTCTAGTGGGTTTATTATAAATAACATACTATATTGGTTTAGAGATTACTGTTCTAGCTTAACTTTGTGCTATGAAAGTAGCTCTAACTTGAGTTACCCAGTGTGGTTTACTCACAGGAATGGCAGAAACAAAGGAAAAGTAACCTAAACCCTAGATGTGGTGCAATGAAAAGAACATTGAATTTAGCATTAAGAGACCTGGGTTCTAGTCCTAGCTCTGACATTATTATGCCACTTTAGGTAATTCATTTGCCCCCTGAGTCTCAGCTTTCTGTTGTGAAAATTTTCCTAATGACTTCCATAGGTCATTGAGAAGATAACATTAAATAATACAAATGAAGTTTAGCAATTGTTCTACAGATTGAAAGTGACATAATAGCTAAACAGAGCAGTGTCATTTGCTTCTTCCAAAGCTCAGTTACCCAACTGGAATCAAAGGGCTATAATATGAGGTCCAAGGATTACTTATAATGGCTCCTATTCTTTGAGTACCTGCGACATGACAGATACTGAACCATTTATATACATTATCTCGCTTAATATCTACAATATTTAATATTGATAACTATACAAGAAAATTACCATCATTCATATTGTACAAAGGAGAAAAGTGAGGTATGCAAAAGAAGAGAATCACAGCCAAGGTCCCATAAGTAAGCATCATAAAAGGAATTCAAAGCCAGGTTTGTTTAACCTCTAAATCTGCATTCGTCTATCCCTTTTTAAGTCCAGATCACAAGAATTTCTCCAACTGCCCACATAGACAATAAAGTTTAGATTCCCCACAGCTTGACATTAAGGGTCTTACAGACTAAGGTGTATATTGATTACCTTTCCAATATCATCTCCAAATATGGCTTTCCCTTTCATTTGTCCCTTCCCTTCCACATACTATCTATAGGCCATGCACCATGGGACTATCTCTTTCCTATAGGAAGTACATAGGAAAGCATCCAACTTAGTAAGGTCTCCATTTCAAGTCTCATTGCTGATGGTATTCCCTTATGTCTGGTATTAAAGCTGCAATTCATATATTTAGTATAGTCCATAGACAAATCTAAATCTTCTGTCAGCTAAAAGTAGTCAGCTGTATTCCTTAGCTAGTAGTACCTGTCACACAACCTAGTCTGAGGCGGCCAGCAGTTAGGGATAAAACTGAGTTTACCTGTTAGTCAGAAAAATTTCCCCATGTCTTGAAATGAGGCAGGGTTACTTAGACATGTCTCTGAACCTGTAGGCTATTTAGATTCTTCAAAATCATGCCCCCAAACTTGATGTAGAGACCAGTTGCATCACAGAGCCAGCTTCCTACTTTCTTGGCTTTTTATAGCATTTTAACAGGATTCCCTTGTTCCTCCTAGGATCTCATGATGCTACACTCCTGAGTGATGTAGCAAGAAAACCTCTGTGCTCCTTGTCCTTGCCTTCCAAGCACGAAGATAAATCTGTAAGTAAAGGGGTAGGTGTATATGATAAATTCTCATCTGAACCTAAAAGAAGGAAAAATATAGCTTCAAAGAGAACATTTATGTGATTCAATTACTCCTTTCCCCATCCAAATAGATTACCTAAATCGTAATTTGATGCAAAATATACTACTATGATTTAGTGAAGATTAGATAGATTGCAGAATGGGACCCTCAGAGAAATTAAGAGAGTTTCATGCTATCAGTAATTTTAGCATTCAGCCTTGGTAAAAAGAAACTAACACATCATAGAAACTATTTTATTCACTATTAATCACTAACAATAAATAACTCAATTGGTATATATCATTTATACATCATATCCAAATACTATGCAAACTTAAAGCTACACACACACACACACACACACATCCCCCACAGCAAATTAATATATAGTTTCCACGGTTTGATAATCTCTTCTTTAAAAATATTTAAATAAATATCTTAAAATAAATCTTTACCAAGTTATTGAGGATCTTTAATCTTCATAGTGTTTCATATTTCATATTCTTTTGACAAGTAAGCAATTAAGATACTATACCCTTTTAATTATGCCACATTATGCTCACTTTCCCTTCATATGAGGATGATGCAAGAAACTGATCAGTTAAATATTACATAGGATAATACATTACTAAGGGGTGTGGGCAACCCAAAATATAGAGTCAGGGCTGCAGAGTTAGAGGAAGTCTCAGAGGGAAAAGAAAACCTGAGAGTAAAAGAAAATCAAAAGAAGGGAGATAAATTAGAGAAAAATATTTGAAAAGTAGCAAAATATGAGAGAGAATTTTTTAAAAAGCTATAATTTATTCGATTTTACAGAAGTCAAGAGGGCTTAAATGTTTGTCCAAGGTCATAAAATAGGCAGAATCAGGAACAGAAACCAAGTCTTTTGACTCCAAGTCCAAAACAACAGCAACTTTTTCTTCCAATGTGATGGGTTACTGGCTGGCTGAATTGGCATAGCTGCTGTAGTGAATAAAGCACAAGTCTAAGTAACACTAACTACTTTTTAATTCCAGAGAATACTGACCTAGCTATTTACTTTCTTTATACCTTAGTTTCTCCTGCTGTTAAACAGCAATGATAATAATAGACCCTAAATTTCCAGGGAGGATGTGAAAGAAGAGTTGAGAAAACATTAGAAAAGAAATGTTTCATTCAATTGAGATCCTTTAAAAGATGGCATAGCCTGGATTAAGCAAAAGGAAAGCAAACAATTCACAGCTTCCACCTTACTCTATATTAAATTTAAAATTTTAAAAAAACAAAAAAGCAAAAAGGAAGTGAATAAAATAACATGCTGGGGAAAAAAGGGTAAACAGTTTTCCCTGGGTCCATCCTTGAGTCAAAGTGCTTTTCCAAGAGCTGCCCACAAGTGCCACCAAACAGAGACTGGAACAATTCTATGCATTCTAAGTGAACTTTGAGAATGGGTAGGATTGAACCAGTAATCTGTTTGCAAAAGCATCTAGGTAAGAACATGTGCATACATGAACACACACACACACACACACACACACACACACACACACATTTTTCTCTCATAACTAGTGAGCTAGGAGATACATCAAAACTAGAATCCAGATTTCTTCACATAGAATTCAATCCACTAGAATGTGAATTCTCTGAGAGCAGTAATTTTCACCCGTATCATTGATGCATCATCAGCATCACTAGTATTCATTGGCTTCATTGAGACACATCCTTTCATTATCCTCTCATTTTACAGGTAAGTACATGTTCTAGTTTCTGCATAATTGTACACTAACAGTATTTCTGTAAACAACTCTGTTAGGAATATAAAGTTATGCTACTGTTTTAAGTCAAAATTCACAGTACTACTGTGGAATCTAGTGTTATAGAGGTTCACAATAGTACAATGGATCCAGACTCAAATATTCTGAAACATCTTATTCTAGTTTCAGCACTTAGCTATGTGCCAAGACTCATGCTATTTACTGAAGGGAATAAAGGAGAGAAGTACAGTCCTTGTCTCAGGGGAGCTTTCAGTTTACCTCAGAATGCTATGTCTGATACACGTGAAACAATTTGACAACAATGTAAGGAAGAATATATAATTGACACAAACCAATTAGCCAACAATACACAACTGAATATATAATTGACATGAAACAAGTACAGAACAATGAGAGACAGAATATATTATTGAATTTCTGCTTTTTAGCTCTGAGTTGGTTCATAAATGACACCCCATACATTCTTATGTTGTCATGGAACCTCAAGGAACTTTCTATTAGCTTCGATATCTAAACAAAGTGGGCTAAATTCTGGGACTGGTTTGGCAATGTTCCAGTCCCTGATGACGATGAGCCGCCTTGCTCTTCCAGACAGAGCCCCAGAGGGCATATAATCTTTACATTAATGGGATAAATAATATAGATTTAAATCACTAGTCAGGAAAAGTCAACTTAATCACTATTCCTATAAAGAATGCTTACTTGTTTGATTTATCTTTAATACATATTCATTACAATTAAGACATAAGCAGGCCTTATTTTTAGAAGATATGTAGGTATCCAATTGAAGTATTGATTTATATTTTACAATTTTTAGATTAATTCTTCAGCTTCATCAGAAAACTGAATGATGAATTTTTAATTTTGTGCATCAAAATTAACTGAAATAAATCCTTTCAACAGCACTAGGAAATATCTAGAGTTAAGGCCACTACCTTACTTTTGTCAAAGGCATGATCATTTCAGGGTTTCAAATGACTGGGTGTTATCCTTAAGCCATTTCTTGTGCCCTAAATCTAGTGGAGCTAGTACTTGCAAAAAGCTTCAATGCTAGCAATACCCTTTGTTAGTCATTCTTTGTCTTACAATTGGTTTAAGGCAAGAGCTTTATGGTCTCTCTCCCTGCTTCTAATCAAACATCATCTTGAAAAAATCCCTTTGCACAGTTTCTCATTTTCCTGCTCAAAAACTATCAGTAGTTCCCATTGGCATTAATGCCTATTAGCATTAAAGCACTTGATGATCTGACCCTAGAGAATTTTAACTTCTTCATCATTATTCCTTAACATGAACTCCTCCCCTCTAACAAACTCTTCCACTTATTGGTTTTCCCTTATGACAGTATTTCTATATCTGTGTCCTAACACTGTTCATTAACTATGTAGGGAATTCCATTTTACTAGTGTTCCTTGATCATCCTGTTCAAGTCCTACCATTTTATGGGGGTACTGGGGATTGAAATCAGGGGCACTTGACCACTGAGCCACATCCTCAGTCCAATTTTGTATTTTATTAGAGACAAGATCTCACTGAGTTGCTTAGCACCTTGTTTTTGCTGAGGCTGGCTTTGAACTCGTGATCCTCCTGCCTCAGCGTCCTGAGCCGTTGGGATTAAAGGCTTGCACAGTCGAGCCCTGCAAGTCCTATCATTTATCAAAAAGTTTTTTTTCAACTGCCCTAGCTCAAATAACCACTTTCTTTAACCAGAGTACACACTACTTTTAATTTCCATATCTCTTCATTACTCTAGACATTGTTGTTTTTGTGTGTAAAATTAAGTGTCCCCAATTGGACAGAAAGATCCTCAGATATCTATACTTGGAATACCCATGTTACCAAAAGCAACAATATATATGCTATTTCTATCTAGAGCAAAATTATGTGTTAAATAATCTCATGAATCTAAAGTTAAGTTTTAAAGAAAGAAATTCAAGCCCAGTCAATATGAAAAGAAACTAAAATATTGGCTTTTGTAGCTAATTTATTCAACTATTTCCTTTATAGATTGAAAGAGATAAGTTCTTGCTTTTTTAATTCCCAAATGATTTGTTCTATTTAGAATGAATAGATAATGAATAAGCAAACACCCTCTTTACACTTAGAGATAAATGCACTGCTTTTAAAAGCTAGATTAACATTTTAATGGTTTTTGATAATCCTCATGCTTAAGTGTATCCCCTTCCCATGGCATGACTTTCTTTAAAACCTCATCAGTAAACATAGATTCCTAAATGAGTTATCCTTAACCCTGAAATTTCTTACTTTTGTATGAAGGGATGAGGGCAAATTATCCTTATCACGAATAACTCTTTCTTCCACAGTTGAGGACTTGGCAAGAAAATGGGTCAGAGATAGTATACCATCTGCTGTGACCTATTAAACTCTTCCAACAACTTAAGTGATAATATAATGTAATCAGTGAGCATTAACATATTAAGCATATTTTATATGGAGTTTTTACACAAAGTATTTTAAAACACTTGAAAGTTCAATTCAAAATCACACTTCTCCATTTATATTATTGATTCTTGTTCACCCTTTTCTACTTTCACTTGCACTATTAGAATATGAAATAAAGAACTTGAGAGATTCAGAGATGTTTTATTTAGTAAGGCTTCTAATCTAGGCCAAAGCCCTCAGTGAAATAAATAATTAGTGCTGGGAATAGAAAGCAAAATAGAAATTCAATTCACAAATTTGCTATTTTTGCCTTTGGTCTTGATATTACAACTAACTCACAAGAATGGAAGATTACTATAGCGTTAATGCTGTGACCTAAGTCTCAAACTGCCAGTTTCTATTGAAGAGCTCCACTCTACATTAGCTATCACACAGATCACAGAACATCATAGTCCACTTTTCAGAAGATTAAGGAAAAACAACAAAAGCTTTCCAAACGCTCATTTTATGAATACTGAAAGAAAATACATCAGATTCCTTTACCAGTCCAGATACCACAGGGTCAGGAAGACCTTAAAAGTCATCTAAATTAAAGTGCCATTTGATGCTAAAGTACTTTCAGTGAGGAGTGCACTTGCTACCTTCTGAAAGGAACTATCTCAGTCCACACTCAATTATGCTAAGACTTTGTTTCCCTGTATCTTCTGCAATAAAATAAAGGTCTGCTTTCCCTTTCAGTTTTTACCATATATAGAGACAGTAATCATGCTACCTCCTCCCACTCTTTTCTTCTCTAGGGTAAACAACCCTAGCATCTTTAATCTTGCCAACAATTCTATTTTCCTATAAAAATAGCCCTAGACACATTAATCCTAGGTGATCTTATACTGCAGAAATATTAATCTTTAATCTCTCATGCTTTTATAGAAAACAATTGTTTGTCTCATCCAAGATGGACTCTTTTCTACCCTCTCCTCCCATATTTCTCCCATTATTTTTTTAGCATTATCTTTTCTCCCTCACACCCTTGATCCTATCATTTAACTATGATACAAAAGTGGAGAACATTTAAATGGCTAGTTATAGTTGCATTGATTCCTGTTCTATATTCTAAAAAATCAGGCGCATTAGTTTCCTATGTAGGTTTTATGAGAAAATTTACAAAAAAAAACTATACTTAACATAGGCTGCTTTTAAACTTTCATTTGGTTTCTGACTGAATTTTGGGTTGGTGGTTCCTGAAAGGGGGAAAAAAAATGTTTGTTTCTGCCATGGGACATTTATTTAGCACTATCTGGCATTCCATTACTCCTACAGACAACCAATTTTCCATGCCATAATATACTAGGGTACAGAGAGAAAATAAATGATGAAAATCACATCAAAACTTTGTTCAAGATGAGCGCAATGGCACATGCCTATAATACCAGTGCCTTGGGAGGCTGAGGTGGGAGGATTGCAAATTCAAAGCCAGCCACAGCAACTTAGCAAGGCCTTGAACAACTTAGTGAGACCCTGTCTTAAAATAAAAAATAAAAAGGGCTGAGGATGTGGCTCAGTGATTAAGTGCTCCTGGGTTCAATCCTTGGTATCAAAAAAAAAAGTTTTCATTCATTAGTTTTCAACTTCCTTTCTTTCTCCCTGTTATCCAAGTAGCAAGACTGAGTGAAGGCAAGGACAGAAGAAAGTAAAACAAAAGAATATAATAATAAAATTTAGAGTGATTGAAAAGTGGTAATAAGTCATCTTTATCCTGATTATATAACTTCTAAGCCTCCTTAAAATGTTTACCCTTTTCAAATTCTAGAGGTTTCTTCCTAAAGGCACTTTATAAAAGATGGTATCCTTACTAGCAGAATGTAAAATTATAGCCTAAGAAAGAAGATATCTGAAAGGTAAAGGGTCAAGTGAGGTCAGCAAACTGACATCAATTTCCAAGCTAAAATGAGGTTTGTTTTTATTGACATATGGGCCAGATGTTGCAAAGTTATTTCTATATCATCTGCAACTAACATTTGAGTGTTTATTGCAAACTAATCACTGAATTTTTTTTTCATTTATTTTTCATAAAAAACTGTATGAGGTGTATACTATAATTAGTCCCCTCTCACAAGTCAGAAAACTGAGTCTTAGTGAAACTAATTATCCACATTTATGCAATTATAAATTGTCAAGTTAAAAATAACCAGATTCTAGAGCTCTCATTATTTAAGCTATATTGCTCAACAATATTTTCACTACTCCAGAGAGTTGGTATGATCATCATAACTCTTCCCAGACAATCCAACATGAAAAAAATGCAGTAATTGCCACCTTGGAGAGTTGATTTTAAAAATTGCATATTTAAAAAAATGACAACTAAAACTGCATATATTAATCATGTATCATCATGTTGTTTTGAAACATGTATGCATTGTGGAATGGCTTAGTTGAGATACTTAACGTATGTATTCCTTCACATATTTATTTTTGTGGTAAGAACACTTAATATCTATCCTATTAGCAATATTTTTGTTTATTTTATTTTTTTATATGTGACAGCGGAATGCATTACAATTCTTACCTATTTTGGAAAGCCGTATTTAAAATCTGCTTTCTGTGTTCCTGTAAAGATTAAATAGAGAGAAACTAACTACTGTTTATACAGCTATATCTCTGCTGCTCTGATCTCCAAGTACCACTCACTTCAGATAAAACTCCAAAGAATCCATTTTAGAAAAATGTATATGATCAAAATTAAAAGTAATAAGACAGATTAGTGTTATGAATTTTATGATATACTGAGAATGACATATCACCTCTGTAGTATGCTTGCCAAAAATCTATCTAATCATGAAAATATCAACTAAATCCAGAGTGAGAAATATTTTTTAAGTAACTGATCTGAACATCTCCTATAAATATAGATACAAAAGTTACCAACAAAATACTAGCAAACCAATGCTAGCAATATATAGAAAGAATTATATACCATGACCAAGTGGGATTTAGTCAAGGAATGTAAAGTTAATTTAACCTCAAAAAATAAAAACATTATAATACCCATATTAATGGAACAAAGTACAAAACCAGATGGTCATCTTAACAGATTTAGGAACAGCATCTGACAAAATACAGCTTCCTTTTATGATAAAAAAACACTAGACCATGTAGGAATAGAAGGAAATGTCCTTGATCTGGAAAAAAAGGGCATCTACAAAAAACCCTCATAGTTAACATCATACTTCATATCCAAAGACTGAATTTCTTCCCTTTAAGATTAGAAACAAGACAACAAGTATCTTGTTGCTGAGGGACAAGGTTAAAACATCACTGGGCTTCCCTCCATTACCTTTAATAACTTTCCTGGACAATAAAATGGGGTAAAGAATCTGAGCCTAGGTCAGCAGAGATTCTAGTGTTATAGTTTAGATGTGAGGTGTCCCCCAAAGCCCACGTGTAATAAAATGCAAGAAAGTGCAGAAAAGAAATGATTGGGTTATAAGAGCCTTAACCCAATCAGTGAATTAATGCCCTGATGGGATTAATTGAGTGGTAGCAAAAGGAAAGTGGGCTGTGGCTGGAGGAGGTGGAGCATTGGGGACGTGGCTTTGGGGTATATATTTTGTATTTGGCAAGTGAAGTCTCTGCTCTCTGATTATTGTGTGAGCTGTTTCCCTTCTACCACACTCTTCCACCATAATGTCCTGCCTCACCTTGAGCCCTGGGGACTGGAGCCAGCTGTCCATGGACTGAGACTTCTGAAACTGTGATCCCTTAAATAAACTTTTCTACCCCTAAAATTGTTCTGGTCAAATCTTTTAATCACAGTGGCAAAAAAAAAAAAAAAAAAAAAAAAAAAACTAACTAAAATATTCTAGTTTCTGAGGTAATGCTAGGCAGATATAGGACCTAGGGATGACAGAAACAGATCTTTTTACTGGGAGATTAGCATGGAGGTAAATGAAGATTTTACTCATTTGCAGCCAAAGAGCCCAAACCACCAGCAGATCACTGTTCAATATTTTAACACCAGCATAGATAAAGGTCATTATAAGTGACTTACTCTGGTGAATACTGTAGCAACATGAAATTGTTCCCAGGGGAGCTATTTATATAAGTGCCAGAGACACAATACAAACATCAGAATAAGGAAGTGTCATGGTCATGTTGCTAGCTGTACATAATCTGCAATTTGGAGAGAAATTCTGTCAGAATGGAACCAGTTTCATTATTCCCAAAATTACCCTTTGTGCCCAAATGTGTAAAATCTCAAAGGCTCATTCTCTTAAACATCTAACTCATTTTTAGTATTGAATACCTACCTGCCCATTTTTTTTTTTCAGAGTGGAAACTAGAGGCTTTATTAAAGGACAGCAGAAAAGACTTCTGGAGGAAGAAGGGAACTCAAGAGATGGAATCCGTGGAAGCATGGTTGTCTCCCCTTTTTATACCTAGGGTCTTCATCTAGCTTTCCCGCATTCCTGTCACATTCCTGTGAACTGGTTGGTTTAAGCCAAGAGGGGTGTTCGTGCTGAGCTACATGGTTTTCCAACATGTTATCAACCACCATAAACTACTGGGAGGGTCATCTAGCATCCCAGGTATTTCCCTGTCTCATGCTGATTGGTGGCTGCTAGGGGGTTGCTATGGGTCCCCACCTAGCCTGACTGAGTCAGGGACACCTGGCACAGAAGATCTCCCTCATTATTTGTAGATAAACAAGGGTATGTGCCTAGGAGTTCTCTGTGGGTCTTTCCAAGGACAAGGGTCACACCCCTTTCCTTGGACAGGCTTTGCTCTGTACCTGCCCATTTTTGAAAGCAGTTATCCTGGGCCCACTGATACTACTGATAGAGATTTAAACATACTGTCAGGGTTATCTTTAAATCCTGTTCACTTATATCACATTTCCTGATTGTGATTTCAAGAACTGAATTGTTGATTTCTTTGGCCTGGTTTTATATCTTCCATACTTAAATCAATCAATCAATCCATTGATTGATAGAGATATATGACCTTCAGGGACAACTTTTTTACCACACTCACAAAATACTAAAGGCAGGCAGTTACTTAAGATAGATTTTTCTGATGAAGAATGAATACGAAGTAGGTAGTTGTATGCTTACAAAGGTTTAACAAGCTTGAGAATTGGGATCCCTTATTTGTTGGATTGCTGACTTCCATGGACCAAATACTCTCAGAATTGCCAATTTCAAGTTATTAATCCCTGAACATGAATATGGAGTTGAGAAGGGATGTGCACAATTTGTTGTCAAGAGCTGATACAAATCAGGCCTAATACACCACTGCATGTAGAGTAGATATAAAATCATAATGGATCCCTCTTCATGTGCCATTCTGATTATTGGAGGGGGATAATAAAGCTATTCCCAAGATACTTTTCTCTTGTTACCTTCATGGGTGGAGAGCACAGGAACCAGATGAAAACAAAGAAATATCTCAAATAGTTAGTTCATATATTTTTTGCAGTTACATAGTGGAAAAAAATAGTGTGTGTCAAACCACATCTTTGATATGGAGTTAAAATAGAGAGCAACAAAAATGATGATGAAAACAAGAGCTGGAGAAAGGTTTTAGTTGCTTGTATCTTTTAGTATGAAAAAGAGAAAGTTGTGGAGTAGAAAAAGATGATGAGTGGGGTTTGTAGAGAGCAAAATCATTGTTTAATTAAAATGAGTTTTAACTTGTTTAGGATAAGACAAAAGGAGGAGGAGGAGGAGGAGTATGACGAGCTAATAATCTCCAATAGGAACAGAAACATAAAATGGACCTTCAACTGCAGTGGAAAAATATCTGGAGTATTATATTGGAATAGGCAACAGAGTGGTTGTAGAAATGTGTACCATACAAACTTCTGAGTACTATAACATTTTAAAGACTCCAATTCTGTTGTTATGCTATAGGTATCTAGTAGAAATTCAAACATACATGCTGATCACCATAATAACTGATCATACAATTGACCAATGTACTCTAGGTTTTCAAGAATAAGAAAGGAAGTGCAAGTATAAGTTGGTATTGTCATAAAATGAATGACACCAACTTGCTGTTTAATTTTTATGTCAGTCCTTTCCTTCTTGGGATAGGATTTCTTCTAAAAAATAGTGAGCTTTAAAAATTAGCAATACCAGCTTGGTGCAGTGACTCACACTTGTAACCCCAGCTACTCAGGAGGCTGAGGCAGGAGGATTGCAAGTTCCAGTCCAGCCTCAGCAACTTAGTGAGACCCTATCTCAAAATAAAAATTAAAAAGGGTGGGGGATATACCTGAGTAGTAAAGCACCCTTGGGTTCAATCCCCAGTGCAAAGAAAATTATCAGTACCTTCTATCTCCGAGATAAAATGGTTTGTGATTGCTTTTGATTTTAGTGGTCCTTTTGCTTTACTAGTACATGAAACAGTAAATTAATTTGGAGCCACTCAGGGTATCAAGCCAGTGCCTGAAAGCAGTGTTACTTTGAGGGTTTTTTTTTGATATCCTAACTTTAAAAAGGAACAGAATGTACAAATACATCACAATGAATTCTACTTTTATGTGTAAATATAATGCATCAATTTAAAAAAGCAATAAATAAATAGGAGGAAGACCATTAGAGTAGAGGAAGGGGATTGGGAACCGGAGGAGGGAAAAAAAGGGGCAGCACTGGGAATTGAAATGGAGCAAATTGTGCTATATGCATTTATTAACATGTCAAAGTGAACCCCACTATTATGTATGACTATCGTATACGAATAAAAAATTAAAACCTTTTCTAAGAAAGAACAGAAAAATCTCCCTTTGCTACAGATCCTGAAGTCTACTTTCATTTAATCTCCTGTTTCTTCATTTGTGCCATGGAGTTAACAGCCAACAATCTTCATTAGGGGCTATATTTACTCATATGCACCTAAAACCAAAGCACTTATGATTGACAACACGTGAACACGTGGAAAATCCACCTTGCGCAATTATCTAGCAAAGGTAACACATCAGGCAGGACAGAAATTAATTTCCCCCCAGTTTTCTACACATCCCAACAGTTCTATATACCAGCAAACAGAACTTTCATTTTGAGCTCCCTTATGCTGACTAGATTCTCATTTTAGATACCCAAGAGATAAGTAAATATTAATTATGTCCTAACAGAAGCAGCTTTTTATAATTATAATCTTTCTGTTTTATGCTTTTGTCATATTCTATGCTTCAGCCACTCCAACAGACGGTAACAGACAGAAGAATAAGAATTTCTTCACCATCTTGTCCTACCTCCCCTTCTCCCTACCATTTCTGTACTTTTTCAAGGTATTTTTCATGTACAAAGGTAGAACTGCAAACACCAGAGACAAGTTGAGCAGACTACTGTGAATAAAGGAAAACAAGAACAGCAATGTAGGTCCATGTTAGGCTATCAGAGAGTAGTCATTCAGGGGGACAACAATTGTACGTAATTACCAGCACAGGTTCTTACAAGAGAAAGGAATGAATCAGCTATTGAAAGGAAAAACTGAACCTATGAACTCTAAATGCACAGCAATTTCTTATTTGAATGGCATAGAACAGTCGTCTGTCTCTCTCTCTCTCTATGTGTGTGTGTGTGTGTGTGTGTGTGTGTTTCCAAATTGGTGGTGAAAAAGAACAGAAGAGACTGGTGCCCATTGTAGGTAAAAGTCCCAAATGACAAATAGCATGGATTCCAGAGACTTGGACCTAAAGGAAAAACTAGCTTCAGTACAGAATAAACTGGAACCTAAGTAAGTATAAATTTTAACTAAAAGAATAAAAAGTGGAACCCAGAAAATCATGATGGATTGATGTAGGAGTATGTGTATACACAATGTGGATGCAATGTATGTGTATATGCAATGTGGATGATATGGATGAACCTGGTCCAAACAATTTGGGTGATAACTCTAACCCACCTGAACATGGGGAAAGCAAAGACTTCTAGGACACCCAAATTTTAATTTAGAAGCATTTAAAATAGGCCTTTTTAAAGAAGGAAATTTCTTATAATATATTCAGTTAAAGACAAAATTAGTTTAAAACAATTGACTCAAAGTGGGGTAATTTAACATTAGCTTTGTTTCTCAAATCAGGTTTTAAAAACATACAACATCTTTGGATTGACTTTTTTATTATGCTCTCAATGATGATTTTTATATTTTGGAATTGGTCACCACCATCAGCCAGTTTGCTAATGGGCTGTTTCCTGGAAGGGCACTCTTAGCAACACCACACGATAGTGGTATATGGGTGTCCTTTGAAAGCTCCAGACAGTACATAACACTTTTGCTTTCCTACAGAGTCCCTTAAAAAAACTGTTGGGTTCTTAAGGCTCTGCCTTAAGTGGTAAGTCATGCTGAAACTGAAGAGCTCTCCCTACTAAACTGCATTGTATCATATTGTTTCAGTCCACTTTTTTTTTTGGCTATGGCCAGAAGACCTGACAAGAACAATTTTAAGGAGGAAAAGTTTATTTTGGGGCTCATTGTTTGGAGGTCTCAGTCCATAGACAGCTGACTCCATTGCTCTGGGCCCTAGATGAGGCAGAACATCATGGGAGAAGTGTATGACAGAGGAAACCAGCTGAAGACACGCCACCAGGAAGGAGAGAGAGAGAGAGAGAGAGAGAGAGAGAGAGAGAGAGAGAGAGAGAGAGAGAGACACTTTCCTTATCACAGACAAAATATATACCACAAAGTCATGCCCCCAATGACTCACTCCTCCAACTACATCCTATAAGCCTATAGTTACCACCTAATTAATCCCTATCAGAGAATTAATGCACTGATTAGGTTAAGGCTCTCATAACCCAATCATTTCACTTCTAACCTTTCTTGCATTGTCTCAAGCATGAGCTTTTGGGCTACGCCTCACATCTAAATCATAACACATAACATATATAAAAATCTAGTTCTCATACATCGTTTAGTATCACCTTCATACGTCATTATAGTAAAAAAAAAACCCTAATAATAAATGTATGAACCTACAATTGTAATTCCCCTGTATAGTTTGTGGCAAAATTGTAGTAATCTGCTCAATCCTTACTTATAATATAAATAATTACCCTTCTTCCCTTGAAGGAATGCCAACTATTGTCAGTATAAATTAAGTTTCATTTCCATTAAAAATAATTATCCCAGGAAAATAAATATGTATCCTCTACCTGCTGATAATCTCATTCACTGAATCATTATAGATCACTTTTCCCTCTTCTCAGCACTTTGTGCCATTTAGAACAGTTAACTTAATCTGCTCTGCATTGTTCCTTTATTCCTCTTTACCTAATAGACTAGAAATCAGTAGGCGAAAAGGGGATGGGATCCTGTTCATCTCTGCATTGCCAACAGGGCTTTTCACATATCAAGTATTCAGTACCTAGTTAAGACTGGCCATTTGGTTCCTCTCCTAAAGATCAAAGAGTGGAACTGGTTCCTGAGTGGAACTGGGGAAGACTTTTAACTAAACTCTGTAACATCATTCACTGCTCAACCTAGGATTTTCAATTATTATCAATGATCAGTAAACTCTCAAAACTAATGAGGTGTATTTGGAGTTTTCAATATTTCCTCCTGCCTCCCAAGGCTCCTTCCTCTCCACACTCACTTACCTCGAGAGAACAAAAAATGGTTGCTTACAGTAAACCTCCTCAACTCTCCTGGCGAGCCTCATGAACATCTAATACAGCGGGGCTAGAGAGGAGAGACTGAGGAGATTTCTAGTCCACAGATAACATGCTTGATTTTGCCTTAAGCAAGCTAAAGAGCCTTGATACTTATCTAAACCACAAAAACAAACTCTTTCTATGCTTAGCTCCAAAACATTTGGAAGAGGCACTGCTAGTAATTTGGTGGTCCATGGGACCTCTGATTCAATTTAGTAATTCAACAAGCATTTTAGAATTCTTTCTATGTATGAGGTAAGCAGAAAGGAATACAAACATAGGAGAAGTAATATACCCCCTTAACTGCATCTAGCAATGCATATAATACAATTTTAAAGTGAAACTTGTTGGACATGAATTTGTAAAATGGATCAGAGCTTGCCCTGATTGGTTACTGGTTGAAATATATAGTAATGGGTGTAGCTAAATAAATAAGTTCCTAAAGAAACCCAACCAGGGCAGCTATTTGTAGAAAATTAATGGTCATGTACATATATTACTTGTTAACTACTAGGTACTCCCAGGATCCAGACAATAAGAGCCCTAAATTAGAACTTACTTAATTGAGACTCTAATATGTGCATGACTTAGTTAATTGGTGCTGAGAAGGAGACAAGACATCAATAAATAGAAGCCATGATGAACAAGGATGATAAAAATCTTAATTTTCCCTGAAGTATATAAAAAAATCCAAACCCCTTGTTCTGCCACTAATATGCTATTCCTTGCTTCTCCCTTTCAGGAAATGGATAATCTATTGTGAAGACACACATGGATCAGAAATAAACAAAAATAATAGTGCTGTTTCCAAAAAACAGACAAGGTCTCAATTGAGATACTATTCAAATGATTCACACTCCCTGTCAGGTTTTTGTTTTGGGGCGGGGGAATGAAGGCTAGACATTCAATCAAAAGGTTCAAATATGTTGGTATAAAATAAATATAAGGTCAAGAGCTAAAGGTATATTTGAGCAAGGAGGTGAGGAAGAGACAGTCAGCAATAGAGGAAAAAACAGTGAAGATGTCAACTATATGGATGGGTCTGTAGGGCCAGTCAATTAACAAATGAATCAGACTCTACTGCTCCCAGTATGCATACACTGTTCCAATATCATACAAATCCATTTGTGACACAATTCAAGAAATTCAAGTAGACAATGTATATGGTGAATTTTTGAAGCACTGGCATTTCTACAAGTAGCCACAATTTGCTTGAAAAAATAACATAAAAATCCAAAATGAAAAATAAAACTGCAACCAAATCCCCTAAATCCTAATTATAACCTTTTCTCTTAAAACATTTCCAGTTATCAGTTCTCAAGAACAGTATAATAGAAGAGGAGGCACCAATCTCATTTCCTCATGCAACTGAGTCTTTCCACACTGGTAGTAAAGAAGATTCTTTACCAGGAGCAGCTTAGTTACCTACCTAATGCTTACTTAATGTGATTTAAAAAACACTACAAAAATTTTCAAATAGAAACAATTAGCATCCATTGTAATTAGTATGCTCTTTTCCAAAGCTGGAGGGTCTATTGCCAGAAACCACTGATTCTCCTCCCAGCCACTCTCAACTGCTTAGTAGCTATAGAAGATAGCTAAAGGGCATAGCTTTAAAGGGTGAAACCATCTTCAATTTTTATCTACTACTGCCTCCTTCTTAAAAAAACCCCTCTTTTACAGGCAGATAGAACATATAATAAATATATTCATCACTATACAGGACTTAGTCAAAAGCCCCTTTACCTCACTTAAGGATATATTCCAGTCTGTTTTCAGTTCATCCAAATTCTACTTGAATTTTAAGACCCAGTGTAAATTCTATCCCTTTCACAAAACCGCAGGTCCATTCTGACCTATGGATATCCTGCCTATGGACTATTTACTAATTTTCTTTACCACCCATTTCTCCCTTTTCATATACTACATGGTATTATTACCTGTTTCAAGTGAATCTATGAATCCTGATATGTGAGAATGACAGAAGAACCTGAGGGTGCTTGGCCTGGAGAAGAGATGTTACAGGTGCACATGAAATATTTTTAAGTAATTGAAGTTTTATTATATATAGATGAAGAATTAAGAATTAACTTTTGTTGTTCCAGAAGTTAGGGTTTGAATAAAGCATATTTTAAGACTACACGAGCAGATAAACATTTATCATGTATTTGCTATGTTCATGTGCTGTATTGTGCACCTGCCTACATCTTGTCTCATTTAACTAAAGGATTGTCCAATACTGGTTAACAATGGACAGGTGTGTCTTACAAAGTAACCAGCTCTTTTCATCAGAAGCTGCAAACAATGATCTAGATGAGGGGGATGAAACTAGACAATTCTGAATGTCCCATTTCAATGCTGATGATATATGGAATATGCTTGTAAAGTAATGAAATAAATTTGTCTGCAGAAAACAAACCCAAGTGAATGCATACATATGTGTTCTACTTTTTTTTTTTAATCCAGAAGTGCTCTACCACTGAGCTACATCCATAGCCTTTTCTACTTTTTAATTTTGAGACAGGGTCTCACTAAGTTGCCTAAGCTGCCTTGAACTTGAAATTCTCCCACCTCAGCCTCCTGAATAGCTGGGATTGCAGGCACCTGCCACCACATCCAGGTTAAGTGTTTTATTTTAAAGAAGTTAGCTTAGAAAACATTAACGAGGTTCCAAATGAGGATAAGAGCTTCATCACGAAGTAAACTCTAAGCAACATACTACAGGATCTGGAAAAATCTCAAAGGAAGAGTTCAGAAAATACTCAAATAATGGCAGTTGTAGGAGAATAATATGTTTCTGTTTTAGTCAACTGTTTTTGCTGCTGTGATTAAAAGACCTGACAAAAATAATTAGAGGAGGAAAAGTTTATTTGGGGGATCATAGTTTCAGAGGTCTCAGTCCATAGACAGCTATCTCTGTTCCTCAGGGCCTGAGATGAGGCAGAACATCATGGATGAATTCTGTGGTGGAGGAAAGCAGCTGGGAACGTGGCACCAGGAAGCAGAGAGACAGAGAGCTCTGCTCAACCAGGACAAATATAAACTGCAAAGGCAGGCCCCCAGGGACCCACTTCCTCCAGCCACACCCTACCTGCCTACAACTACCACCAAGTTAATCCCTATCAGCAGATTAATGCACAGATTAGGTTAAACCTTTTATAACCCAATTATCATTAAACTGTCTTGCACTGACTCACACATGAACACTGGGGGATGCCACATGTATAAATCATAACAGTTTCCTAAAGTGATTAATTTGGAAGGGGACAATAGGTATTTTTATATGTAATTTCTGATTTTTAAGGCAAATATTTCTTTATAATCAGCCCATATTCATTGTCTCTCCCTTTGAACTACAAGCGCCTTTGGCAAGAACATTTAAAAAGTGAGAATTCATAGATGAATTCTAGATAGGGAAGAGAGGAGGGAGGGAAAGGGAGGGGGCAGGGGATTAGCAAGGATGGTGGAATGTGATGAACATCATTATCCAAAGTACACGTATGAAGACACAAATTGGGTGTCAATCTACTTTATATACAAACAAAGATATGAAAAATTGTGGTATATATGTGTAATAAGAATTGTAATGCATTCTGCTATTGTGTATTTAAAAAAATAAAATCAATAAAAAATTTAAAAAATAAAAAATAATAAAAGTGAGAGTATGCACAGTCTGTAATACCCTCTTCATGGCTCTTAAAAGGTGTCCATATCCACTCAAGGCTATAAGTTAATTATAGTAATAATATATAATGAGTTTTAAATTTGAGTATACACTATGTGTCAGACAGTTGCTGAGCATGCGTATTCATCTTGCTCATCTCATTAAATGGCTCTTTAGTCAACCAATAGTTAGGCAATTCAGTTAGGGGTTTAACTGACTCCTCCTTCTTTTAATTGAATTGATCAGTTCTATGGCTGATTAATTTCTTTGTCTTATAATCACTGATATGTAGCTTGTGTCTGGTGTGGACTGCTTATTTACCAATTTTCCTCTGCATTCCCATAGATGGAAACTTTTCCTACTGATTAATATTAAAAGGTTATTATTATTCTCCTATGCTTGATTTTTCTCTTGTGGTCAAAAATATGTCCTCATTTATTTCTTTAAAATATTTTTTAAAATATTACCTTTAGCAAAACTACTAGCTGGGCAAATAATTAACAAAAATGAACTACTATTCCATTATAAACAAACAAAATTTAAGCTAGCTGACAAAAACGTCCAATAATTAATATTGGGCCTGATCTTCAAATCACTGTGGATTTGAAACACATTAATTGTATTAGTTTCCTATGGATGCTGTAACAAATTGCCACAAATGTTAGTATAAAACAACATCAGTTTATTCCCTTATAGTTCAAGATGCTCAAAGTCTATAATTAAGTTATCAGAGGACAACACCCCCCAAAAGCTTCTAGGGGAGACATCATCCCTTGCAGCTTCCAGTGGCTATTGGCAATCATTGGCTTATGGCAGCCTCTCTTTGTTCTAGCTTCACATTATCTTCTCTTCTGCATGTCTCTTTTTCTCTGTCTGCCTGTGTTACCTTCCTTTGTTTCTTTCTTGTAAGGACACAAGTCATGGAATTTAGGACTGACCAGAATGATTCAGGATGATCTTCTCATTTTGAGAGCCTTAATTTAGTGGTATCTGCAAAGACTCTTTTTCTAAATGAGGTAACATCTGCAGGTTCCAGGGATTAGGAGGTTATCAGATCTTTTTGAGGGCTACTATTAAGCCCACTACAATATTCAACATTTAAAACATAAAACATTTTATTAACATCTCTTGTAAAGTTAAAAAAGCTGAGAAACTAATGAAATCTTGGTAAAAAACTGAACATTAGACATAGCAATAATTCTCAACATACTTATAAAGACAAAAGGAATACTATTTAAATATACAAGTAGGCATGCTATAGACTGCATGTTTTTGTCCCTTTGAAATTACTATGGTGAAACCTAATCCGCAATGTGCTGATATTTGGAGGTAGAGTCTCTAGGAGGTTATTAAGTCATGAGGGTGGAAACCTCACAAATGGGATTAGTGACCTTGTAAGAGAGACTTCAGAAAGCTCCCTTGTTCTGTCTGCCATGTGAGGACACAGCTAGATGGTGCCATTTGTGAAGCAGACCTTTACTAGACACTAAAACTGCTGGGGCTTTGATCTTGGAATTCCCAGCATCCAAAATGAGAAAAACAAATTTC
Organism: Callospermophilus lateralis; assembly: GCF_048772815.1. Classification (NCBI taxonomy): domain Eukaryota; kingdom Metazoa; phylum Chordata; class Mammalia; order Rodentia; family Sciuridae; genus Callospermophilus; species Callospermophilus lateralis. Next base: position 48,371,045 of record NC_135325.1, on the reverse strand, counting down.
TGTTATTTCTAAGCCAGTCAGTCTATGATAATTTGTTATAGCAGCCCCGTGCCAAATTTAATCTCTTCAGACACATTTCCCTACAAAATGGTACAACTTATAATGGCTACTATGTTTAAAACAGTAAGTAGAAATCTATAAAATTATAGACTTTCAATGAGATATTATCTTGAGAGTAAATGATGCTAGTTTGGAAAATAGGAAGAAGGCATAGCATCTTTGTTCTAAAGATGTCTTTAGAACATGTGACATTCTCATTGGTTCAGGATGAAGATGGTATGGTATCTTCATTCCAGCTTGGTGATAATGACTCATGATACAAATATTCTTATAGTAACACTTCCATTTCACAGTTCTAATACAGATATTTGTTTATTCATTTTGGAGTACTCAGAAAACACAGGAGTGTGCTAAATACTGTAGAACAACTGTCTTAAGATGGTTTGTATCACTAAGATTTGTCAATGACAGTTTTAAGGGAATCCATTTTCAGATTTTTAACTTCCACATGTACTGTCCTAAATCTGAATTTCCTTGAAAAGTATCCATGGTTAAGGGGTCTCCTTCTACTATGTCCTCTTCCTTCTTTACTAAAGAAATGTATACTTTTAAATTTTTCTTGTTTCTTTTTTGTTATGCATGACAGTAGAGTCATTTTGATACAATCATACAATCATGGAGTATATCTTATTCTAATTCGGAGCCCATGCTTGTGGATGTACGTGGTGGTGAGATTCACTGTGGTGTATTCATATATGAACATAGGAAAGTTATGTCACACTCATTCCACTGTCTTTCCTTTTCCCATCTCCCCCCTTACCTTCATTCCCCTTTGTCTAATCCACTGAACTTCTATTCTTTCCCTTGCACTGCCCCCCTTTATTATGGGTTAGCTTCCACATATCAGAGAAAACATTTGAACTTTGGGTTTTGGGGGAATTGGCTTATTTCACTTAGCATAATAGAAGAAATGTATACTTTTCATCCATTCAGAATCTCAATATGTTCAGCCCCCAGGGCACTGAACAAAAGAACAATTCTAAACATTAGTGTAGATATAAGAAAGTCATGCAAAGCAGAAGACTTCCAATATTTTAACTATAACAAAACTAAAGAAGATGTTCAGTTTACAAATCATTAATTTTTGGTAGTAGCTCATTGTGATTTATGGCAAATAAGTTGAAAGAAGTTTAAGAAATTAGGCAACATAAACAGAACTTCCATTCCAGTTCCATTTACATGAAGATGTTCCAAATAATTTATATCATAAAAACCACAAAAACATGAAGAAAGTTGACACTAAGTCTGTCATACTCAGGCAATGATTGATATTGATCAATAAATATATCAACTAATTGAAAAAAGTACTACTCATGTCATTGATATATATTTGCTAGAAAAATTTTCATAATTTTAATAAAGATTCAATCTAGAATAACTTTTAGCCCTTGGGGGTTAGGGGTCTCAGAAAGTTCTTTTAAAACAAAAAATATGGGCTGGGGTTGTGGCTCAGTGGTAGAGCTCTTGCCTAGCATGTGTGAGGCACTGGGTTCAATTCTCTGCTCCACATATAAATAAAATAAAGATCCAATGACAGCTAAAAACTATTTTTAAAAAATTTTTAAAAAGTATAAACAAGGGCTGGGGTTGTGGCTCATCAGTAGAGTGCTCGCCTAGCATGTGCGAGGCCCTGGGTTCAATTCTCAGCACCACAAATAAATAAATAAATAAATAAAGGTATTTTGTCAACTACAACTAAAAAAAAACTATAAACAACAAAAATTTCATGGATGCATAGCTCATTTTTTAAAAAGGTAATTCAATTATTCATTATTTAGGTGTTCAACATTTAGCACCTACTATGTTAAGGTACTGTTGTTTGGTGCCATGTAAGTTTTCAAAATGAATAAAACAAATCTCTATCCTCTCGGAATGTATAATTTGATTAACTAAAATAAGAATGGGGAAGATTTCAATAGGAACAGAGAGAAGGTGGGTGTACCATAGGCAGAGAGAACAGAATGAGGGTGGGGGAAACAGGCAGAAATGATAAAGAAAATGGTCAACATAGAACAAGTCATTCAAAAACAATATTCCAGGCATTTAACCCTTTAGAGGTATTATAAACAGAAGGTTTCAAATTGAAGCACCTAACTTATTAGATCTCTAAAGTACAGTGGATGCAATCCTGAGAAACACTAAGTTTTCAGTTATAGAATTCTGCTAACAAATTTGTATTTAATCAATCAAAACTAGGTAAGAATAAAAAATTCAAAAGGCATTTTAACACAAAGTTTTAAACAGGCCAATTCTAGCCAGGTTTTTTTTTTCCTAGTTATTTGGAGGGACTGCCAGTCTATGGTAATACAGGTAAGAAGAAAATGGAAGCCCCTGACCCAAGACAGTCATTGCCTTCAGGTTATGAATGTGTGTGAGTGTGTGTGTGTGTGTGTGTGTATGTGTGTGTGTGTGTGTGAGTGTGTGTGTAAGATATCAAACGGTGGAAAAATCATTAGGAGGATTAGGTTATCCAGCATAAGAAAAGGGTCTAATGTACTTTGCACCAGAAATTAAATATTTCAAATTAATATTTGGGAGTAGAGGTGTGGAATACTTAAGAAGAAAACTGAGGGGCAGAGGGAAGGCAAAAACATTTCTCTCTATGCTAAGGTGTAGATTTTACTATTATTACAGACCTTTTCTTTCTTTTATAAAAGGAAAGATATCACACATTCGTAACACTAATTGATTTTCACAGAGAAGTGCATAGATGAAGTCTCTTGGGGGAAATGACTGCAACATTTTTGGCTTTAAAAAAAAACTATTTGCTGGTGTGCCTGGACTCCTTCATATAAAATTTAATTAACAAGGTCTCCTGCAAGGAAAACTCACTGCGGTCCCTAGCTATCTTGTGATGCTCCTCACTCAGATACACTGTGACAGATTAAACCCTAGCAAATCATATCTGTCACGTGCTGGATACCAAAGGGATAGCAATCAGAAGGAAAAGGAGATAGGTTTGAGACAGTAAACTAAAGGAGAAAGGAAAGTGCCAGTGGCTAGGACTCTCAGAATAGACCTGAATTCCGAGGTTACATATTTCTCCCTTTTGCCAACCTGGAAACTCTTTATAGACCTGGGATGGGGGATTTTGGAATGAAAGAGAAATGGAAACAGTTTCCTCAACCAACATTTAAGTTGATTTTCTCTTTGCAGTGCTGGGGATCATACTCAGGGACTCATAGATACTAAGCAAGTATTCTACTCCTGAGCTACATCCAGCCTCAAGTTGATCTTTTGAAATATCATTCCTAGAAAAATTACTACAGCTCTTCTCTTGTGAACTTGCGAGCAAATAGTGTGATCCATTTATGAGACAAAAGAGACATGATAACTGAATGCAGTACATGATCCTAGAATGGATCCTGGTGGAAAAATAATGGTATGAATACTATGGGATCAACTGACAAAATAGAAATACAGAAGATGAAATATTACATCAATGTTAATTTTTCTGAATTTGTTAATTGTTCTGTGATTATTTGAGAGAATTTTCTTATTCTTTTGAAACACACACTGAAGTAGTTCAGCTAAAGGGAATGATACATGTTATTTATACCCACGTGGTTCAGGAAAAATATGAGAAAAAATGGTGAATTAAATGAGGCAAAATATTAACTACAGGCAAGTTTGGTTGAGTGATAAACAAGTGTTCTATGTATTATTTTTGCATACTTTCTGTAAACTTGAAATTATTTCTAAATAAAAATTTAAATATGGTCCCACTGAAAGAACTATCCTATCTCTCCATGAACATTAAGAAACTCTATATAGCTATGAATTCAGAATGATATTAGCAGGAAGGATGGGGTAAGATCTCAGAAAATCATCCGTTCTATTCAACCAGTGAGAACACTGGAAAACATTATCAGAATCAAGTTTTTTTAGATCTCTGAAAATTAAACAAAGGCTTACAACAATTCATTGAGCATTTATTCAAGACAATAGTTGTATTTTAGTAAGAACCGTGAGCTTTGGTGGTATTTTAATTCTCCTTATTCTTATTCCCCTCTTTCAGGCTCCACTGCAGCCTTGAAAATGAAGAGCCCACAATCACAGTGAAAACCACCAGTAAAGTGAAAGCCAGCAGTCACTGGAGAGAGCAGAATGAGGTTAGAGCTCCTATAAGGTCTCATTTTCAAAAAATTGCCATTATTTGAATTGTCTGGCAGTTTTCTGGAATCTCCTACTTATGAGGTTTGACTTTATTTGACATGTGAGCTATCCCAATATGAACAACCTTATCCCTAGGGGAATTTGTTGAAAACAATCAGTGGCAATTGTTTAACATTATGGATGTCTAAAGCAGAGGGTAACAGAAGAGAAAACAATAGGCTATCCAAAGAGCTTAAAAGGAAAATTTGGGAAATGAAATGTCTATAGGGTTGATTTTTAAAACTCTGCTATACTCCTGGAAATATTGATGGCTATATAGGGCTATGCTCATGCTCAGAAATATTTGAGAAGGGCCTATGTTCTCACTTCTGACTGACCCTTAAGCTCTATACAATCAGGAAATAAAGATAAAGGCAAAGTTGTCATCTACCTGCCTGAGTGTTGGGGACATGCTCCCCAAATGCACATAAAACTTCTTTACAAAGATTGGGAGATTTACTGATTCCACTTTTTTATAGAACTTTCTGTCCAATCATTAATGGACAAGCTAACCAAGAAAAGATTTCAGTGGTCACATATGACAAAGAATTCAAAGTTTACAGAATTAGTTCAGGAAAGGCACTACACAAACAGCAGCAACAACTAACTCTGGGGAGGTAGAAGAATCTGATTTCCAGATGTGCTACTTAAATATTATATTCTTTAAGTATCCCATTTTCAGTAATAATTATGAGGCATGTAAGAAAACAAGAAAATATGGTCCATACATAGGGGATAAATGTAATCAATAGGAAGTCCTATTAGAAGTTTTGTTGAAATGCAAATTTTGAACTTAAGAAACAAACACTATAAACCAGCTATTATAAATATGTTAATGAACTAAAGGAAATCATATCTAAAGAACTGAATGAAAGTATGAAAATAATATGAATTAAGACATGGAAATTATAAAAATGAGTTAAATATAAATTTTGAAAGTTGAGACACAAAAAATTATAAAAATGAGCTAAATGGAAATTCTGGAGTCAAAAAGTGTAAAATTTAAGCTGGGCAAGGTGGCACACACCTGTGATCCCAGAGGCTCTGGAGGCTGAGACAGGAGGATCATGATTTCAAAGCCAGCCTAAGCAAAAATGAGATGGTGAGCAATTCATTGAGACCCTGTCTGTAAATAAAATACAAAATAGGGCTGGGGATGTGGCTCAGTGGTGAAGTGCCCCTGAGTTCAATCCCTGGTATCCACCCCCCACAAAAAAGTGGAAAATTTATATGAAAAATTCACCAGAAGGGTGAAACTGTACAATTGAATAGGTAAAAGAAAGAACTGACTTTGAAGATAGGTCAATTGATATTAATTAGTCTGAGGAATTAAAAAAATGGATGGAAAAAATGATCAGAGCCTCAGAGACCTGTGAGAACCATCAAGTGCACCAACATACATACATGAGATCCTTGGAAGGAGAGTAGAAAGAAAAGGGAGCAAAAGAATATTTGAAGAAATAATGGCCAAAATTTTTCCAAATTTGATGAAAAACATTAATTTACACATCCAAGGAGCTCAACAAACTCTAAGTGTGTAGACTCAAAGAGATCCAAACCTAGACACATTGTATGTCTGTGATGAATTCATCAGGAATTACTTTATTTAAAGGATGATAAAGAATGGGAGAGAAAAGGCTAGTGAGAATAAAGTGAAGAGAAAAATAAAGGAAAAGTTAAGATATTTAGACAATCATTTATCACTTGAAGATCAGGACTACAGTATTCAGTATGTAAGAGCTCTGGAAGTGAATTTCAGGAAAGCTATACAAAGCATACACAGTAAAGAATATTCTCATTTCAAGAATATGCTGACATTTAAAATGGTGGTCTGATATTTAGCCATTGCTGAACACTGGTCATAACATTTGTAGATGACATAATTTAAATATTTGTTATTCAGAATTATTCCCTTTGTGGATTATTTGATATGATTATTTGATATTTTCATTTTAACCCCACTCTGACTTTTCATAGTGTCTTGATACATATAGGTGAACTTCATATTTTAAAAAGCATAATAATATATTTTAAGACTCAATAGAGAAGAATTTTAAATTACCTGATGCTTTTCTCCACTGTCATGGATAATGGAAGAATGATCATATTGATCATGTATTGATACTCAAGAAAATTAATATACAAATGATATATCCCTAAAATTATGTGTGCATGTATAAATTCATAAATTCTCATCACATTTGCTAATGGCTGCCAGCCTCAAATACAACTCCTGCCCCTCAGGAACTCAATGCTTTTACTTCAAATGACCGAGTTTTAATATAAGTCAGACTATAATTAGACAGTCTCATTTCCATATCATATTATCTACACCCATTGTGGGTAAACACTCCCCATCCACATGTTCCCATGCAGAAATCCCACACAAATTCAGAGAGGACAGTAAAGGAGGAGGAGTGGAAACCAAACTTCCTTAGGAAGATTACATATAGCCTAAACTCTCCCTTCCACCAGCAACAGAACTCATATTTCAACATTGTGTCACTCATGAATTTCATCTGACACCAGTATTTTACCATCACTTGCTTGTTGTCATAACATTTGGTATTTCCAAGAGCCCACTCCTGGATGACAAACCTTAAAATTTTGTGCAATATAGTAGAAGTTTTACAAAGTTCACAATTAATTTAGAGCCACAAGGAATGCAAGGAGTTCTTATACCAGCCTTTGTTTCTCCTCAAACACCAACACTATGGTAAATCCTAAAAGAATGATCTTAACTTACTACAATGTCAAAATTGAAAAAGTTAATGACCATTAGTCAATGGAAATTAGGAATGGAAAGGAAATTATCATATGAATAAAAGGGCCTTAAATTGAAGCCTAAATAGAAAACTAGAAACACATAGCCAGATGCTCAGTCATTCTTTCCATACACCAAACTGTTGTACCTCTTTCTCCCATGTATACTGCTTTATTCTTGGATCCCCCACATTCACAACTGCAGTGACTGGGTTTGTTACAATATTTTCTTATGCATAAGACAGCTGGAGAAAAGCCTAGGTAACCATCATGATCACCATCCCCCACCACCCCTCCTCTCAATTTGACATAAGTGAAAGAATCCAATCTATTCTCAAACCCCTAAAGCATTTTTTTTTCAGACAGCTTTTAGGCACTTCTTTCCATATTTATGCCCCAAAGCTGACAACAGCCTCTGCTACCCACTCCACAAGTACGAAGTAATTGCTAGAAAGTCAGAAGAAAGAGAGACAAAGGACAACCAGGTGGGTATTGGCAGGCAAGTCTTTGACCACAGGTACATGCACTTAAGTATGGTGTACCTACAACTCCAGAGGTTCCTGGTACCTCAAATGAATCTCCCCTCAAGTTCACCAAGAAGTACAATTGTTTCTTCACAGCACAGTGATACTACTCAGGTACTTGTGAGTGACTTCCTTTCCTTTTCTTAAATGGATAAATTTGGAACACACGCACACACACACACACACACACACAAACACACAATACAGGTTAAAAAACACAGATCAATCAAAACAACTTCTCTAGGATTCAGGATCTTGGATCAGTGTTTCTTAATCTGTGTGTTATTCATATCTTAGTCTGTGTGTATAAGATAGAGAGGAGCTTCCCTGTGAAATGTAGGAGGTTTAGTAGCATCCCTGCCCTCTACATATTAGATGCTAGTAGCAACTTCCAACCCAGTTGTGACTAAAAATGTCTCCAGACATTGCCAAATGTCTCAAATGGCAACATTCCCCATGCTGAGAACTTCTGCCTTAAACCAAAAAGATTCTCAGTCTGGCTCCAATCAGCATGTACATTGTCATGTTACAAAAATAGATGCAGGATTAACTACTTACCCTTATCAATCTTTGTATCACAGAGTCAGGGAGGAGGTTAGGGGTTTTCATGAACAGAAGTCCTACTCAGAAATAAGAAAGGGCCCCAGCCACCAAGTAATGAGTCTCCTGTGACAGCCTAATGTAGGATTGTTTTGGCTTCCTTTTCAACATAGCTTTCCATGTGTGTTCAAGCACCTAGTGACCCAGTTGGGCCTCTCCACATGTGATTTCCTGCTAAATAATTTCCACATTTGTTCTCTTAGAAAATTCTCCTATTTGCCAAGAAAATTCTTACATATACTAAGTTTCAAATAAAAGCAGAAAAAGAATTAGGCTGGGGAATTGATGGTGGGTTAAGTGTAGTGGAATTTATTAATCTAGAAAATGTATTGGCTCCACCCTTAGTTAACTGCCTGGCCTTGAGCTAGAATGGAGTAATAATTATGCACTGCTTTCTTACTGAGGTTGGAAAGGATCACATGAGATAATGGATGTGAAGGTACCTTGAAAAATACAAAGCACTTATATTTTAAGATGCTTGTTATTTCCATCAATGTCCAAAGGTCTGCAAAACTGAGAGGCAGAAATAAGCTATGAGGTCAGGATGGAATATCTTAATTCCCAGGGTCAAAGTAGAATGGTAGAAAAGAATGGAATGGGATATAAAAGCAAACTGGGCTTTGTAAATTAAAACCACAGTAAGGTGGACAGATGCCAAGGACTAACATCAGATGTCAAAAAGGTTTCTTTTGTTGCATCATAGAAGTGGCAAAGGCTAAACGGACACAGGAAGCAAAATTATAAAGGAAATATAATTTGTTTTAAAAACTCCAGTTCTCTAAATTTTAATAACAGTGTTTCCCAAACCTGGAACACAAGAATTTCTCTAGATATTACTAAAAGTTACTTTCAGCAAATGAGTTTAAGAAAATTGCCTATTATAAAGTCACAATACCCATTTCCAGAAAGATTCTGGGAAATTTCTTTCTAGAAAAGAAATTGTTTTATGCTGTTTAAGCCATTATTTCCTAAATTTATTTGACCTTAGTACCCTATTATTTACTTATTTATTTTAAACAAGTTAAAATCAAATTGAGACATAATTTTCAAAGGATTTTAGAATCAGAGAGAATCATAAAGAAAATGAGTCAGTAAGGTTGTTGCTAAGTATATACGTGGTTGTGTGGTATACATATACAAGCCAGAATGGCAACTCCATCTTCCTAGAGCATCAGTCAAGTTCTTCCTGAATTAGTGCATCTAGTTCTGGGTTTCCAAAACACATGAACAAGAGACAACCACTAAGGTCTGTGAGAATAACAAAAATGTATTAAAGGAATTGTGTAGATCTTTTGTGCTTTGAGAATAACAAAAATGTATTAAAGGAATTGTGTAGATCTTTTGTGCTTTGAGGTGTGCACTCTGTACATCTCAGACACAGCTGAAAAATTGCTCAATAAGAACCAGAGAGTAACAAGTGTTATTTGGTGAATAGCCCATAACCAAAGATACACTGCTCTCAAATCTGCTTTAGTTTTCTTCTTTCTGTCTGTTTCAGGTCCTTTCCTATTCAATTAATCTCTCCCTTAAATGAGCCCTTAATTTCTTTCTTCTCCCCACAGCTCACTACAATACACATTCCAGTTGTTGCTCCATGAGCCTCTGTCCCCATCTTGGTTACATGTCCAGTGACCCTGATCCTGTTCTGGTACTTTGATCCTAGACCCAGTCTCTCTCAACCAGCTAACAGAGAGGTATGTATTTGGCATGTGAGGAAGATATTCCAACAAAGGATTGGAGGCAGGTTTTCATGGATAGTTCTTAAACTGAATAGCCATCTACCTTTATTTATTAGGTGCAATTTAACTTTTAGGATAAAGTACATACCAGAAGAAAATCAGAGACAGGAAAGATCAAGAATACTCAAAATACACTGTTTTAAAGCAGTTGAAAATTGACAGCATAAAAAAATGTTAAGGAGCTTGGGCACAGAGTCCTAGCCAAAGATAAAATATTTAAAAGGAAAACTCCAATTTTTAAATTTTTAAATTTTATTTATTCTAATTTGTTATATATGACAGCAGAATGCCATTCAATTCATATTAAACAAATAGAGCACAATTTTTCATGTCTCTGGTTGAACACAGAGTCACACCATTTGTGTTTTTATACACGTACTTAGGGTAATGATGTCCGTCTCATTCCACCATGTTTCCTACCCACCATGACCCTTCCTATCCCCTCCCTCCCCTTTGCCCTATCTAGAGTTAATCTAATCCTCCCATGCCCCCCCAACCCCATTATGAATCAGCATCCTTATATCAGAGAAGACATTTGGCATTTAATTTTTTGGGATTGGTTTAATTCACTTAGCATTATATTCTCCAACTCCATCCATTCACCTGCAAATACCATTAGTTTATTCTCTTTTAATGCTGAGTAATATTCCATTGTGTATATATACCACAATTTCTTTATCCATTCATCTACTGAAAGGAAAACGCAATATTAAATAATTCAGGTGTGCCTTAAAAAGCATTATTTGAATTATGTACACTTTCTTAAACACAATCTTGATTCTTAGGTTAAAAATGTTTTATTCATTTCTAAAACTTCTCAACAGATCCTGAAGCCACAACAGCAAACCCCACTCTATATAGCTACATTTGAGCATTTCCAAACTCAGAAACTAAATCTCTTTCAGGCCATAAGTTAGAGGGACAGTGACTGAATACCAAATGGCCAATTGTGAAATCACAAGGCATGGTTTGAAAAGTGACCACATCAATCGTTTGAAGCTTTGATCCTGCTCATCAGACTAGAGAGTAGCACAGGGGAGAGGGGACCAAGTACAACAGTGACTAGAATCCACACTGTCACTGCATCCTGCAGTAGACATGGCACTGCTGCTACCAAGTAAATAAGAGGAGAAAAAAATTCCCTTTCTCAAAACAGACCTAGAGTGGGTGTGTGGCTTCAATCTGACAGTCTCATTTTACTTTAGTGCTTTTGGGGAGGGAAGGGTGGAAGAAAGGGGAAGAGGAGGAGGTGAGAGAAAAAACACAGCCATTTTTGTAATAAAATTTCAGAATCTTTTCATTATGCAGTTTCAATTCATTGAAAGTTTTTTTTCCTTCTAGTCCCCGTCCTTCCATAAAACTCTTGTTGCACTCACTACCCCTTCTGCTGTGAAAACACACACACACACACACACACACACACACACACACACATAGAACATTACCTTGATATGAATCAAAGCAGGCAGAGCAACTCCACCTCAGTCCTCGACTTTGTAACCAGGAATGTAAACAATATTCAGGAGGTATTTTAGCCTTGAGAACAGTTTAACAATAATGGTGCTGTTTCACTTTTACTCAGGAAAAGCTCAAAGGAAACTAAAAGGTTTAATAGGTACAAATATTGTGCTCCTGCTACAATCAATAAATAATGCCAAAGTGAAAGAATGGCAATGCGTGGCAACATACTGAACGATGCTGTTTCTGGTAATCCTCCAGTGAAAGCCTTTGTGAAGTTTTATGCTGCTAATCACATTAAATTGACCTCTGAGGCCCAGGACATAATGTTCTGTTATTATCGTCGTATTTGTTTGTTTTGCTATTTAATGGCTCTCATTTTAAAGCTTAACTTAAATTAGGGGACAGTGCAGAAAAAAACCAAAGCAACTCGAGGTTTGACTTGATGAATCCATCCAGAAAAGACTATGAGATTTGGACACAGATGCTTAGGCCTCTGGCCAAGGAGAAATTATTGCTGTGGAGCATGAGACTAGGGAAGCCAGGGCTTCAGTTTTGAATTAAACAAGCTGTGTTCTCTTTGATTCACTCTATTCTACTTCTCAAAAAATGGCTTCTTGTGCCCCTCACTTTTTCAAAGCTCAACCTAGAGTGAAGTCATAAAGAATACAGTTACAGAAAAGTGGGGGTTATTTCCAAGCCGGAATACTATAAAATATTTCCACTGGGTCAGCAACACTTGCATTTACAAGGAGACATTTTGAGGGAAGTTTTTCAAAGTCTTATGTATTTTTTTTCCTCTCAGAAATTCGACACAGCAAAATTCGTTGACTTGGCCACAGGCCATAAATCCTAATTAGTTCTGTGAGACTGTTTAATGTTTAAGCCTAACCATCAGTGGACAGCCCTACAGACCCAAAGAGGTTTTCTGAATTCCAAGTCTCAATGCAGAGGGACAAAAGCTAAACACAAGATAGAAAGGAATCAATTTATCTTTAACCTGGGCATGAAGGGAAAAACCAAGACCTGAGGAGGGAAAGAGAAATTCATTACAGGGCTTCCTGTTCTTGACAGGACTCAAGGGAATTAACCAAAGATCTTACACAAGGCTAGTAAAAAAAATCCACATTTTTTTCCTTCTAGGTATTCAGGCCACTTTACACATATTTTCCTCATTCTTCCAAAAGCCTGGTAAGCATGAGAGGCAGGTATTTTTATCTACACAATCCTAATATAGTCTTAGAGGCTTTGTCCTACTGTCAGAGTCTCAAGGGTTTCACTATTGAGTGATGGATACATAGATACATATTGCATAAGCAGAGTTGAAGTACTGTCTCTAATTCAGCCTCTTCATCAAAGCTCAGATCCACAGAACAATGATCAACTTTGCATTCATTTTCCAACATCAGCCACCTCATTTGAATGACACTATTTTAATGACAATAAATGTTGCATGGGCACCGTGAAGTGAGAAACATCACCCTGCATTAATACCCCATCTGCCTGCCATCTCCCTAAGATCCTGAGGCATGTTTCAAAGCGAGCATAGGAGAATTTACACCTAATTAAAACCACAGGGGGAATGGAATGTCAGAGGCAGAATTTAGTTTCTTTCCTAGAATTACAGTATTTTTGAGGCGTCAGACTAGTCTGTCCACCAGATTTACTGAAGAGGGAGGAAAGAGGAGAGAGAGAATATTTATGTATGGGAGAGGAAGTAGTCAAGGAGGAGAAGCTAGACAGTTGTTTTTTAAAATAAAGATGTTAACTTAGGTCTTAAGGAAAAAGAATGTTAGAAAATGGGCTGATTTTTGCCCCAACAGATTTATATTTCTCCCTGTATGCCTAAGCCCTGTAACTGCTCTTCTGATAGAATCAGAAAAATATATCGATGCTTTTGTAGAAGTGACATTGAATAGCTGAAAGATGAAGAAACAAGATTCTGAATAATCCAAAAACCAGATGACTTTAGATAATAGAAAAATTGAGGATGACTTATTTCATCATTCAAGAAGTTAAGTACAAGAATGAAAAGGGACTTGACTTTATTTTCCTTCTCATTTTTGTCTATCTTTGCCACCTAGTTGTTGGTTTCCATGTTGCAGAGCAAATGGAAGATTGAAAATCGAAACATTTTCTTGCTTTTCATCCTCTTGGTTTTTTTTAAGACTTAAAGGGTTCATCTAATGAAGGAGCTTAGACCTGTGTAGACCATCACATGTCTGGCCTTAAAGACACAGCTAAACAAGCCATTTCATCTTTGTGCCACATTAAAATTATTACACTTAATCTTATGCATTTAACAAACAAGGGATAAAAAGAAATGAGAGCATGTGGAGATATGGTACTCAAGATAGAAATGGGAAGACCGGATTCAGGAAAGTTGGAAATTTTTAAAAATATTCAGTGCACAAAGACACATAATTAGATGATACCTATGAATGGTATTAAAGCTTTTCCTCAAAGTATTATGTTGGGCTCATCAGTCCTTTGCAGAAATTCTAGTTTCTTAAATTTGTGAAAAACTACCCAACCTTTAGGGTTAGTCAGGGCCATTTGGATCTTGAATCACAACTGACATGGTTCTGCCATTAACGTAGACACCCATATCCAGGGAAGGCCCATATTAATCATATTTTCAATGAATAATCCTTTTGGGGGTAAAAAGTTCAAGTTCCATAAGACTTTGTGTTTCTCCAGTAAAAAGATTCATGTCAGCAGAATTCACATTCCTGATTCAATTCACCTCAGAACCTCTTTCAGGTAGCAAAGAAACAAAGTTCACAGGCTCAAATAATTAAAAACCTGCCTCACTTCCTTTCTCCATAGCAGATTCAACTATTTAGTCATGCTTCCAAGATTCTCTTATCAATCCTCCATCTCAGAGATGCATAAACAGTTAAAAATAAGATTTAGTATAAAGTGGTAGTTTCCTTTCTTCAACAACCCTCACTCTCCATGTAGAGATAGTGTATGAATCCACTTGTTTCTCCCAACTCTTTGTCACAAAGGTTTAAAAGTCTTTATTCAACCCCTTTTCTACCCTCCTCTTTTTCTATATCCCATATTCCATTCCTCCTCCTTTGGCCCTGAAATTTAGTCCTTCCTGTTTGCTAACTAAATTTCAGAAAACTTTTCCCTTTCCACCCTGGCCAGTAGGTGGCGCCACAGACAGCTGGCTGTTTCTTTTCAATTGATGACTCCTTGAAGGCAGCAGGCTCTTCAGGCATGGCAACCATTCATCCTGAGGAATTGTGATTTGAAATACTGTATACACACCACAATTTGTGGTTTGTACAAACTGATTTTCAGATTGAGGGAGTTGTCACTTAGTAAGGGGAAAAGTTTTCTAGCTCTTTTTTTCTCCTCAGTACTAGCTCATATGTAAAGGAATAAGTGACAAAGCTTACGAGCTTCTTACCCTGCATGTGAATGATCACAGAAATCCCAGGAATAAAAGTTGGTGTCATTTGCCAAATCGCCTAGTGCAGTCTCTGCAACCTCCAAAATAGAAGAGCAGGGATAGGGCACTGGGGTGTGTATGTATGACAGGATATTACTGTATAAATTATTTGGGGATTATACACTGTTTGGGATTAGCCACACCTCAGCACCTTCCCATTAGAATTTGATAAGTGGTGAAAAAGACACAAAGCTAGCTGCCTAATATCTGTGGCAGGCAAGGACAATTAGGAAACATTCATTTTTGTTCTGTTCACACTTCTATTCCCAAAGCTAGCCATATACTTTCTAGGTTCTGGCTTGACCAACCAATTGATATCTACTAGAATACAAAAATGATTTTGATATTTTAAAAACATTTGTTAAATGTCTGCATTTCAGACTTCCTTTCACATCTCATATCAGGAGTTAAATCTTATGTTATATTCAACCTATAAGTAAGTGTACTGGCAATTTTTATTAAGGATGAAAATCTGGCAAACAAATATTTAAACAAAATATAAAGGTTACTGGAATAAGTTAGAGAACTCTGTTCTGTCTAACTCATATGGTGACTTCATATAAAGCACCCTTGGATTTCTGGGCATATCACTACCTGTCCTACCTACCTCACAAAGGGGTTAAAAGGGTCAATGAAATTAGGTGTCCACGAAGCTTTGTAAAATATTAATCTATGCACAAAATAGAAGCATTATATTTCCCCTTGAATTCCTTGGAGGTTTTTATTCTAATCAGAGATTAATTATTCATTCAATGACGTAGTGTGGGTACTGGGCACCATTGCAAAGAGTTTCCAAAAGAATAAATATCTTTGATTTCTCTTAAACTTTACCATTGTTGTGGAAAGTCAGGAGAGTAAGAGGAGATAATCCAAATAAATAATGGAATGTTTTCAGAAGAAAGCAACTAGGAGAATAAGAGGTCAATAAGTCTGTCACAAGAGGAATATCTGACAGAATGGGTGAGAAATGTTTAGTCTAGAGAGGACTAAAAGAAAAAATGATAAATGTTTTTAGAAATGAGAAGATCTGTCACATGAAAGAGAGTAAGCTTATTTTCATGGCAGAAGGCAGAATAAAAATTAAGCTCAAAAGAAAAAAAATTAACCCAAATGATAGAGATATGCCAAAGGGACACAGGAGTCAACTGAAATAGCTTCCAAAGGACAAAGTTGGAACAATTTTGAGAAACAACATATGTAAAGTAGTATTAGACTATAATCAAAAGTTAAAAATAGCCAGGCACGGTGGTGTTTACCTCTAATCCCAGCGACTCAGGAGGCTGAGGCAGGAGGATCATGAGTTCAAAGCCGACCTCAACAAAAGCAAGGTGCTAAGCAACTCAATGAGACTCTGTCTCTAAATAAAATTTTTAAAAAAGGGCTAGGGATGTGGCTCAGTGGTTGAGTGCCCCTGAGTTCAATCCCCAGTACCCACCCACCCCAAAAAAGTTAAAAATAAATGTCCATGAATCCATACTGATATAAATGAATGATCAAATAAACAAACAAATAAATAAGATAATAGACATGCCTTCATTACTCAAGAACTCCAGATACTCCATCCTTAAGGAGGCAGCACATAACTCCCCACTCTTAAAGTGTGGACTGTCCAAAGTGATTCTTTCCAGAGACTATATTATGGAAATGGGTAAAAAAATGTCTTTAACCTGGAGAAGCTTGACAAACAATATTTCAGCCAGGTGATCATGATCAACACCAACAGTATTAAAATCCTGTTGAAAGTATGCATACCTGATATGATGTGATGACAGGGGTACTTTACCTCTGTGGCCTTCTTCCCCCAAACACACTAACCCAATCTGATTATGAGAAAAACATCTGGAAAAATTCCAACTGAGGTATATTCTATAGAATACCTGACATTAATTCTCAAAACTATCAAGGTCATCAAAAACAAAGAAAGCATAAGAAATTGTCATAATCAAAAGGAGGCAAATGAGACATAATGACTAAATGCAATGGTATCAGAGGGATCTTGTTACTGAAAAAGGATAGGGGAAACTGATAAATATGAACAAAGTATAGATTTTACTTAATTATATCAATGTTGGTTTGTTAATTATAACAAATTTATCAAACTAATAGTGATGTTAATAATAGAGGAAACTAAGGGTAGAGTATTTGGGAACTCTAATATCACAGTAATGCTATAAATCTAAACTATGCTAAAATGAAGTTAAAAAACAGGTAAAGCCCAAAAGATTCCACAAAAATGTTAAAACTAATAAATAAATTTAGCAAAGTTGAAGGATACAAAACCAACACCCCAAATCAGTTGCATTTCTATATGCTAAAAATAACTAGAAAAGGAAATAAGGAAAGTTTCATTTATAGTAAAAATCAAAAATAACAAAATACTTAAAATAAATATAATCAAGGAAAAAATATAACCAAGGAAGAGAAAAACTTTTACACTGAAAAATATACAATATTAATGAATGAAATTAAAGAAAACACCAATAATTGGAAAGATATCCTACATTCACGAACTGGAAAACAATATCATTAAGATGTTACTACCACCCAAATAGATCTGGAGAGAGATTCAATGAAATTCCTGTCAAAAACCCAATGATGACAAGCCCACAGCTAATGTTACACTGAACAGTGAAACAGTTGGCTTTTTCTCTAAGATCAGCAATAAGACAAAGATACCTCATTCTCACCATTTGTTTCCAACATAGTGTTAAAAGTCCTAGCTACAGCAATTAGACAGGACAAAAGGCATCCAAACAAGAAAGGAAAAAACATCAAATTGTTTCTGTTTGTAGATGATATGATCTTATATGGTACGCAGAAAACTCTATATAAAGATTTCATGAAAAATATTAGAACTGATAGACAAATTTAATGAAGTTACAGGACACAAAATCAACATTCAAAAATTAGTTGCATTCTATACACTAACAGTAAGCTATCCAAAGGAGAAATTAAGAAAACAATCCCATGTACAGTCATATCAAAAGGATAAAATTCTTAGAAACAAATTTAACCAAGGAGATAAAAGATCTATACACTGGAAACTCTAAAACATTGATGAAAGAAATTGAAGACACAAATGGAAATCTCTCATATTCATGGATTGAAAGAAACAATGCTGTTAAAAATGTCCATACTACTTAAAACAAAAAAGATTCCCTATCCTTATTCAAATTCCAGTAACATTTCCCCCAAGAAATAGAAAAAAAAAATCCTAAAATTTATAAGGAAGTATAGAAGACCCTGACTAGTCAAAGCCTTTTTGAGCAAAAAGAACAAAGCTGAAGGTATCATATTACCTGATTAAAAATATATTACAAAGATGTACTGATCAAAAGTATGATACTAACTTTAAAAAGACATTAACCAATGCAACAGGACAAAAAAGTCCAGAAATAAATCCACATATTATGGTCAATTGATTTCATATTTTTGGTAGTAGTGGTTGAACCCAGGTCTCTTTGCCACTGAGTTATATCCCCAGTCCTTTTTTATTTTGTGACAGGGTCTTGCTAAGTTGCTGAGGCTGGCCTTGAACTTGCAATCTTCTTGCCTCAGCCTCCTGTACTGTAGGATAACTGGCATGTGCCACTATGCCTGGCATGGTCCACTGACTTTTTAAATGAAGATGTCAATAATAAAAAATAGGGAAAGGATAGTCTCTTCAATAAATTCTGCTAGGAAACTGGATATCCATATGGAGAATGAAATCAAACCCTTCTCTCACACCATATAAAATATCAACTTAAAATGGTTTAAAGACCTGAAACTGTAAAACCACTAGAATAAAACCTAGAGGGAAATCTCCATGATATTGATCTGGGCAATAATTTCTTGGAAAGGATCCCAAAAGCACTTTGCAAAAATAGACAACTGGGATTGCATCAAACTAAAAAGCTTCTGTGTAGCAAAGGAAATTATTAAAGAGTAAAGAGACAACCTAAAAAGTGAGAAGAAATATTTGCAAACCATATATCTGACAAGTGGTTAATATCCAAAATATATAATGAACTCACACAACTCAATAACAAGAAAAAGTAATTTGATTAAACACAGGGAAATGATTTAAATAGACATTTCTTTTAAAAAGACACGAAAAGCCAATATGTTTATGAAAAAAATGCTTAACATCACTAATCATGTGGTAAATGCAATTCAAAACCATTTTTTGAGATATAACCTCACACCTATTATCAAATATGCAATAGAGGGGCTGTGGTTGTGGCTCAGTGGCCGAGTGCTTGTCTAGCATGTGCAAGACACTGGGTTTGATCTTTATCACCACATAAAATAAAAGGTATAAAATATGTATCTGTTAAAAATACAATAGAAAACAAGTGTTGGCGAGGATGTGGAGAAAAGGTAACCCTTGGGTATTATTTTTGGAAATGTCAATTAGTACAGCCATTAAGGAGAACAGTACGGATGTTCTTCAAAAAACTAAAAATAGAATTACCATGTAATCCAGCAATCCCATTTCTGGGTATATACCCAAAAGAATTAAAATAAATACATCAAAGAGATGTCTGTACTTTCATGTTTATTGCATTATTCACAATAGCCAAGATATGAAATCAACCTAAGTATCCAACAAAAGATGAATGCATAATGATAATGTAGTACAATGTGAATGGAATCCCATTCAGCCTTTAAAAAGGAAACTGTTATTTGCAGCAATGCAGGTGAATCTGGAGGACATTGTGATGCTAAGTGAAATAAGGCAGGCACAGAAAGACAAATACTGCACAATTTCACTTATATGTGGAATCTTAAAAGTAGAACTTATAGAAGTAGAGAATAGAATGGTGATTACTAGAGGTCAGGGGAGGTGGGGGAGAAGAGATTTTGACCAAAAAATAAAATGTTTCAGTTTGAAAGGAGGAATAAATTTTCAAGAACTATTCCAAAGCATGGTGAAAATAGTTAATAACAATGATGCATAATATATTTTAAATTACAAAAGAATAGATTTTAAATGTTCTCAATACAGAAAATGATAAGTATCTGAGGTGATGGATATGTTAATTAGCTTTACATAATCATTATATAGTGTATACATATATTCAAAGATAACATTGTGTACCTCATAAATATATGATTGTTATTTGTCAAAAATAAAAACATTGGGGCTGGGGTTGTGGCTCAGTGGCAGAGCACTTGCCTTGCACATGTGAGGCACTGGGTTCAATCCTCAGCACCACATAAAAATAAATCAGCAAAATAAAGATATTTTAAAGACAAACAAATAAAAACAAAACATGAAAAATTAAAATGAAAAAAATCCAATAACAGAAATGCAGAAAATAAAAAAAAAAATCCATTTTAAAATTCATATGGAATCTCAAGGGACCCTGAATAGTGAAAACAATTTTGATAAAGCAGAAAAGAGTTCTCATACTTTCTGACTTTAAAACTTACTTTAAAACCTACTATAAAACTTTAAAACTTACTATAAAACTTTTTTGACTTTAAAACTTACTATAAAGCTACAGTAATCCAAATAGTGTGGTACTGGCATAAATACATACACATTGACCAATGGAATAAAGAGCCCATTAAAAAATCCTCATATCTGGTCAAATGATTTTCAACAAGGGTATGAAGACTACTGGATGATGAAAAGGATGGTCTTTTCGACACACAGAGTTGGAAAAACCAGATATCCACATGCAAAAGAATGAAGTTGGGCCCTTACTGTAAACTATATACAAAAATAAACTCAAAACCAATCAAAGACCTAAACATGAGGGCAAAAAACTGTAAAATTCTTATAAGAAAACATAGAGGGAAAGTTTCATGACATTGAATTGACAATGACTTCTTGGATATGATACTACAACCATGGGCAACAAAAGAGAAAATAGACAAACTGGAGTATATCAGAATCAAACATTTCTGTGCACAAAAGGACACCATGAACACAGTGAGAAGGAAAATTGCAGAATGAAATAAAATATCTGTAAATCATATATCTGATAAAGTATTAATATCCAGAATATATAAAGTACTCCTACAACCTCATAACAAAAAAGAAAGCAACCCGATTTCAAAAATGGCAAAGGACCTGAAGAGATAATTCTCTAAAGATATACCAGTATCCAATGATAAGCATGTGAAAAGATGCTCAATGTTACTAATCATTTCAGAAATGCAAATCATAACCATAATTAGATATCAGTTCACATCTATTAGGAGACTTATTATAAAAACAGCAACAACTGGGCTGGGGCTGTCGCTCAATGGTAGAGCACTTATTTTGCACATTGAGGCACTGGGTTCAATCCTCAGGACCATATAAAAATAAATAAAGATATTGTGTCCATCTACAACTAAAAAAAATATGCAATTCAAAACCACAATGAAATATTAAAAAACAAAACAAAACCCCAGAAAATTATAGGTGTTGGCCAGGATGTGAAAAATATGTGGTATTCTTGGGTCCTGTTGATGGAATTGTAAAATGGCATAGACACTACAGAAAACAAGATGGAGGCTCCAAATTAAAAATTGCATCAGTATGACTCAGAAATCTTATTTTAGGGTCTAAACCAAAAAAAAAAATGAAATAAAGTCTTGAAGAATTTTTTGTACACCCATGTTCAGAGTAACATTATTAACAATAGTCAAAAGGTGGAAACAATCCAACTGTCCACCCACAGATGAACGGATAAAGAGAATGTGACATATAGACACAACTGAATATTATTCACCTTTAAAGAGGAAGAAAATTCTGATACATGCTACAAATGTATGAATCTGGAAGACATTATGCTATGTAAAATAATCCAGTTATTAAAAAGACAAATACTGTATGATTTCACTTATATGATGGACCTAGAGTCATCAATTTCATAGAGATATAAATTTGCAATGTTGATATCCAGAGAGGGAGAACTGAGGAGTTGTTTAATGGGACAAAGTTTCAGTACAGCAAGATAAAGAGAGTTCTAGAGATGAATGGTGGTGATAGTTGCACACAATGTGAATGTCCTTAATTCCATTGAACTGCACACTTAAAAATGGCAAATTTTATATTATCTGTATTTTACCACAGTTAAAAAAAAGTAAAAGAAAAAAGCATAGGCTTTTTTTTTTTTTTTTTTTTTTTTGGCAAGGATTACCTTTGGAGGTACTTGTCTGTCCATGGACATAGCTAGGCAAGGTAATCTAGAAAAAGTAATTAATGTGTCAGATATAGATAGTTTAGGAGATCTCCCAGGTTGTTTCTAGGATATCAGTGTGAGGTTTAATAGATAAAACCTGCAATTTTCTAGTCTGGTGGCACTTCTCAATTACTGGTAGCATCAGTAATTTTTTTGCACAAAGTCCACTGAGACACAACTTACATCACTTGTCTTCTAACAGAAATAATGCAGTTGCTGCTTTACCTGGTCCCATTATATATATTTCAGTCTCAGAATATTCTGTGGAAAAAAAAGTGTTACAAATGCAATTTACAACTCCCAAAGGTATACACTATCTGATACCTTGCCTTAGAAATAGTTCTATGCATATATATCTCTAATAAAACATAACTTCCCTGAAATGGGGTTAATTTACTAACCCACTCCTCCACTGTTACTTCTGCCCTTTCCCTCCTCCCAACTACAGTATCTCACACTTAGTACTAAGTATATTTTATCTGGGAATGACTGAGACAACTCCTTTAATACCCCTCCCAGAAATTGAGAGTTTGTCTCAAATTTCAAGGCAGTTCCAAACCACCATGTGCAACTTTAATGTATATTAAAAACTATAACCAAAAGTCCTCTTCAGGACATTTTTGAAATTTGATCATGGATGAGTCAAAGTTACAGGCCAGAGGGTGTTATCACAAAAGCCAAGTAAAAGGATGCAAACTGGCCCCTGTTGGGGTGAGTTTTAATCTCAGCTCAAATACTTTTTATTTGGTCAAAAGCTTTCATTCCTTACTCAAAAATAGGGAAGACAAGTTAACTAGATCAGCAGTTTCCAACCTGGGGTCCCTGATCCTCTTAATGGAAAAGATAGTGGAGAACTTTGAGCCACTTTCAGTATTTCAAAATTAAATGGAAAACAAAGCACTGTATCATATAGTTGCCCCACATTAACTAAATGTCAGGTTCCTTTGCTTATTTCCCTGGAATTAGAGCAATAAAGATCAATAACTTTGGTTATCTGTGCCAATCAGCAATGATGCATGTGTATATGTATGTGCATATTAACACAGAGAAACTATTATAATAAATTCAGTCTCTTTTCAGGAGGAAAAAAACTTTTCAAAACACCAGGCCTTATGAAAAAGGTAACTGAAGGGTTTGGGAGGATATGGAAAGATTGAAAAACACTGAATTAACTGATCTATGACTGAGGTCCCTTGGAACTTTTCTAGACCCCCATACCAACTTGTCCCTCTTTTCTTTTCCAGGGAGGATTGCAATTTTCACTTACCTGAGACACTGTAACAGATCAATAATGGACTTCTAGGCTTGCCACTCTCCTTGGTTTTGAGGACAGTTGTGAGCTTATTGTAGAACATCTTCTATACTCTCCACACTGGCATTCAGGCCTGTTAAATTTAGCTGGGTGCCTTTGAATAGGCAAAAATGGAAGTTTCCAAAATCAACCTGGTCAGCATGCCGGCAAGTTCCTCAGAGGTTAGATACAGTGCCACTTTACATTTCCCAAACCCTTAGATAGGTGTGGTAGATTCAGCTTCCACTGAGAAGTTGTCTGCCCAGTTTTAAGGAGAAATGATACTGCAGCACCTAAAGCCACTCGTTGTCAAAGGCAGCTTTAGCTTGGCTGCCTTTGCTGGGGGGCAGGGAAAGGGGTGTGGAGAAAAGCTCCTTTGAATTGAAACTTGAATCAGGGGTAAACACAGCTAGGACCTGTTCCAACATTGGCTTATATGACCTAGAAGCAAGAGCACTGTATGTCCCAGCAAAAGGCATGTTTGCTGAGCTTTGCACTGCCTATTTACAACCCCCAATGAACTGCAGAAATAGGTACATTTAAACAAAAAATCTTTTGACAGGGGCAAGGGACTTTTTTCCTAGGGGAATTTGTTTATTTCAGTTTGAAATATGAACATTCCCAATTCTGTAGTCTCCAGTGACTGTGTGTGACACACACACGCACACACACACACACACACCCCTAGCCCTAAGAGAGTTTAGAGCAGAAATGCAGCTCCCTCCTAGCATGACTCTCATGGTTTTCCAGCCCTGTGCAAAAGAATAGGACTTGGAACTGAAAGATTGAAACTGTCAAGTATTTTGGAACAACTACTGTAAATTGACATTTGGCTGATACAAAGAGGATCAAAGGCAGCAAGCAGGCTAGCAACAAATTAAACGGATTAAAGCAGAAGCACAGGTGAGATTCAGCAGGCTAAGGTCCAGATTTCCAAGACTCAAAACCAAGAATAATGGTGCTTTGTTTATTTTATTTATTTATTTATTTTTAATTTCAGAATCCTACATTTTTGCTGTGTGACCTTGAGCAAGTACCTTAATCTTTTCATTGTTTCAAACACATTGTACTGTCTAGAATAAAAAGTCATCACCTCCTTTTCTCCCAGCAAGACAACATTTGAATGCAGTTATGCATGTATTACAATTAAATAATGCAACCAAAATTGTACACAACAATTTTAATTGTGTGTGAGGGGGATACAAGTGGCATAGTTTTGTTGAGGTTGATGCCTCCCCTCTTTGTACACATTAATAAAGTTTTAATGATTGTCATCCTTTTTGTACTCCGACTCTGGAAAACTTCAGCACCTCACCTACCCTACTCCAAATACAACATCTTTTTCTCAGGGTCAGTTTCTCTGAGCCAGGCATCTCTGGAAGTGGCTCCAATTGGGCCCCAAGGTGTCCCATACCCTTGCCTTGAAGGTGGAAAGGTCTACCAGGTCATCCCTTGGTCAGACAACAAGCATTTTCGAGGGCAATCTAACAATTTTGAATGAATTCTTCAGGAACAAGAATCCCGAAAATGTCTACCTAGGTGGTGTTGGATTGTTTTAAAAGAACAAGGTCTGGCCAAAGAATAGGAACAAACTTTCCGGGGAATATACTACTTCTATAGAGAAGTCCCTCACTACACCATTTTTTTAAAAAAATAATTTTTAGTTGTTGATGTACCTTTATTTTTTATTTATTTATATGTGGTGCTGAGGATCGAATCCAGTGCCTCACACATGCTAGGCAAGCACTCGGCCACTGAGCCACAAACCCAGTCCCCACTACACCATTTTAATGACTAAATAATAAACATGGACCTTAAAAAATATTTACTGGCAAGATTTCACTGTACAAAATTGCCTTTTAAAAATTGTGCATTATGATATTATAATGTTAAGTGGAAAAAAAAGCAAATAAGGTATAATCAGAAACACAAAACTGGTCAGAAAAAAAAGATCAGAAGATAAAAATATTTTTAAAATGGACACCCCTTAATTTCTTCATTTTTCTACTTATACATTTCCCAGACTTTATTAAAATAAATTAGTTTGATAATGAATACTATAGTTTTAGGACCTTTCTTGATTCCTTCTTTCTTTTTTCCTTGGAAATGTTTCAAGTACAGGACATAGAGTCAAGAGTCTCAAGTACAATATTAAATGGATGTGTGCTCCTGTTAAGTCATTTTCCTTCTCTGGGCTTCTGTTTATTCTTCCTTTATGAGCATAGTAAGAGACTGGCAAGGAGGTGTCCCTTGAGACCCTCCCAATTTTGCTCTTCAATATTTTACAGCCAGAATCACTGGGCCAGCTGAGCTTCATAGAAACTTTGCCATTTAAAAAATATTTTTGGCTGTAGATGGACACAATACCTTTATTTAATTTATTTATTTGTATGTGATCCTGAGGATCAAGCCCAGTGCCTCAAAACACGTGAGGCAAGTGTTCTACCACTGAGCCACAACCCCAGCCCACCTTTGCCACCTTGAGTTTAGAGTAGAACATTGA
This sequence comes from Callospermophilus lateralis, assembly GCF_048772815.1. Taxonomy (NCBI): domain Eukaryota; kingdom Metazoa; phylum Chordata; class Mammalia; order Rodentia; family Sciuridae; genus Callospermophilus; species Callospermophilus lateralis. Next base: position 48,345,326 of record NC_135325.1, on the reverse strand, counting down.
GCTGTTTGGTCCCAAGAGCCATCAGATAGTTGAATTTCCCTATTTTCCTATTATGTGGTAATATACTGTTTTTATCATGAAAAAGCAATGTACATGTCATTGGCATTAGGTCATGGTTAGAGTGGAAAAGGGGGATGTAAAAAGAAAACTAGAATAAACCCCCAAATAAGATGTTTTCAGAATGACACATACATTAGGATAAAATTAGTTACATAAAAATTTTAAAAACACATAGAATAGTTATATATTTTATTCACGGGTATAACTATATGTGTAAAAGTATAAAAATTAAATGGAATAATAGATACCAAATTCATCTTAGTGCTTGCCTCTGGAAATGGATGGAGAGGATCAGATTGGGATAAGGGTTAGAATTTAACTGATCTATAACATTTCACTTCTCTCACTGGACAAAAATCTAATGCAAACTTTATGTTCAAAATATTAACAGTTTGTCAAGTCTGAGTAGAGATCCAGAAATGTTTGTAACATTATTGATTCTCAGTATTGTTTTTCATTATTCAACATTTTCTATTTACTAAAAACAAAAAATAATATTTTTAAAAGCAAACGGTTGGATTATTTCTTTTCTATAGTTTTCAGTATTTGTGAAATGTTCAGATTTTTTTGAGAGAGAGAGAGAATTTTTAATATTTATTTTTTAGTTTTCGGTGGACACAACAACTTTGTTTGTATGTGGTGCTGAGGATCGAACCCGGGCCGCACACATGCCAGGTGAGTGCGCTACCGCTTGAGCCACATCCCCAGCCCAAAATGTTCAGAGTTTTAAAAACTGGGGCCTTGCATATGCTAGGCAAGTGTTCTACCTCTGGGCTACATCTCTCATTCTCATAGATTATTTGGATAAATGACAAATGAATTTAATCTTATGACTAGGGAATAGAAAAGAGAAAAAGTAACAAGAGAAAGAAAAATGAAAGAGGAGATCACTGAGATAAGATATAGAGAGAGGCCCTAGAAGACTTGGGACATTTCTGTCCCAAATAACTTTAAAAAAATTCCTGTTCTAGACCATAAGCCAAACATTTAATGATGGCTCTCTTACAATATTGAGGTTCCTGGGTGTTCCAGCTTTTACCCATCCATAGCATATGTTTTAAAAGTCCTCTCTCTTTTGTTGATCTTTTCTGAACAGAAACTTCTAGTGAGTTTTCTCCATCTACCTAGCCTTTAGGGACATATTTTTCACCTCATCTTCCAAGGCAGTTGTTACACACCACAAATCATCCTCTGCCATCCCTTCTTATGCCAAATTCCTTTTGGTTTCCAGGAATCATATTGGGGAATATAGTTCTCTGAATTTACTAGTTCACAGTATTGGCTCACAACCTTTTTAAAACTATATATCTTACTATGAAAACTAAACCTGCTGAAGATAAAGCTTTAATTTCCTCCCCTACTGCCCTCTCCCAAGCTAAACCCCTTCCATAGTCAGAAAAACCATGTCTAGCATCCCCTCCAACTCTGCAGAAATACCAGTCATGTTGGTCTCTTTGTTATATATTGATTGATTATTGAATCCATTTACTTTTTACCAACTCTCTATATCCTGATTCTACCTTCCTCCTCCATGGCCCTTTTGGTCAGTCCTTTTCTCTCAGCTCTATCTATAGACTCTACTTGTTTTTTGAGGGCACCTCATAATAGGATGATTTTGAATGTTTCTGTTCTGATTTCATGTCACATGCAGGAGCCCCAGCCTCTCTTGGCTGATGTAACTAAAGTGCTGGCTCCAGACTTTGCTCTCTAAGGGTAGCAATGACCTTGCATAAAGCCACACAATATGCCAGAAAAACAGCTGCAGTCAAACAAGATATGGATCCTGGTCAACATCAAGGGGAAGGTTGAAGGCCCTGCTGATAAGTGAGGGGGAGTAGGCTGGGAAGGTGGTCACGCAGGGCAATGAGTTCAATACAATGGATAATTGCAGGTTTTAAAAGTTTGGAAGCAAGACTCCCCCTTACCTAACTGTTCAAAGAGGCTAAAGGGGAATATATGGGAAGAAATCAAGGCCTGCCCTGTAATCAATACTCTGTCCCTGATATACAGTGTGGCTTTGGGAAACTTACTTTAAAGTCTCTGAGACTTGATTCTCCCATCTGGAAAAAGTCTCCACTGCAGTTTGAAAACTCTGAGACCTGTGGTGGAAGGAAGCAGCTTGTCATACATGGTCGTCAATAATTACTTTTCCTAAGTCCATGAGGATATTTGTAAGGCCAAAATTAAATAAAACACAGGAGTCATTTGAGTCCTTTAGAAGTGAGGCCTATAGAATTATAAGGTAGTACTATCAGCAGCCTCAATGCTTATGGTCCCCTAACATAACTCTGTCTCCTGAATGAAGAAACATCAATATAGTTTTTCACTTCCCTCAGGACCACTGAATACACTACTGTTTCTCAGTTGGCTATCTCAGTGATGGGAATCTCCATAGGGCTTTCTGCCCTAACATTCATTGTTCACTTTCTCACCTTAGGCTGTCTCAGCTGCTTGAGCACCCACTTTACCTGGGAATTTGGAAACAGTCCCCTCCCTGCAGTATCCTCCTTGGAATGACCATTGTGGTCACTACTACTATATACCAGGGTACACTCAGAATTTCAGTGTTGTAAGTAAATAACATGGAGCAGGGCCTCCTAGAAAGCCACTGGGAGTGGGGTCTGAGTCAGACACAGATCAGAGAAAAGCTGAAGTTCAAAGGGACAGTCCAAAAGGCAAGATACAGAGCATACCTAGGAGTACGCTTTTCCCTTCAGTGCATATTATGCCAAAATAACTTCTAATTTCAAAGTGCAATCTGAGGGTCTGTTGTCCAGTATGTAGCCTGGTTGTCCAAAGCAGGCCTGTGGATTCTTAAGTTTAATAAACTGAATTTTCAGAAAACAAAGGAATTCCTTTACTGGTGTTAACTGCATACATTTTCAGCCTCTACTAGCCAACAGTACTCAGTGCTAGAAGTTATTAATGTCACATCTGAGAGTAGAGCATTAGATATTAAAATCAAAGAGAAGAGATTAATCCACTGACCTCCTTTTCAGCATCTTTCAATGGGTAGTTAGTAGGAACCTCACCTTAATGAATCAAGAATCAATGGTGTCATAATATTATAGCATCACCACTTTATTTATATAAACAATTGGGTCTTTCCTTCATTCCGGTGCTGAATCCAAACTACCAAAGTGTTTTTAAAATGGAGCAAAAAACAATAGTTTACAGAAAAAGGGTAAGATCAAGGGCAAGGAAACCTGAAAATTGATTCTAGGCTCTGCTCCTTAATATATACAGCAGTATCCTGACTGGATGCTCAGCACAACTGATGACCACTGTCTTCAAAAGTAAGTGATGTCCTAGCATGCACCAGGGCTTGGGTTCAATCTCCAGCTCTGAAAAAAAAAAGTAAGTGATGTATTTGGAGCCTTCATGAGAGACAAAGTAACAAGTCAGAACTTTGATTACTCCTAGTATATCCTATTCATTATCTTGGAGCATGAGGCTAGGCACACATACACATACAGAAATAATTTGGATGATCCATACTCTAGGATTTTACAATTAACACCTTGGCCCTGGGTTATAAAGCATGACTTTATTTTTATAGCCTAACTCCCAAACTGCTTCTTTCTCAAATGAGTGCGTGTTTTTATTAAGTTTTAATTCAAATCACTTGGATCTGAAAAAGTCACTATAGCACAGCACAATTCTCCTTCCTTTCACCTATTTGGCCAAATGGATTTGGCTATGTCATTCATGAAACATCTTAACATGCCAAGGCCACAGCTTTGTACATATAGGACTTGCTATGGAAAAAGGCAATGTATGCCATCATACAACACATATTCAATAGACACTGGGTACACCTCTTTCCTTGCCAAGAGGTACAGTACACAGGAAGCCCATAAAATCAAAGACATACAGATGTACACACAAATAATACAGAGAGTCAGTAAGGGAAAATGTAATTGAACTGCCCCAAGGGGAGACTGAGAATACTGAATCTACATTGAAGACACCTTTACTAGTCTAAGCAAAAAGAGACTTGAGAAAGTAACGGCTATTCCAGTATACAAAGAAGCTGTGTAACGTGGTCTACTAACTCTCTGGGCCTTGAACAAAAAAGAGCTAACAACTCAACACAGTGCTCTGTGAAGGACAGAGCTCTTTCACAAACACCCTCTACCTGGCTAAGCACACTGGAAACCTCAAGGATTAGAATGTCAAGCCATCAATATGCCAAGTAAACCTACATTCTACAATCCAAATGAATACTTTTTTCATAGCCAACTCCTTTCTGTTAATATTTTCTCAATCAATCATTAGTCATTCAGGTGGAGTTTGTTTCCATGCATTAAACAAACTAATAGCCCCCCAATAGAAAAGATATTCCCTCTACCCAAATGAAATGATGCTAGAATCTGCAGCACATCACTCCACTTCACTTAAAAGGGATGAGAGAAAGAAACTTGGTTAATATTATGGATACCAACTCTACTCTACCGCATAAATACTGACCAAATGAATTCCCCATGCCCATATTTCTTTAGAATTCATAGTACCTCAGGTTTTAGAACCATATCCCATCCATGGACCTCAGATCCAATAACTAGGTCCTTGTTTTACCTTACTTGTGCTATATCTAACCATAAATCTTTTTTAAAAAATATTTATTTTATTAGTTGTAGTTAGACACAATGCCTTTATTTCATCTATTCATATGTGGTGCTGATGATCGAACCCAGGGTCCTACACGTGCTAGGTGAGCATTCTACCGCTGAACCACAACCCCAGACCATCTAACTACAAATCTTGATTCCTATAAACTATGCTCCTTTACTGCTCTTTACCCAAACCCCAGCCTTTTTTAGAACAGTGATAGATATGTTATCCATATGTGGTATACAATATAGTACCCACTAACCACATGTGGCTACTACACTCTTGAAATATGGATTAATTCCCACCCCTATCTAGCAGTAATGAGGAGCCCTGCCCTCCAGGTGTCAAGGAGGCTGAGTAGGAAATTTGGACTTTTACTTCCTCTTGGCAGTATTAAAACAGCAACTCCTTTTCCCTGCTAGATAAATGTCAGAGAAAGTTAAACAGAAGTTTTAAATAAGATCTGAAGTCTCATATGGTAAAATATATACTATAAAAATGATTAAAAAATCACTCATTATACTAAGAACCAGAAAGATCTCAAAATGAATGAATAAAGGTGATCAGTGCATGCCAAAATCAAGATGACAGAGATATTAGAACTACCAGAAAAAAGATTTTAAAGCTCTCATGACAAAAATACTTCAATAATCAATGACAAATTCTGTTGAAACAAATGAAAAGTAGAAAGTATCACCAAAGAAATACAGCATATATAAACAAACTAAGTGGAAATTTTTGTAAATGACAAATACAAAAAACCCAAACAAAATGTTCTCTATGGCAGAATGGAAAGAACTGAGGAAAAAAAATCAGTTAACTTGAAGATAGAAGTACAAAAATTATCCAATATGAATAACAGAGGAAAAAGACTTGAAGAAATGAACAGGGCCTCAGGGATCTGAAGGAGTTAAAAAATGGATCTACCTTTCCTCTCATCAGAGGAGGCCTAGAATAATAGAAGAAGGTGGGACAGAAAAAGTATTTGAAAAGAGAGTGATTGAAAACTTTCCCAAGGTGGCAAATGCTATAAACCTACAGATTCAAGAAGCTAATTCTATCCAAAAGCAGGTGAACCTAAAGTAATACATGGCAAGGCAAATTTCTGAAAACTAAGAGGGGTAGATCATGAAAACATCAGGAGGGAAATGACACATTACCTACAAGGGGAAAACAATTCAAATGCCAGCAGATCCTTCATCAGAGCCCATGAAAGCTAGAAAGAAGTGGCATATCTTTTAAGCACTCTCAGAGAAGAACTATCTACCTGAAATCAATAATGAAGGGGAAATCGAGAAATTCTAAGATGAAGGAAAACTCAGAGAATTTGTTGCTAGAAAATCTTCACTAGAAGAATTAATGTAAGGTCTATAAACAGAAAGCAAAATATAAAAGAAAGAATCTTGGAATGTCAGGAAGAAGAAAAGAACAGCAGAAGAGTATAAGTAAGTTTTTCCAATTTATTTGACATTTGAAGCAAAAATCATTACACTGTCTTATGTAGTTCTAAACACATAAAGAGGAGACATTTAAGATAATTATATTATAAATGGGGGAGGGTAAACTGGCTTAAGAAAGGTGAGGTGTCTATAATTTACTTAGATAAAATGTTGATACTAGTAGACTGTAACAAGTTATATATGGACACTGTGGAAAATAGTTTTTAGTTTAAAACTAAACACATATTTATCATATAAACCAGCAATAACACTCTGGAGAATATTTCCCATAGAAATGAAAACTTATGTTCACACAAAAACCTATACAGGACCTGGTGTTGTGGCTCAGTGGTAGAGCACTTGCCTTGCATGTGTGAGGCATTGGGTTTGATTCTTGGCACCACATATAAATAAGTGAATACAATAAAGGTCTGTCAACAACTAAAATTTTTTTTTAAAAAAACAATAATTTTCATAGAAGCTCTAGCTAAAAACTAGAGATACCCAAAGTGTTTCTCAACAGGTAAATAAATGGTTAAACAAACTGTAATTCAGTTATACCACAGAATATTGCTTATCAAGAAGGAATGAATTATTTAGATACAAAACAACTTGAATGGATCTCAAGGGTATTACATGAAGTGAAAAAAAACAACCTCAAAATTTCTCATACTCTACGACTCCATTTATGTAATATTTTTGAAGTGTTGAAACTATAGATATGGAAAACAGATTAGTGATTGTAAGGGTTTGGGATAGTGAGGAATGAGGGTGAGTGAGGCTATAAAGTTTCATCCCCAGTATCAAACGAAAAAGGAATATAATAGAGTAACATAAGAGAGATCTCTTATTAACATGGATTAATAGTACAGGTCTCACAGTGACATTTCCATACATGCATATATTGTATATTGATCATCTTCTACCCAAGAGAGATATTTTGTGGTAACAGAATAGTACTTTATCTTGATTATGATGGTAGTTACACAAATATACATGTGATAAAAATGACATGGCACTACACACACCTATTTTTCCAATGCCGAATTAATGGTTTTGATATTATACTATAATAACACAAGATATAACCATTGGGGAAACTGGGTGAATGGTATGTAAGACCTCTTTCCATGCAACTTCCTGTGAATCTATAATTATTTCAAAATAAATGTGGGAAAAAATCAAGTTACTGTGGTAAGCAGACTAATGGCCTTCCACAAAAATCCACATTCTACTTCTAGAACTCTGTGAACGTTAGTTACATGGCACAAAAGGAATCAAGGTTGCAAGTCAACTAACCCTGAGATAGAGAGATTATCCATCAGGTAGACATAATGTAATTATAGTGGGCTTTGTAAGTGGAAAAGGGAGGCAAAAGAGTGAGAATAAAGAAAGAAAATGTAACAATATTGAAGTGATGCAATGTGAGGAATCAAGATTCCTTTATAGGCTTTGAAAATGGAGGGTGGCTATGAACCAAAAAATGCAGGCAGCTATAAAAGACAAGGGAACTGAGTCTTCTCCCAGAGCCTCCAGAAAGGAAAGCAGCCCCTTGCACATCTTAATTTTAGCCCAGTGAAACCTACTTCATTTGTGATTTCTGACATACAGAACCACAGAATAATGTATTTATGATGTATTAAACCACTAAGTTTTTGGTTATTTGTAGAAAACCAACAGAGCCACCAGATGGACAACTGGTATATATATATTTGTATGATATATATATAGGCAGACCTTTATTTTATTCACATATAAATATGTTTGTATGATAAATATGTGTTTAGTTTTAACATATATATGTTATATATGTTCTAATCAGTTATACATGACAGCAGAATGCTCTTCAATTCATTGTACACAAATTTTCACTTCTCTGTACACAAAATAGAGTCACAACAGTCATGCAATCATACATGTACCTAGGGTAATGATGTCTATCTCATTCCATCATCTTTCCTACCCCCATGCTCCCACCCCTCCTCTCCCTCCCCTTTGCCCAGCCCAAAGTTCCTCCATTCATCCCATACCCGCCCCCATTATGGATCAGCATCTACTTATCAGAGAAAACATTTGGTCTTTGGTTTTGGGTGATTGGCATACTTCATTTAGCATGATATTCTCCAGCTCCATCCATTTACCTGCAAATGCCATAATTTCAACCTTCAAGAAGGCTGAGTAATATTCCATTGTGTATATATACCACAGTTTCTTTATCCATTCATCTATTGAAGGGCATCTAGGTTGGTTCCACAGTTTAGCTATTGTTAATTGTGCTATTAAAAATATTGTTGTGGCTGTAACACTATAGTATGCTGATTTTAAGTCCTTTGGGTATAGACTGAGGTGTGGGATAGCTGCATCAAACAGTGGTTCTGTTCCAAGTTTTCTAAGGAATCTCCAAACTATTTCTCAGATTGGTTGCACCATTTTGCAGTCCCATCAGCAATGTATAAGTGGAACAACTGGCTTTTTGCAGAGTACATTCAATTCATTAGTCAGAAGTCAGTAACTCTGCACTATAATCTTAAGGCAACTGTCAATATATCATAGCTAATGTTATTTACAATTCCACATCATCAATGATAATGGTGATAAAAATCTTGCCTCAGAATTGCAGGGAAAAGAAACACATTACTCTCTATTAACTGGGGCCTGCTCAGCCAAAGAAGGCTTAAGAACAGAAGCATATGTGTCAGGAGGGTGGAAATCTTGTCTGAATCCAACTAGAGAATACCTATTTGCCAAGGAATTTCCTGCTGTGTTAGGAAAACCAGTCATCTGTATTTATTTTCCAAGGGGTAGAATATAGAAACAATAAAAAATGCACTGAATTAGAAAGAGGGTAGAGTAAATTCAGTAAATTTAGATGGTAAAAGTCCCAGCAAGGAATGTAATTAATTCCCTATAAAACAGGACAATTCACTTTATTCTTTTCTTTGCCCCCAGTATCCCAATGTTTAGCACATAATAGATACTCAATGTTGCTGAATGGAATTGTAAATGATAATTAAAAGATCCATTCAGTCACAGGATTCTATTAACCCTCATACTCTGCAGTACTCCAAACTGCTAAGACAAGAAGCAATAAATGCTTATTCATAGATAGGAACACCACATATTACTATCACCCCAAACTATAAGGCATAGCTGTGGCATATATTCATGTTTGCAGAGCTTTCAGAGCTTTGCATTTAACATATGATACCTAGAACTCCAGGATGAAATCTATTAACTCTCTACAGTATTACTAATACTCCAAAAGATCCATTAGTCCCAAAGGTCCACATGAAGATATCTGGATATCACTTCCCTATATGACCCCATTACCATACCTTACAGCTGGTGCTGTAGAGTTCACTAATTTTGTCAGTTCCTTGGATAAGTGAAATATAATGGAGATAGCAAGACACAAAAAAGAGAAAAGTAGGGGTAGGTGAGTATAAATAAGCTTATGGAATATATTTTATATATTGATGATTAACTTGTGGAGGTTAAAAGCTGAAAAAGCATTTTTAAGAATCTGAGAGTTGGCAAATCAAGGACTTTTGGGAAAACAGCCAACTTATTTTTGGTGAGAACAGTAATGTCCACAGGAGTACCAAGTGAGTACTAAGTGGCTCTTTTTCATAATAAATATTCCCGTGAAGGCTAATCAGAAAATGCTTGTAAGAGTAGCTGAGGGCTGTGGACCATAAGTATACTAATAACATGCTTTTTTGAGAGAGTCATTTTCATAGTTTCCATTTCAAGCTACTATGACCATGACAGCCATGCAACAGGAATTTTGAAACAACTGGGGAAAGGCTAGTGCAGAGGCTTTTAATTCACAATGCATGGCTGTACTTCCTGAAAATGTATGCAAATGTTATATATGTAAATATGCACTGTTCTGAAGAGAGTATCCTAGTCAGTCATCATATTTTCACAAAGGTTCATGCCAAGGTTAGGAGCCACTGGATTAGATAGTGATAGCCCTCTTTTTCTATTTCCCTACCCAGCAAAGCGACATATCTTCAGAATGTGTTCCAGTTATTTAGTAACTAAAGAGATAGCGGGTTTCTGTTCAAGCAAGACACTGAGACCTGGTCTCTGGGTTAATAAATCACATGTGTGCCTAGAATAATGTGGCAAATATTGGGAAGGAGGACAGAAAGAATTTAATAGTACCACAGAATTTAGGTTACTGCATAGGCAAGAAAGAAAACTATTAATGTGTTGATTCAAATAAACAATTTCATTAATGAATTTCACTTTTTAGGTTCATCATCCTGCCGCTCCACCAGGTTCTGGACAATCTCCCAAACCCTAAGTGTTAATTAATGTATGGTCATGAAATGTAGACTGATTTTAACATTGGATTAGAGAAAGTTCAGAGAAAGAGAAACTTGAAATCATTTGCAAAATCAGCTCTGAGTGACTTCATGTTTTATTACCTGCATTATGTCTGTTTCTACTGAAGGCCAGATTTGGCCTATGGGTGGTAGTTTCATTTACTCCTGCCCTAGATCAATGAAAGTCAATCACAGATACTTAGGATGCAGAGACAGTTTAAAAGAGCATCCTGTTTATTACAGAAAAGACAAATAGAAACCATATATATATATATATATATATATTTTTTTTTTCTATATACACTGTGAAGGCAAGACCCTATGCAAACAGAGAGCTCTCCATGTACTTTTCAAACATATTTTGAAAAGAATTCACATTTCCCTTAATACTATATTGAACTTAGTTTTTCCTCACAACTATGGTGCTCAGGACGTTCTTTCTAAACTTAAGTTTTTCCTGATAACTTTAAGCTTACTCCCTCTTACCAGTCTTTCATAACAGTAAGAACAGCTAGAGTGCAGATAGGACTCTTTTATGCATATATATGTGCAAACACACATGTATTTTAGAGGGATGTCTTTGGATTCAACAATCCAATTCTGTAGAGCATAAAACCTGAATCATTTCTGAGATTTTTCTCCTCCAGAACGACCTATTATTTAGGAGAAGGATAGGCTGAATCAGGTTAATGTACTATCGATATCCAAAGCTCATTTTCCCATCAAGTTTTGCAAATATAACCATCTGCCCAAATCAGGAAACAGTTTCTTTCAAAGGTGGCTTAGAGTTAAGACAATCACAGTTTTCTGGTTTTTTTGCCAAAAAACTGGGACATTCTGAGAGTGACATAAGTATGCCAGAACAACAGGTATAAACCATAACATTTAGTCATCTTACTTATAGTTCCCCCATAGGGGAAATGCTTTAACTTCCCCAAGATGAGATGAATTTCTACGCTTGTTTTTGATGGAGGATTTTTCAGCACCACTCTAGCATTCAGTCTCAAGGTATAAATTTGGTCTCAAGCCTCCAAATCTTCTTAGGGAAAACATCAGGAAAAGGTTTTTGGCTAGGATAATTGCACAACACTTGAAAAGAGCTACTGAGGGAGAGAAGCTAGAATTATTAAATGGGGTCTGGGGCGCTTGAGAAAACAGTAGGTAATTGTTTATCTCAAAATCGTCTCACTGGGGATGGATAAGATGACCTATTCAAGTTCTCTTTGGAAAAAATAATAATTGTGTGCATAGTAGTGGGTTTTAAGATATCAGTTTCTTTTCTACTAGCAAACATGGGCAGGGAAAAACACCAGATTATAGCACTTATCTAAAGAAAGGGGCCCCAAAGACTACATTCCTTAGCAGAAGCCTATGAATCATGTGGGTAATGACAGATTGGAGAGAAGAGAGACAAAGAAGGTCCTCACCCCTACTTGGGCCAGCATAGAAAATGTTGTACCATCACTAAAAGTAGTTTCCCCAACCCTCCACACTTACGCTGACCACACCCAGACCATATTTCCCCAGGTTGTGATGTGCATACTGCTGCAAAAGGCCAGTATTACTTGAGAACATTGGAATGTTCATCTCTACCTAACAAGAAATTTTCTCGACAACAGAAAAAGAGTGGAGTTAAAGGTAGCCCCAAGTGAACCAGTCTTATCCAATGTTCTTTGTTTTGTTTTCAATCAGTTCTGGAAAACCCAACAGGTTCTTTGTGCCAAACCCTATGACCTTGGATTTTAAAAGGTGCTCTGGCTGAGAAACTATCAATTAGGGAGCTGGTAGGCAATTTTTCAGATGAAGTAAAAGGAAAATTTAAAATATCCAAATCTGAAATCTCTATGATAGGAAAAACAAGGAAGCCAAAATGACCTACTCCTCAGTGAGTCATTCCCCTTCCCTATCACCCACCACCCACTTTGATCTTTCTCTCCTTTTGTTTACTGTGACCAGGAACACATAAATCATGTTTGTGCTACCAGATAAATAAGTTCAAATATAATATAACAGAGTCAAAGGCCAACTGGAGTCTTCTCTTCTCCCCCTTACTAAGGGATTTACAGATGAAAAAATTCGCTAGAACTGGACTTAGGAACAGAGAAACTGCAATCAAATGCTCCTTTGGTTAAGCCAGTCCCTCCCATAAGCAAATACTTCAGTGAGACCAGGACCTCCACAGTGATTGTGTCAGGGATTCATGGGTACATCTTTGAGTGTTTTAAATCCAGCACTTAACTGCTTTTCTCATCTTTCTTCCCCTCACTTCTAAATACAGGTGATACCACCACACCTTTAATTCTCTTTGCTCTCTGAGTAGCTTACAGGTAGTCAGAAGATTGTGTAAAAAAGAAAAAGAGGAAAGAGAGACTCTGAGTAAAACAGAAAGCAGCAGTGTTTTTCAGTTGTTTGACTTGGGCAACAGGGTGTTATAGGTTTGTGTGTATGTGTGTGTGTGTGTGTGTGTGTGTGTGTTAAAAGCACTGATGCATTGAAGATTTATTCATTGAACAGGTTGATTTATTTAACAGACTTGACATATGTCAAATTCTGCCATGTGCTTACATAATTGTTACCCATTTATCAGAGCTGTAATTTAGACAAATATTTGTTTTAAAAGTATTTTCTTTTAAATGACTCTCTCTAGCCTATTGAGCAATCAATCCATGTTTAATTTTAATGATGTTATCAATAGCTATTTGGTGAGAATCTGTGAAATCTAATCTTTCCCCAAAAAACTCTATTCCCTTTTTCCCTAGTAATAAATTTTATGTTAAAATCATACCATAGTTAAAATTTAAAAAAACATACACAATATCCTTTTATGTTAAGATATTTTGTACTTCTAATTTTCAATAAAATTCCAGTTTCTTGATATATTATTAAAATCACAGATCTGAATGTCAAAAACTGACTAAAAGGACAAAAGGGTGTGATTATTTTAGTGTACGTCTGGGAGAATGGAGGGCAGTTAGAACAGCTAGGGGAGAATTAGGAAGAGAATTAGGTAGAATTAGAAAAATTAAATGGAGTTCAATTTCAAGTCTTACAAATTTCACTGAATCACCCTACCCTATCTTAACACATATGCATGAAATTATATCTTTTTAACTCAAATACATGCAATCTATCTAGGTTCTGTGGGAGATGGAATATTGGAAAGTATTTCTAAGAAATAAAAATGTAATCACTAGCTGCCAGGGCTGGTTTGGGTTCTTCTATTGTATATGCATTTGCAAAAACAAGAGGCTCATTCTGACCTCCTAGGTCAAGGAGTGTGGGGACTAGGAAAGATATGAGGGTGGGGTGGGAGGGAAATCCCACCACCACACAAGTAAAATTTTTGACCTAGTAAGCAAATACGTTTTTGTTGTTACTGCTGGGTAAAATGTACAAGTCTTCCAGAAATTAGACACTGTAATAAAAATGTACCAGCCCAAATTTAAATTGCTCACTAGACAGATGGTTAATTATATTCACAGCCACATATTTCACTGGGATAGAGTTTCAGACACTCAGCCAGTTTTATTTGATTAGCCGGTTTCCCGGTTAATATGTAAAATGACAGTTACTTAGGGATTTTTTGTTTCCTTCTAAAAATATATTTTCAATAAGTGTAAATTCTCTCTCTCGCCTTGAGAACGTCACTGCTGTAAATAAAACATTTGTTCGTATGTCACCCATGTGTAAAATATGTAAGGGAGATTCGCTCCCCCAAACCCGGATTGTCTCTAGTAGTTCTGAGAAGATCATCGGAGCACCTTCTCTCACCAAGCAAAATATTCCAGGAACTGTCAGCACTCTCCACCTAGAACAACTGAAAATTTCAAATCCTGGGGCTGAAAAGCTTTAGATGCTTTTTAAAACAGCCCCGCTAGGTCCTACACACAAATCATGTCTTTTCAAGATAATAGTCTAGAAAATGGAACGTTAGAAAAAGGCCACATAGCCAAGTGTACTGCTGTGCACAGAATCCAACAATATGCTGGGAGCCAAAACCCAGAAGCAAAATACGAGACCCACTTATTCCAAAATGCAACCAGAACCTCTACAAAACCAAGAGTGCGGGTGTCGAAATGGGGATGCCAATTTTTTTTTTTTTTTAACTTCGAAAAAGATAGAAAACCTTGCGCGGGTGATTCGGTCCCTCACGAATCAGACAGACAGAAGCAGTCATGCTGAAACCACTGGATTCCTCAGCTGAACGGCGCCAACTCAGCGGCGCGGTTTCCACACTTTCCCAGAGTGGGGCCCCGCTCTTCGGTCTCCCCGCCCCACAGGGTGTATGAGATCTGGGGACGAGTGCCTCTGGGCGCGGCAGGGAGAAGCTCCAGAAGCCATGCAGGAAGGCGTCAATTCGACCGCTTCCGAGAGCGGGAAGGGGCCGCGGGCCAATTTCCGCAGAGGTGACAAGCTGGGCGAGGCTCAGTCCAGCCTCCGATGAGTACCCGCCTGTGGCCCTAGATGGGTGGTGCATGCCCTGGGGCACTCTGATAGACACAGCCGCCCGGAGCGCAGGAGCCGCGGGCGGGGGAGGCGCCTGCGACGCGGCTTCGCACCTTTGCGGCTTTGGCCCGGGCGCCAGCCGCGGCCGCCGCGTGGGTTTTCCCGCTCGCGCCGAAGCCTGCCATGTCGGTGCCCCATCCCGTGCCCCATCCCCTGACCAGTGTCTCCCAGGCACCAACCCGAAGGGAGGCAATACTCTGCTGGTTCCTGCTGCCCTGCTGTGTGCGTGTGAGCCTGGCGGCTCCGGCCCGCTTGCTTCCCCTCCCCCCCGGTGCAAGCACAGAGGCCTTTCCTAGATTGCAGTGCCTGTCAGGGCGAGCCGGGATCTCTGGCCCTCGCGGCCTCTCTGCCTTGTACACAGATACACACATGCACGCCATTCGCACACAGACGTCCTCCCTTCCGTTTTCCCTTCCTCCTCTTCTCGCTCGGCTTCCCCCAATTCGTTCCACCCCTGCCGCCACCACCCAGAGCCGGCTGGGGAGCCGGCGAGAAGGCCAGGGGGCTGGTTGGCAGCGCTCATACTCACCTCACAGGCCGACTCCCGAGGCGCACGTCGCTGGCGGGCTCAGGCAGCAGGCGCTGGAGCTGGCGCGGCCACAGTCAAGGCTGGGCTGCCACCGTCGCCGCAGCTGTTCGAGCTGCCGCCGCTGCTACTGCTACTGCTGCCGCCGTCGCCGCCTCCTCTGCCTCAGCTCCATGCGCCGGGCCCGCCAGGTGGACGCGCCTCTCTCCGTCGCTCGCTGGTTCCCTCAGGTTTCACCGCCGCCGCGGTGCTAGATGGAGTCAGAGCTGTCGGGCTCTGGCTATGAAACTCAGAGCCTCAGCTGCTGCCCCGCTGCTCCCAAGGTCCGCGCTTCGCCTGCACCACCGCTTGCTCCGGCCGGGGCTACCTCGCTAGCGGGCTGCTAGCGCTGCGCCCGGAACCAGGAGCCCGCTCTGTGCGGTGGCTGCTGCCGTCCGCAAGAGCTCGAGAGAAGGAGGGCGGCTGCTACTGCCGCTATCACTGTTAAAGCTATTACTAAATGCTGCTACTGCCGCTACTGCTACTGCTGTGGTGGTGGCGGCGGCGGCTGCTGCTGATGCTACTGGTTTTCCTTCTCGGGTTCTCCCCCTGCCTCGTCCCCCCTCCTCCTCCTCCTCCTCCTCCTCCCCCCTCCTCCTCCTCCTCCTCCTCTTCCTCCTCCCCCTTCTCCTCCCTCTGCCGCTTTTCTCAGAGCCTCTGCGGGCGCTGCCTGATCCCCTCTTCTCCCAGAGCTGCCTCTGCCCATTCAGAAAGGTGCCCAGAGTGGGGCTGCCTCGGCTGCCACCATCGCTATTGCCCCTGCCATTGTTTCCTCCAACACTGCTGTTCTTGCTGGACGCGTTCCCCCCTACCCTCCTTCCCCACCACAGCCCTCCCTTTTCCTCCCGCTGTCTCCTTACCCTCTCTACAGTCCCTTCCCCATGGGCCCCCTCCCACTCTGTCTGTCTGTCCCTCCCTCTCCTCCCCTTAGGCGCCCGGGAGCGCGCACTGCGCGGCCACCTGTCATAAAGGGCGCGCACCCCCCATCCCCACCCCCACCCCGCCCCCCACTCGCATTCTCGCCGCCCGCCCAGTCCACCGAGCCACTGACTCGTCCTTCTCCCGGCAGACACGCAGCCGGACACCACTCTCCCACGCCTTTGAGGGCAGTTGTGTATTTGTGTGTGCAGAGAGGGGCGCTCTGAAGTTTCAGGAAGAATATCTGAATGGCTTCGTCCACCAAGCATCTAACCATTCAACCTACCCTTAACTTAAGGGCCTAGACCACTAGGAAGATGGGTCCTCCTGGAAGGGTCGGATCGAGGATGAGTACTGGAAAGGGATGGGTTTTTCGGAATACATCAGAGAAAAAGGGAACCTGAATGGGACCAGGAAAGAAATCGGATCTGCCTGACTGCTGTCATTAAAAAATTCCTTAGGTGGTCATTTCCCTTCTGGCGATCTGGGAACACAGCAGAAAACTGCAAAAGATTGGAGTGAGATTCAGGAGCGAGCAAGTAGCACTCCTGAAACCGCGGGTGTAAGGTTGGAGCTGAAGCTTCACAGTCATCACTGCTAGGAACCAGGGCAAGAGATGAAAGGTTGGTGCTAGAACAGAAGGGGTGAAACTAGCTACTTTGTGTGTACTTGCTCCAGCAAGTCATTGCCAAAGCCTGGTTTCTCCAGAGAGGGCCCAATGTCACGTTTCTCTGCTTCCACAGGTACCACCTCACTCTGCTAAGCACAGGATTTGAGTAACTTCTAAAACCCTCAACAGAGCCTACATAGCCTGTCACACAACCCCTCCTCAGAAACAGAAGTGGTGGGGGGCTATTTCCCTTGGCCTGGCAAAGTACAGGAGACAGATGTTTCAGATATTCCACTGTCAACAAGGTCAAGGCTACTTCATCAAGTTTGAGGCCCTCTTTCACCGGTATTTCATTGTTGAGCCATAAAGTGTATGGGCACAGGAGACACTTTTACAGCTTCTCATCTCTGCTTTTGTTTGTGCCATTCCACCTGCTTGGGACACTCTTGTTCTTTCCTTTTATATCTCCAAAATTCATCCATAAATAATAGTACATCCTCAAATAATCAACACTCTATGTGCCAGAGACTGTGCTAAGAAACTTATATGAATTTTTATTATTATTTAGTACCAGGTATTGAACCCAGAGGTGCTTAACCACTAAGCAATACCCCCAGCCCGTTTTTATGTTTTATTGAGACAGGGTCTTGCTAAGTTCCTTAAGGTCTCCCTAAATTGCTGAGGCTGGTTTTGAACTTGCGATCCTCCTGCCTCTTGGGCTCCCAAGTTGCTGGGATTACAGGTGTGCACCACCACGCTCAGTTGAATTATTTTATTTAATCCTCACAACCAACACAATTTTATCTCCCCCATTTCACAGGTGGGAAAATTGAGTCACAAAGAAGTTAGGTATACATATCTTGAGAATAGGAATGGTGTCTTATTTATCTTGTATCTGAAAGACACTGTGCAAATACATTTGCTTCTTTTTAGGCATCAGGCAAGAAGAAAAATAAATTTTAGCCTCTGCACTCAAATGCAAAAATAAACAAAAAAGATAAAATATGTAAAATGCCACTCCCTATTGGCTGGTTTTCAGTAATCAGAATAATTTCTCTTTTCCTACTGTTAGAAAGCAGTGTTGTTTTCACCTGTATTAACCACAATGTGTTAGTCTTCCTTTTCAAAGTTATTTAAATTATATCAGTTATCAGTCATAATTTGTGTCAAAGCCCTCCAGCCACTAGAAACACATAGCTGTAGATGAACAATTTGGGTTTGTTACTAGTTACAGTGAGGGAGAACACACACCACAGATCCACCTATGACTGAATTGTGCCCCCCACCCCTGTACATATGCTGAAACTCTAACCCCTAGTATCTCAGGATGTGACTGTATTTGGAGACAGAGCTTTTAAAGAAGGGATTAAAGTTAAATAAGGCTGTTATAGTAGACCCCAATCCAACCCCACTAGTGTCCTTAAGAAGAGGAATTTGGATACACAGAGATAGCATGAAGCTCACACTATGAAAAAAAGGACCATGCAAAACATAGCTAGAAGGCCATCGCTTGCAAGCCAAGGAGAGAGAGAGAGGCCTAAGGAGAAGACAAACGGTCAAAAACCTTGGTCTTGGATGTTTAATCTCCAAAATTGTGAGAAAATAAACTTCTATCGTTTAGTTACCCAATCTATGGTATATTGCTATGGCAGCCCAAGCAAATTAATATAATAGGTTAGCATGGGGGATCTCAGTAAAAGGGTGGTAAGAAGGATTTATTATAGGATTTGGGTTTTAGTTGGGTAATTTGAGGAAGTGTCTGAGGAAATGGGGTTTGCTTTATATTGACTGCTGTCAGAAAGCAAGGGCAATTCTACAATTGGGCATCTTAATATATTCAATCTATAGAGATGTCAGACTAAAGTGGGTATAAGGCTTTGGTGGGTGGCATAGTGATTTTGTTTTGTCTGTGCTTCAACAAATCATGAAATAGCCTTGTTTTGTTTCACTTTATCATATTCTCAGGGTGACTTTTTCTGATGTTGGTATTTTGTGAGACTGTTTATGTCCAACAGGAGAACAGTATGGCTTACCTGTGAGAGTCAGGTCATCCTTCAGATGTCAGGGACACTTCTCCTTTTTAATTTGTGGCTACTTAACTCCATCCATTAGTGGTATGGCTATATACCAGTTACTTTACCTCTCTGTGCCTCAGTTTCCTCATATATAATTGCAGATGTCTATCTATCTCCTTAGACTCATTCTTGGCATATAGGTTATCTTCATGGAATGTGAAGACATGTCTATCTGCTCCAACATACCATAATAGCTTGAATTACATATGAATATGGTTATGTATTAGTACTTTCCCCTGTGATAGACTGTGAGTTCTTTGAGAGCAGGGATATTAGCTATTGTCATAGTAATAATAGCTAACTTCCATTGAGTGCTTTCAATGGGTCTGTCATTAATATTCATTTTTACTCCAAGAAAAATCTAAACCACATCCCTACTTATGGACTAGCTTGGGTGTCCTCCTTCATGCTCCCATAGCACTTGTGTTAACCTTAACCATTACACTTAGCATGCAATATTGACACTGCATATGTGTCTTCTTCTCTTCTAAACTATTCATGTATGAAGAGAAGAGCAAATACTTTCAACTTTGGTGCCCATGTCTGAGCATAGTGCCCAGTACAATATGAAGCACTAAACATAAAAGCATTAGTTGATTTTAACCACATTCATTCCAGGTTGAAACTCATATCAGGTCAGTCTTAGCCCCTATCATTCCTTGTCCTGGATTTTGTTTGTTTTACTAAAAAGATAACAGAGGATCTCTTATCGTGTCATCCTACCTGTAAGGAAAGATCTAAAGGAGAGAATCACTGTGAGATGAGAACAAGTGCCATTTGGGAATAACTGGCCCCTACTACTTAACAGCAAGCAGTAGCATGTCCATTAGGGTGAAATGGGATAACGAGGGACTATGAATCAGGACTTAGAATCTTGTGTTTTGATCTTAATTCTTCCATAAACAATTAAGTCTGTGATGCTCAGAAAATCACTGAAACTCTCTAAACCTCATTTTTTTTTTCCTGTGGGGGCATGGAGACTATAATCTCTTTATTCACTGACTAACAGAGCTTGATAACAAAATTAAAGAGAGTTCACTGGTATTTCTTTTTAGGGAAAAACATTTTACCCTTCTATTACTTCTATATTACATACCTAGATGATTCTTAGCCTCTGAAACTGGCATACCAAAATGGCTACAGCTCTTTAGAATGCCAACCAAGAATCATGTGTGTTGTGGTTTTCAATCTACTATATCACCTTCCTAACAGCCCTTCAAACCACTTCTTCCCAGTGAAGGGAGCATAAGAGGTTTTGAAACCCTGGAGATGGACCGAGAAAGTCTTTCCATCATACTGACGTGAGACAAAAAGATTGTTGGTTTTTTTTTTTTGTAGTTGTATAGTTGTGGATGGACGGCATGCCTTTATTTTACTTGTTTCATTTTTTTAAAATGTGGTGCTAAGGATCAAACCCAGTGCCTTCATGCATGCTAGGTAAGTGCTCTGCCACTGAGCTACAGCCCCAGCCCAGAGACGAAAGATTTTTTTTAACCCAAATTTACATTCTATCTTAGCCCAGAATGATAAAAAAGGTGAATGACAAAAGTAACATTATTATGGTTGCTATCATAATAAAATAGTAATAACTACCATATTATTTTTCATATAATGCAGCACTATTGTGCCCAGAAACTATATAGTAATCATAGTAATGGCCTCTGGCTGAGACTTTGTGGTACTTCCTCCTGGTGAATTTCAAAGAATGCACCAAACTCAGAGGGGTCCAGATTTGAGAGGTCAGTGAATTGAAAACAGCATCAGCTGTTCTTCCTGTTTGAGGGCAGCACCCAGCATGTTGAGGACTCCCATTAAATACGATGGAACTGACATGCTGACTCAACATTTCCCTCTTTTGTCCTGCACAAGATTAGAACAGTAAAGCTCTTGCACTTCTGACAGTAGACAGAGGTTTCATTTTTTTCCTTTCAACAGTCCTTAAAGGGGCAAGGAAATCCCCATTCTGCAAGTTATTCAGCTAGTGTTTGTTTTGGGTTCTGTACTGGGTGTCAGGAAGCGAAAGATAATTACAGACACATATTTTTCTTCCAAGGAGCCTATAGTTTAGTAGGGGAGATGGAAATAGGGAAGCAATACTCTTGGGCTGTGCAGAATGAGGGTTGAGTAAGAGGTGAAAATAAGTCAGGGCCTGGAGGAGGAGGATTGTGCTAGACAATGAGGAGAAACATACATTGAACATGAGGAAGAGCATGAGCTGGGAAAATGCTGAGGCAGGCTGATGAATAGTATATTTGGGACTTTAGTATATTTGGGATAAGTAGTATATTAGTGACATTTCTAGCATGGTTGAAGGCAAGGGGGCAAGCAAAATTTGGGAGGGGTTGAGAAAAGCTCAATTGGGTTGCTCTGGGCCCCTAGGATATTTTACCATTAAATTCTCACTCCATGCTTCATTAATATGGAAAAGAAAAGTCATGGCCACATGCTAGATAGGTAGATAGCTGAGGCAATGACCCTTAGAATTCAGATGATAGCAATTATTAACATTTATGATTTGCAATGTATTTTCACATACATCATTCCATCTGTTCATGACAGCCTATTCAAATCAATTGGCCCACTGCTGACATTCCCTTCTCTTCTGTTTCCTTAAAGCTTTATAACAAACAAATAAATAAATGTAACCTGTTGGTTGAGCTCACTATCCTATGCAGGTGGAGCTGAGTTTCTGGGTGAGAAGCAAAAGTGGGGCCCACAAATTGGGGCCAGATGAGCAAAGAACTGATTCTAATCCAGAGTGTCCAAGGTGTCCTACCTTCATATGCCCAGCATGCTCAGTGGCCTTGGCTGCTGTAAAAGCCAGACTGAGAAAGGACAGTTCCGGCCATTTGAGAACTACCTGTCTCTGTGTGAGCCTTTGGAAACATACTAGGACAGGCTGAGTAACTCAAAGTTAGAGAACTGAGGTCTAGAGAAATCTATTTCTATCTTCAGTTGCCAATAGCCATTGGAGAAGCCCCAGATGGAGCCAGGCCAAAATAGCCTAGCACACAGGCCTCTGTTACATAGTTTCAGTCACCATCCAAAGATATTTGTGGCCTGGCAGCACTGAGGGGGAGGTGAGATCAGAGTGGTGAGATCAGAGTTGTGAGGAACCATGCCCAAACTCAGGACAGGACCATGGACAGAGATCATCAGGCATCTTTAGCCAGATCCCACAGGGAAGTGCAGCCCTCAGTCATGTGACAGTGTCCCTGGATGGCATAGACTCACAGGCCCTGTTCAGTGGGGGAGGTATCACCAGTGCCAAAAGTGCAGCAATGGGAATTGCAATGTAGTCTCATGGTTTGAAGAGTAGTCCCAAAGTGAGGAAACTCAAATAGACTGAGCTCAATTGACTCTAGAAATGTCTGGTCCAGGGCTTCTTGGATATGGAAACTTTTCCTCCTTTAAAGAAGGAACCTCAAAGGACTCCTCTTCCTATAAAACCCAATACTTCAGAGTATGCTCCATCCCCCTTTATCCCACCAACCTCAGTAAAGGAAAGTAGGATTAGTCGTTTTGTAGTGGAAAAGCACTAGACTTGGAATCAAATGAACTGGAGGTCTATACTTTACTAATGTGATCAAAGGCAGTGAGTTTTCTTGAAGCTTCAGTCTCCTCATTTGTAGAATGGTGCCCACAGTAATAATCTCTATCTAACAAAAAACTTGTGAGAAGTTCATGAGTTAAGGTGTATGAAAACACCCAGCAAAGGCTTGGCATAGAGTGCCATAAAATAAACATGTTTGTTCATACATGAATTCCTGAAGCTCTTGAAATCTCCTTTCCTGCAAGAACACTTTACTAAATCTTATAGGGTAGGTGTGGATTTCCCTTTAATCTGCACTAGAAGTTTCTATGATATTCTCCTTTTACCCTATTAATAGCTGCTGCTGATGTTGATAATGGTGGTAATAGTGATAATATAGTGTGGAGACTAATGACTGGCTGAAACCAGAAATAAATGATACAGGTAAAAAGAGAGTAGGAGATTACTTTAGGAAAGAAGCAGAAACTCTGGCTATTTTTGAGATCTAACTTTTCCTGAACTAGCCTTTTCAGGTCCATCCACATAAGCATTCATAACAAGTTCCCAAGAACATTGCACTGGTTATTAAACAGCAAATTGTGTCCTAAGAAGCTCCTTCTCAGAATGTAAGGTATGTTTCAAAAGGGTGACTGCAGGACAAAGCAGGAAAAAGATGATTTCATTCATCTAGAACAAATGCTCCCTGAGCACCCTTTACCTGCAAACCAACTTATTTTCTTTTTTCCCTTCATTTTATTGGTTCATTATAGTTGTACTTAATGATGGGATAAGTTGTAAACCAACCTGTTTTGTTCTAGGAAATGTAGAGTCAATACATACCCAATGAGCTATCTGTTCAGAGAGACAATGCATATCTTCAGTTTTGTTAAATTATAGAAAATTCCCTTTTGTTATTCTGTACCTCCAAAATCTTTAATGGCTCCTTAAAGTCTGAAAAACAAATGTCAAAATCCCTAAGCTAATAATTGTGAAATGACCCAACCTGTCTTTCCAGCTCTACATTGCTGGGCTCCAGCTACATGGGCATTCTCCATTTTTTATCTCCATGTCAGACGCAGTCTCTGTGCCCTTCTGCTATGATGTTCTGCCTTATCTGAGGTCCAGAGAGATAGAGCCAGCCGGCCATGTACAGAACCTTTGAAACTGTGAACTCAAACTTTTCCTCCTCTAAGTTGTTCTGGTCAGGTATTCGGTTACAGTGATTAAAAGCTGACTAACCCATAACGTAACTAAAACTTCTGCTTCCATCTTCACATGACCTTTTTCTCTGTGTCTCTGTTATTCATCTTATATGGATAATTTTCACTGGGTTCAGATCCTTCTGTGTTAATCTAGGATGATGTTGTCTCAAAATCTCTTAATTATACCCACAAAGACCCCTTTTCCAAATAAGGTTATGTTCAAACATATCAGGAGTTAGGATTTGAACACTTCTTTTGGAGGGTCATCTTTTAATGCACTGCATCCTTCCAGATATAACTATATCCCCTTCTTCTCACCTTAAACAGCACATAATTTTGTTTATAAGAGCTTGGTCTCATTCTCCCTTCTATGTTATAGCTATGTCAATACAGTCCTGTCTCTTTGACTAGAGGGCAAACTCCTCAAGGGCAAGAAGTATGTTTTATTAATCTCTATGGAATTCATTGTTTATCTTAGTACCTGGTGTATAGGAGCTCAATGATCACTGAAATTTAAAAATGCCTTATTTACCTTCCAATTCCAGTGTACAGGGAAATAGCTGAGAAAGGCAAGCTTGAAGCAACAATGTACTACCTAACCAGTGGAGTTACAATAGAGAATAAGTGCCTGCCTCTAAGAAATAATCAGCTTCTCTATCACCAAGAGGCAATTGTAACTCCCTGTAGTATTATAATTCAAATAGCAAGGGTTTCCTGAGAATACCCAATCCAAACCATCCTGTTTCTGAACTTAGTATATTTTTCCATTTGTATGTACTGATTTACTCAAGTAGCTATTACTCATTCAATTAACTGAGCCCCTATGTGCCAAACATTAGCCTAAGCATGGCAAGGAGATACAAAACCCCAATCATGTATAAGCATTATTTTTATGAGCTTAGAGTTATTCCAAAAGTGTAGACTCATACATATGATATTTATTGGGCAAGATATGATCATCTGCCCATAAGCATAACTGATGAGCTACCATCAAAGGTAAGTTGAAGTCCATTGCTTCAATAAAACTTAAAACTCTGCAGTCACCTAAGAAATCCTGCCTTCAACTTCCATGTTCTTTGGGCTTCCTATAATAGAACACTGATTACTCAGGGCACTTATTCTCTGCTCATTTCATGGATCATAATAAAATATGTCTGTTTACCAAATTCTATCTAACCAACAACCCTTTAAACACAAGAGCAACCCAAACCTTCATTTTATATTGTAACCTTGGGAGGTAAAGGCAACCACCCAGGACATCTATTTGCATGATGTTTCCCAGACACATGCCCCACCCCGCTCACCTCAAGTCCCTGGAAGACACTGTGAATAGGACTTTGTAAGTGATATCAGAGTCCCAGATACTGAAATTAAGATGCTTGAATAAAAGGAAAGAGTTAAAGGCTATCTGAAATTCCCAGATGAAGTGGGGGTGGATGGAGTAAGTAGAGTTAAGAGATATATATTATCCTTTGGGACCCAGAGGAGAAAAGATAAGAATTGGGTGGTTGGGTAGGGGCAGGGAAATATTCTCACTCACATATTCCTCAACATGAACTGAATAAAAGCAACCATGGGGTGGAGTGTTGGAGTGAGGAGTCCCAACACCAAGCTAAGTGGAGAGGAATTGGAGTCTGGAGGATGAAACTCTTAACTTTCCTGCAGAGCTTTGGGGTTGGCTCAGAAGATTTACAATATTCCAAGTGCACATTTGTAATGGTGCTTTACAATTTATAAAGTTATTGTGCATCTACATAGCCCTTCAAGAGTTGGAAAAATCCACACTGTTATGCATGCTGGCATTCTATGTTAACCATTTCATTCATTCTTAACAGTCTTAGTAGGATACCTAGTGCTGATAAAATCATCATCATCATCATCATCATTCTTCCTTAACAGAAGAAGAAGCAAGCTACAAGGAGCAAGCGACTTGTCCCAGTCACACAGTAGGTAAAGAGTTGAGCCTTTACCAAAAATACTGAGCTGTTTGCTCCTACCAGAAGCTACATGTTCTTTCATGCCTCTGTCCCTTTATACAAGTTCTTTGTTCTATCTGGAGTGTCCTTCCTTCCTCTGTGATCTGCTACTCATCTGTCAAGGCCTAGCCTTAATGTTGCTAAAGCTTTCTGTAACTTCCTATACTCCCAAGAAGAATGTGTGGTTATTTCCTCTGGGTTCTTATGCCACCTTGTATAGTATAAATCTCTATTAAGGCACTTATCTTTGTGTATTATAAATGCAGTCCATGTTGGATTGAGAATTCTTAGCTCCTTGCTGAGGATAGGGATCTTGTTTCCTTCTCTTTGTGTCTCCATTCTACAAAAAATATTAAATACTTACATTTGAAGAATAAAATGTCTGAATGAAGATTTCATGTATACATTTAAACCAGCCATGACCACACAGATGACTGCTTCTAAGGGATGTCTCTAAAGGACAGTGAGTTCTTTCTTGAGCCTGGCTCATTCAACAAGTTAATCAAAAACCTAACAAGGGTAGGGCCAATTGCAAGCCTCGTCAATCAATACGGAGCCACTCTGACCATGATCACTGTTTATGCAAGAAGTTCATTCAGTTCAAGGGTTGATTGACTCTGAAGACAACCCATTCCACAGAAGATGCCCTCATGTTCCCTCCCCTTCTTGAACTCAGATGGCCCTAGAGATGGAAAGAAGTTTAGAGGAGGAAACAGGAAAAGAAAAGGAATATAGGGTAGGAAAGAGAAAGGAAACAAAGGAAAGAGATACAGGAGGGAAAGAAAGAGCTAAAAGGGATGGGACAACAGAAAGAGGCAGATGTGTCACTATAGATCATATATGGTGGAATAGTAGGAGTTCAAAGATGTCATCTAATTTATATAATTTTCATATAAAATAATATCAACTGAATTTCCAAAAGCATACAGCTGATGGATCTAGTCACACACTCTCATATACATGATACTAACGAACACCTGTGCTCTTTACACTTCATAAGATTGTTAGCAATCTACTGAGACACAGGTTGTGCTGTGAGGCAGATGTGGTTTCAAACCCTGAGCTGTGTGATGTTAGACAAGGAGCAAGATTCTGAGGTTCATTTGCTGTATTTTTTAAAATTTTGAAAATTTGTTCTAAATAGTTTTACATGACAGTAGAATGCATTTTGACACATCATACACAAATGGAACACAATTTCTTCTGCTGGCTGAACATAGTGTAGAGTCACACCAGTACTATAATCACACATGTATATAGGGTAATAATGTCTGTCTCATTCCACTATCTTTCCCATCCCAACACCCTCTCCGACCCTTACTTCCCTCTGCACAATCCAAATTTCCTGCATCCTCCCCATTATGGATTAGCATCCACTTATCAGAGAAAACATTTGGCCTTTGGTTTGGGGGTTTGGCTTATTTCTCTTAGCATGATATTCTCTACCTCCATCCATTTACCAGCAAATGCCATAATTTCATTCTTCTTTAAGGCTGAGTAATATTCCGTTGTGCATATGTACCATATTTTTTTTATCCATTCATCTGTTGAAGGGCATCTTGGTTGGTTCCATAGTTTAACTATTGTGAATTGAGCTACTATAAACATTGTTGTGTCATTTGCCTTATATTTCAATGGAGGACAATAATATCCACGATGTAGGGTTACCTAGCTTATAAAGATTAATAGTACTGTATATGGAGTGCTAAGTAAATAGGCAATCAATAGATGATAGCTACTATTATTACTATGCTATCAATGGCTGCACACTGAAAAAAAGCACTGACTTCAGGTCAGACTTTGCTTTAATCCTACTTCTTCTATTTACTAGCTGGATTTCATATCGTGACTGCTAGATGTTTTTCCCTCTTCCTTTGAATTGCTACCTAGGCAGTGTAGTCTGAGAATTAAGAACATGACCTCTGAAACTTTAATCCCAGTTCTGTCACTTGCTATGTGACCTTAATTATTTAAATCCCAATTTCCCCATCTGTAAAATGAGAGGAATAATAATAATATAAATTGCTTGAGTTGTTGTAAGGATTAAACGAGTTAAGTTATATTTAAAACTGTAATGTTGGGCTGGGGATGTGGCTCAAGCGGTAGCGCGCTCACCTGGCATGCATGTGGCCTGGGGTTCGATCCTCAACACCACATACAAACAAAGATGTTGTGTCCGCCGAAAACTAAAAAATAAATATTAAAAAAATTCTCTCTCTCTCTCTCTCTCTCTCTCTCTCTCTCTCCCTCTCTCTTTAAAAATAAAATAAAATAAAACTGTAATGCTTAAACCTACATCTGGTAGATAGGAAGATCTCAATAAAAATTAACTATTACTATCCTGAAATACTTCCAAACAATACCCTGTGGAATGTGTATTCCCATTCTCATGTTATAAATGAGAAAAAAATTAAAACCAAGGTTCAGTATTGTTCAAGTTTATATAGGTAGCAAGTGATGGAACCAAACTAAACACTGTTTCTGAGTGACTGTCTCTCTCCTCTACTTTAAAACCTGATACCTACACTGTTTCTCAGTGTTTTTCCTTGCCATGCAAACTGTCAGACTCATCAAGAACTCATTCTGAACATGCAGTAGAGACTCATTCTCAACCAATATGCTGGATGAGCTTTGACTTGCCTACTTGCTAAAGTCATGGCTTCTATATATTTGCCTACATATCCATATCACTTCCTATGAAAGCCAGATACACTGCTTCCCTCCTTTGCAGAAGTTGCCAAACATTGCCTTTCTACAGATATCAAAGTTCTCTTCTTTTGCACATTTAGTCATTCTGCCAATATGCTTTCACCTTTGTCTGGCCCAATCAGTTAGAATTAAAATCTCTAAGATATTAATTTCTACAAACACATTTGCAACCCAGCAAAGTTGGCTAAAAAGACATATCTGTAGAGAGAATCCTAACTCTCTAATTTTCTATTGACTTCTATTATGAAGTTAAAGGCATGTTCCCATGGAAACTGTCACCACAATACAAAGGATCAAAAGCTTTTGGTGAAGAAGTGTCAACCATGCTATGTTGGCAAGGACTGGGCAAGTCTAGGCAGTGTGTGAAATGATATACATGAAAACAAAGTGCTACATAGATAGAAAATAGTACTAGTAGTAGCAGCAAGTCTCCATTCTTGGTCCCACAACCATATTTGCCTACTTTTAGCTTCTGGAAAGTATTAGGAGCTTCTTCACCTTAGATTTTTGCAAACTGCATGCCCTCATATCTACCATCAGCACTCCATATCATCCACCATTCCTTTAAAAAAAATCTCTATAGCACTTACAACCTAACACACCAGTTCTTTTATATATCTTTTGTTTATTTTCTGTCTCTCTACCATTAAAATATAAGCAACATGAGTAAATGGATTGTTTTTTTCACTACTATATACTTATCACCTGGAATAATGCTTGATATGTAGTGAATGCCCAATAAATAATTGTTGAATGAAAGAAAGGACAAATGAAAGAATATCATCCACTCTGTTGGAAAAACTTCTCTTTCTCCCTAAAACCACTTGACTAGTTAACTCCCTCACAGCCTATAGTATGAAGCTGAGATATCATTTCCTTAAGGAAATTTTCCTCTTTTGCCTTGGTTCGACCCTCCTATCATAACTTACCACAGCAGCTTATACTTTTCCCATAGGGCACAATTAAATAATAAATCATGTATTTTCTTGTCTGTCCTACTGAAAACAGAAATTCCACGAGGGCAGGGTTTGCACTGTATTCATTTTCCTTGCCTAAAATGGGCCTTGATACATGATATATGCTAAGTAAGTAAGATATGAATGATCTAATAAATATTAAGTCAGTTATATAATAAAGAAGAGGGTCTTGGCTTTAGCATATATTGTATAACAAAGGATTCAGACATCTACAGGATTTATTGGGTGGTCTCTTAATTGTTCTTTTTAGATGAGGAGCTGAGAAGACTTCTGAGAAAGAATCCCACAAGGAAAGACAGAGTTAAGCCCACAATTTTGGATAAACAGTAGTGAACAGCATGCAAAAGGAAGGTAAAACTCAATAGAGCACTGGTTGCCATGTCTACCAATCAACTTGTTCTTTGACCCAGGTCTTGGGACACTCAAGCCTGAGTTTGAAAAAGGGTGTGACATGAAGAAAAACAATGAGAGCTCTTTCATAAAAAACATCTCAGAAATGAGAAACATGAGGCAGCTTTGCTTTGGGAGCTTTCTTGTTAAATGTAGCCTAAAAACAGAGGCATAGCCTGGCTCAGAAAAAAAAAAAAACAAATTCCTTTGGTACAGACAATAAAGCCCTCACATCAGCTCCCAGTAGCAGCACCATCTTTGTTGTACATTGACAGTGGTAGTAGTGGTTACAGAAGTGGCAGCAGCAACTCTGTAAATTGAGGCTGGGATTCTGAGAGGCACCTATAGATGAATGTGGGGAGTATTGCCATTTTAGTAATATTACTCTCTCAGTCCGTGAAAATGGGAGGTCTTTTATTTAGGTGTCATTTTAGTTTTTATAACAATTTGTTGTTTTTGATGCTATTGTAGATAAAATTGTTTTCTGAATTTCATTGTTAGTGTATAAAATAACAGTGATTTTTATATTGATATTTTATCTTACAACTTTACTGAGTTTTCTTTTGGCCTTAATAGTTTTTTCATTCTTTTAAAATTTCTTTTTAAATTAATGCATTATAGTTATACATAATATTGGGGTTCATTCTGACATAAGTGTACAAGCATGGAATATAATTGGCTCCTATTCAGTTCCCCAGTACTTCTCCTTTCCCTCCTCTACTCTCTCCTGTTTGTTTTCCTCTGTTTATTTATAGTTTTTTTAAAATAGTACATTATAGATATACATAAAGATGAAATTCACTGTGATATTCAGTTTCACCCTTTTCTGCCTTTGTCCTGTCTCTATTCCCTCCTGCTCAATCTCCTTCCTATTTTGGTCAAACTTCCATATTATGAGAAAAAACATTCAACCCTTGGCTTTCTGGGACTGGCTTTTTTCACTTGGCATGATATTCTCCAGTTCTATCAATTTACCAGCAAATACCATATGTTCATTCTTCTTTATGACTGAGTAAAATTTCATTATATTCAATTGTATCACATTTTCTTTATCCATTATCTGTTGGAGGGTGCCTTGGTTGATTCCATAGCTTGGCTATTTTTAAATGTGCTGCTATATACAGTTATGTGGCTATTATCCCTATAGTACGCTGATTTTTAGATCTTTCAGATATATTCCAAGGAGTGGAACAGCTGGGTCATATGGTGGTTCTATGTTGCTTTCCAGAGTGGTTGTACTAATTTGCAGCCTCCCCAATAATGTATGAGAATACCTTTTCCCCAACATCCTCAATAACATTTATTATTATTATTTGTATTCTTTATAATTACCATTTTGACAATGGAGTGATCTGAAAGCTCAATCAATGTAGGTTTGATTTGAAATTCCTTGATTGCTAGAAGTGTTGAACATTCTTTATATATTTTCTGGCCATTTGTATTTCTTCTTATAGAAGTGTCTGTTTAGTTCTTTTGACCATCTATTAATTGGGTTGTTGTTGATGTTGTTGTTTTGGTGTTAAACTTTGGAGTTCTTTTTTGTGTATGGGTGTTTTAGGATTTCTAGGATAATATGTCATCTGAGAATAGAGTGTTATTTCTTCTTTTGCAATTTGGATGCTTTTTACTTCTTTTCCTTTACTCATTGCTCTGACTAGTACTTCCATTAAAATGTTGAAAAGAAGTGGAAGTGGGCATCTTGGTCTCTTAGCTGATCTTAAGGGGAAAGCTTTCAGACATTCACAACTGAGTATGTTAGCTGAGAGTTTTTCCATCTACGGCCTTTACTAATTTTAAAGATGTTCACTTCTATTTTTAGTTTACCATTTTTATCTTGAAAGAGTGTTGGACCTTTTAAAATATTTTTCTGTAAAAATTGACATGGAATTAAAAATCCGAGAATAAAATATTTTTAAAATATTATTTTTATGAGAAAGTAAAAAAGGGACATTACTTGTTATGAGAGCAAAGACAGAAACCTAAGTTACTCTTTCAGCAGACACATTCTTTAAGAACTCTTTGATATCAGTCCTTGTATTTCTCAAACACACAGCAAAAAATAAGGAATGTTAAAATATCAGTGTGGTAGCTATAAGTGCCTTAATGACCTTGATTTTTAGCTATTATAAGTAGAATTGTATTTGCCCAAAATGAAGGCAAAATCTATATGACACAAATATTTCTAAGTTCAGACCAATAGTCCATTTCTTGTGGTCAAATTAGACACTTCATCATGAAGTTTCTGTATATAAAAATTTCATGTTGGCATCACCTTAAGTTAGAAATACAATGATCTCTACTTTTCAAATTTTACTCACCCTACCTCTAAATCTGAGTTAAACTCTAGGATGATTGGAAGATGACTTCAATGTTTGAGGGAATCCTAGAAAGTTGTCTGCATACATATAATCAGTCTCTGAGCACTTGAGGGACTGAGACTAAAGCTTTCTCATCTTGCCACACTCAACATCTAACACAATGCCTGGCCTAGAAAGTAGGAACTTAGGACTGGGGTTGTGGCTCAGTGGTATCATGCTTGCCTAGCTTGCATGAGGCACTGGGTTTGATTCTCAGCACCACATACAAATAAATAAAATAAAGGTCCATCAACAACTAAAAAATATTAAAAAAAGAAACTAAGAACTTATCTGATAAGCACAATGGATGTGAATTGAATGCATCCTGAGACTCATGTGGAATAGAAATGACAGTTTCTAATTATCTAGGGTAGAATAATTTAGAAAAGTTTTCTCAGCAGATCAACAAGGTTTACAAAGTACCTTCACACAGGAGCATATGGTTCCATTTCACTTTCAGATATTGTTTAGTAGTTAGTCCTAGCCAAAACTTAATGATATAACAATGTCCACAATGTCCACAAGCATCCTGCCATAACATTATCTGGAATACATTTTTTTTTTTGAGAGAGAGAGAGAGAGAGAGAGAGAGAGAATTTTAAAAAAATATTTATTTTTCAGTTTTCGGTGGACACAACATCTTTATTTTATTTGTATGTGGTGCTGAGGATAGAACCCAGTGCCCTGCGCATGCCAGGCTAGCGCGCTACCACTTGAGCCACATCCCCAGCCCAGGGAATACATTTTTAATCTAAATAAATATACCAACATATCCTACAGGCATTTCAAACTGAATTTGTTACCTTCATCACAATTCCATTCTCTTCTCTGGAAAATTCAGAATCATCCTTGCCTCTGTTGTCTCCCATATCCAAATCCACTCTATCACAAAAATCTCTCCTGAATATGCCTCCTTCCTTTTTTCTTCTATTGCCACTGCTTTAAGTCAAACCCTCATTCATGGCCTTGTGTTAAAGTGTCACTAGATTCTCTACTTCACTCTTGTTAACCCTACTTAATTTTTCATGTCATAGCTGGTGTAATCTTAAAAAACACAAAACTGATCCTACTATTCCCTTGCTGAAAAACCATTAATGGCATCTCAATACCTACAGGAAATGCATCCTCCAATGCATCTTTTAAGACTCATCTCTCACCATTTAATTCCCATACAAGTTTCCTCCAATCATACTAACCTTCTTAAATTTTCCCTAATATGCCATGCCCAGTCATATCTCCATGCCTTTTTACATTTTATTCTCTTTGCTTGGAATGCCCTTCCCATTCTCTCTGCCAGATGAATTCCTATTTATCCATCAGTCAAATTCACAATTCATTTGTGAAGACTTTCCTGACTTCCTAAAGCAGAGGTAGGGAATTTGTTCTTTATGTGTTGTACAACCCTCTGTTATAAAATATTGTGTTATGATTGCTTTTTTTTAACATCCCTGTCTTCTTCACTAGACTCAAGGTTAGAAACTGGATCTGGGTTGAAATCTTCTTTATATCCCCAGAACCTAGCACAGCAATTGATATAAAACAAGCACCCAGAAAATGTTTGTCAATGATCAATATTTTACCAATGTAGTCTTGCTGTTGAGGTTTTCAGCATTTCACTGGAAAATGAATAGAAACCTCACAAACACCTGGATTTAGACACCCATAGTGATGGATCAAGTTTTAATGCCAGAAATCTTCTCATACAGATAAAGAGGGGACACCTTCTCCCATTACAAAAATTCATTTTTAATTGAGGACATTTTTTAAAACTAGAAAAAAAAACGCTAGTCTTTTTCTTCAAGTGTACAAATAGGAAATTAAAGATGAAAACTGGGCTCTTTACATAAAATATTTTTAGTTTTTTGGATGACAGGGGACTTGATTTTTATTTAAAATTATGGTCACTACACACATATTTATCACTAGGTAAACAATTTGAGAGTTCATATTCACATCTTGTTTAAATAATTATATATGTTTTAGCAAAGGACAATTTTCATAGTAAGTTGGTTGTTTTTGTTAACATGAAACACCTAAATTGTCTTTTTAAATACAGTCTGGCAAAAAAGAACCCTCACCAATATTTATAATTAACCTGCTGAATAGTAGATTGCTTTCCTCCCAATGACCTCACAAGTATCTACTTCAATTAGCTTTGGCAAATAATAAAATCATTATTCAGTTTCCTTATATAGATGCAAAATTAATCTGAAAAGAGTAAAAAAAATGAGTCATTGCTTTAAAGTTTATTAGTGTGTACCTTCTAAAATGAAGCCTACATCTACTGCTGAGTTGAAGAACCTGCATTAAGGCTATAGCAAACAACAAGAAAGCACTTTTCCAAGAAAAATGTCAGGGACGTTGTAGTTAATAATCTGATTCATGAGTCAGATAGAGAGTTGGTCTCAATGACCTCTAATTTCCCTTCCAATGCCAATATTTTATGGTTCTATAAAATCAAGTCTTCCTAACCTGTGATTTAAATATATTTACTTTAAATAAAATCCGCCTTACCAGAAACTACATTTGTTAATCAAATCACATTTTCAATGCCTTTCATTACAACCAGAGATGGCTTCCATAATAGGAAGAATTGGAACCAAATGGCAAATTTAAAAGCAGAATACTCAAGAATGCAGGAAATTTTTTTTTCAAATGAGAGCATTATAGGGAGAAAAACAGGCCATTTTCTGATAAAATGTTAATAACAATTCTCAGTACAAATGAAAAGGTACGAATAGTACCCTGCATTGAAAAAACTAGCATCAGATCAGAAACTAAGTACCTCTAGTAAACATACTTTTAAACTCAAAAATCTATTGGTCTCTTTTTTTAATTGAGGATTTTCTAAATGCTTATAATTTAAAGTTAGAATCTCAATACAATCATGGCACATTTTTCTTTTTTAGTATTTTTATTGGTACATTATATTTATATATACTAGGGGGATTCATTATGCCATATTCATTCATGCACATAATTTGATCAATCTCATTCCCCAGTGCCTTCCCTTTCCCATCTTTCTTCCCTTCCCCAATTCTCTTGCTTTTCTCGACTGATTTCCCTTGTGTTATTATTATTAATATTATTTCAATTAGTGAATTATAATTAATACATAAATGGGAGTCATTGCAGTATGTTCATACATGGGCAGCATAATATGGTAGATTTTGTACCTCGGTAATTTCCAATATTCTCTACACTCCTTCCTCTTCCCTTCTATCCCTTTCCTCTCCTCTATTGGTCTTCCTTCTATTTTTGTGAGATCCCTTTTTAAATTTCTTTTCTTCCTCTCTCTCTTTGGCTTCCACATCTGAGAGAAAACTTTTGGCCCTTGAGTTTCTGGGTCTGCCTTATTTCACTTAGCACAATATTCTCTAGTTCCATTCATTTACCAACAAATGATATGATTTCATTCTTTATGACTGAATAAAACTTCATTGGATATATGTACCACATTTTCTTTATCCATTCATGTGTTGATAGGCACCTAGGCTGGATCCAAAACTTGGTTATTGCTGAGTTGCACTGCTATAAACACTGGTATTCATGTGCTACTATGGCATGCTGAGTTTTAGATTTTGCATCAAGGAGTGGGATAGCTGGATTATATGGTGGTGGCTCTATTCCTTGTCTTTTAAGAATCTCCATTATGCTTTCCAAATTGCCTGTACTAATTTACAAGGACACATTTTTCTTTAAAGACCAATCCTTATCTCATGAATTATATTAGGGCCAATTTCTCCACATGGTGCCTTTTACTCAGGTGTAGAAAACCTCAATCAAGACTTTGAGAGGAGTATAACTTGGTTAGTCAAGGTCAATGGATCTGTTATTAGTCAATACCAGTTAGTCAATTGGGAATTCGGATCCCTTGTGACTTAAGCAAGCTCCTAAAATTAACTCATACTCAGTTTCATTATTTATACAGATTAAGTTAATGCCATTTTACTAATAATGTGATTAGTTATTATTATTAGTGTGCAGATCACAAATGATCATTAACATCTGGAGCTGCTTGATTTTTTTCACAAGAGCTTTCTCAATTTACAACTTTTATTTATATTTGACTTTTTGATATGACTATTTTTCTTACATAAAGAGAGAAATTTAAAAAGGCAGAGACTTTTGAAGATCACAAGTATCATTTAGTGAGTGTTGCTAAAGATTTTAGCTGTCTACTTAGATTTACAAAGTTACTTTCACTCTATGGTTGATTTTTATATTATGGTATGAGCAAGATGGCTTTCTCATTTCACTTAACAAAAATGGAAATCATTGGTTTAAATTGTATCCAATAAGAGAGCTGATTGATTCACTGAACAGCAGTTATTTATCTAGTGTCTATTATGTGCAAAGTTCAAGGCAAAATCCCATCATAGGGGACCCAAATGAGGACAATGCCCTTTCTGCTCTTAAGGAGCTTGCAGTTCAATAAACTGTGAGGTAAGAGAAACACAACTTTAATGCAAGGCCCAATGTATCGAGTGCAAACAGATTAGCGCAAAATGTGGACAATTTCTCCTAATGTCTGGAAATATTATTTTTTTTGACATAGCAAAGATTTTTTATTCATTTAAAACATTAGCCTTAAATGAAGATCCAAACTCTTTGTATTGCCTGCTTGTTTCCAATGAAAACAGTGTAGATCCATTTTCAGTTTTCCGTGCAAATGTAGAAGGGCAGAAAGTTCTCGCGTAAGCAAAAGTTCTCACTAATTATAGTAATTTCGACTACTTTCCCGCAAAATTCTGTTCTTACATGTTGTTATTGTTATTTCTACAGAAAGCCAAGTGGTATGACACTTCTATGGCAGGTTCACTCTGCCTCTTTCAATTAAATTGGTCAGATTAACAGATTTCTAGAACTTGAATGGAGGTGATGATTTATGGTGGTAAAGACAAACACAGAATTGGAAAGTTGGGTTTGAGTACTGGTACTACCATAAGCAGCTATGTAAGCTTGGAAATGACTCATTGCCTCCTTTATGCCTTCATTTTCTCAATTATAGAAATGAAGATAGTAATACTAATCCTACAGTGTTGTTGTGAAAGTTTAATAATCTACATAATTGTGTACTGGGGGAGGGGTTAGAGGTCATTTTGTTTTTGAGAGCAAGTTGGTTCTTCTCCAACCCAGGGCATCTAACAGTTACTTTTCCCCCTTGTATTTATTGAGTGAGGTATAATTGACAAGTAAAAATTAGACATATTTACAGTGTACAATGTGATACTTTGATACATATATATGGTGTGCCATTGATTACCACAATCAAAATAATTTATTTATCACTTCACATAGTTATTCCACTCTCTAGGAGAGAACATTTAAGACCTATTCTCTTAGCAATTATCAAGAATACAATACATGGTTATTAACTATAGTCATAATGTTGTACATTAGATTTACAAAATTTATGCAATCTGTTCACCTGAAATTTTTACCCTCTGACCAACATCTTCCCATTTCCTCCACCCCATACTCCCAGGCAACCACTATTCTACTCTCTGATTTTATGAGTTCAATATTTTTTAAAATATTCTTTTAGTTGTTGACGGATCTTTATTTCATTTAGTTATTTTATATGTGGTGCTAAGGATCAAACCCAGTGCCTCACACATGCTAGGCAAGTGCTCTACCACTGAGCTACAGCTCCAGAGATTCTGAGTTCAATATTTTAATATTTCATTATTTCAATGTTCAACATTTTTCATATACACACATAAGCAAGACCATTCAGTATTTGTCTTTCTGTGTCTGGTTTGTTTCATTGTGCATAATGTCTTCTAGGTTCATCTATGTTTTTGCAGATGGCAGGATTTACTTTTTTAAATTAATTAATTTTTATTCCATTTTGTTATATATATGATAGTAGAATGCATTACAGTTCATACTGCACATATAGAACACAATTTTTCATACTCTGGTTGTATACAAAGTATCTTCACACCATTCGTGTCTTCATACATGCACTTAGGATAATGATGTTCATCTCATTCCACCATCTTTCCTACCCCAATCCCTTCCCTTCCCCTTCCTCTCCTTTTTCCTATCTAGAGTTCATCTAATCCTCCCATGCTCCCCCTCCCAACCCCACTATGAATCAGCCTCCTTATATCAGAGAAAACATTTGGCATTTGGTTTTGGGGGATTGGCTAACTTCACTTAGCATTATCTTCTCTAACTCCATCCATTTACCTGCAAATGCCATGATTTTATTCTCTTTTATTGCTGAGTAAAATTTCATTGAGTATATATGCCACATTTTTTTTATCCATTCATCCACTGAAGGGCATCTAGGTTGGTTCCACAATTTAGCTATTGTGAATTGTTCTGCCGTAAACATTGATTTGGCTATGTCCCTGTAGTATGCTGTTTTTAAGTCCTTTGGGTATAGACCGAGGAGTGGGATAGCTGGGTCAAGTGGTGGTTCTATTCCTATTTTTCCAAGAAATGTCCATACTGCTTTCCATATTGGCTGCACCAACTTGCAGTCCCACCAGCAATGCATGAGTGTGCCTTTCCCCCCACATCCTCGCCAACACTTATTGTTGTTTGTATTCTTAATAGCTGCCATTCTGACTGGAGTGAGATGGAATCTTAGAGTAGTTTTGATTTGCGTTTCTCTAATTGCTAGAGATTTGAACATTTTTTTCATATATTTGTTGATTGATTGATTCTCTACTGAGAAGTGTGTCTTCAGTTCCTTGGCCCATTTATTGATTGGGTTATTTGGTTTTTGTTTTTTTTTTTTTTTTTTTTTTTTTTTGGTGTTAAGGTTTCTGAGTGCTTTATATATCCTAGAGATTAGTGCTCTATCTGATGTGCTTGTGGTAAAAATTTGCTCTCATCCTGTAGGCTCTCTATTCACCTCACTGATTGTTTCTTTTGCTGAAAAGAAGCTTTTTAGTTTGAATCCGTCCCATTTATTGATTCTGGGTTTTAATTCTTGCACTATAGGAGTCTTATTAAGGAAGTTGGGACCTAATCCGACAGGATGGAGATTTGGTCCTACTTTTTCTTCCATTAGGTGCAAGGTCTCTGGTTTAATTCTTAGGTCCTTGATCCACTTTGAGTTTAGTTTTGTGCATGGTGATAGATCGAGGTTTAATTTCATTTTGTTACATGTAGATTTCCAGTTTTCCTAGCACCATTTTTTGAAGAGGCTATCTTTTCTCCAATATATGTTTTTGGCATCTTTGTCTAATATGAGATAACTGTAATTGTGTGGGTTTGTCTCTGTGTCCTCTATTCTGTACCATTGGTCTACAGGTCTATTTTGGTGTCAATACCATGCTGTTTTTGTTACTGCTGCTCTGTAGTATAGTTTAAGGTCTGGTATAGTGATTCCACCTGCTTCACTCTTCTTGCTAAGGATTGCTTTGGCTATTCTGGGTCTCTTACTTTTCCAGATGAATTTCATGAGTGCTTTTTCCATTTCTATGAGGAATGTCATTGGGGTCTTGATTGGGATTGCATTGAATCTTTATAGTGCTTTTGGTAGTATGGTCATTTTGACAATATTATTTCTGCCTATCTAAGAATAAGATAGATCCTTTCATCTTCTTAGGTCTTCTTTAATTGCTTTCTTTAGTGTTCTGTAGCTTTTATTGTAGAGGTCTTTAGCCTCTTTCATTAAGTTGACTCCCAAGTATTTTACTTTTTTTTTTTTTTTTGAGGCTATTGTAAATGGCGTGGTTTTCCTAATTACTCTTTCTGAGGATTTGTCACTGATGTGCAGACATGTCA
The DNA here is from genome assembly GCF_048772815.1 of Callospermophilus lateralis. Lineage (NCBI taxonomy): Eukaryota > Metazoa > Chordata > Mammalia > Rodentia > Sciuridae > Callospermophilus > Callospermophilus lateralis. Next base: position 48,305,313 of record NC_135325.1, on the reverse strand, counting down.
TTGATTTATGGGTGTTGATTTTTCTTCCTGCTACTTTGCTGAATCCATTTATTATTCTAGAATATTTCTGGTGGAATTTTTAGGGTCTTCTAGGTATTGAATCATATTGCCAACAAGTAGTGATAATTTGAGTTCTTCTTTTCCTATCCATATCCTTTTAATTTCTTTTGTCTAATTGCTCTGGCTAAAGTTTCAAGAACTATGTTAAATAGAAGGGGTGAAAGAGGGCATCCCTGTCTTGTTCCAGTTTTTGGAGGGAATTTTTCAATTTTTCTCCATTTAGAATGGTGTTGGCCTGGACCTTAGCATAGATAGCTTTTACAATGTTGAGATATGTTCCTGATATTCCTAGTTTTTCTAGTGTTTTGTACATGAGGGTGTACCGTATTTTGTCAAATGCTTTCTCTGCATCTATTGACATGATCATATGATTTTTATCTTTGAGTCTATTGATGTGATGAATTACATTTTTTGATTTCCATATATTGACCTTGCATCCCTGGGATGAACCCTACTTGATAGTGGTGCAGTATCTTTTTGATATGTTTTTGTATTCAATTTGCCAGAATTTTTTGAGAATTTTTGCATCTATTCATTAGAGATATTCTGAAGTTTCCTTTCCTTGATGTGTCTTTGTCTGGAATCAGGGTGATATCAGCCTCATAGAATGTGTTTGGAAGTGTTCCCTCTTTTTCTATTTCATGAAATAGTTTGAGGAGTATTCTTTAAAGGTCTTGTAGAACTCAGCTGTGTATCCATATAGTCCTGAGCTTTTCTTGGTTGGTAGGCTTCTGATGGTATCTCCTTTGGTATCTTCTGATGGTTTCTCCTTTGGTTAGCATTGGAAGTGATAATTTGATAATTCTTTCCTTTGCAGTTTTTCATTGTTGTTTTTTATTTCCTCCTTGTGGTATATTTTGCCAAGAATGTTCTGTAGTACAGGCTTTCTTGCTGTAAATTCTTTTAGCTTTTGTTTATCTTGGAAAGTTTGTATTTCTTCATCAAGTCTGAAGCTTAATTTTGCTGGATATAAGATTCTTGGTTGGCATCCATTATTTTGAGAGCTTGGTATATGTTGTTCTAGGATCTCCTGGCTTTGAGGGTCTGGGTTGAAAAATCTGTTGAAATCCAAATTGGTCTCCCCTTATATGTAATCTGAATTTTCTCTCTTGAGGCCTTTAAAATTCTATCCTTATTCTGTATGTTAAGCAATTTCATTATAATTTTTCTTGGTGTACATCTGTTGTAATTTTGTACATTTGATGTCCTATAGGCCTCTTGTATTTGATTTTCTAGTTCATTCTTCATGCTTGGAAAATTTTCTGATATTATTTCATTGAAGAGATTGTGCATTCCTTTGGTTTGAATCTCTGAACCTTCCTCTATCCCAGTAAATCTTAAATTTGGTGTTTTGATGGTATTCCATAATTCTTGGATATTTTGTTCATGGTTTCTTACCATCTTCACTGTGAGGTCAACTTTATTTTCAAGATTGTATATTTTGTCTTCATTGTCTGAAGTCCTGTCTTCCAAATGATCTAGTCTGTTGGTTATGCTTTCTATTGAGGTTTTTATTTGGCTTATTGATTCTTTCATTTCAAGGATTCATGGTTTTTTTGTTTTCAGAATCTCTATCTCTTTCTTGACATAATCTCTTGCAACCTGTATTTGCTCTCTTATCACTTTGTTGGAGTGATCTATTTTTGCTTGTATCTGCTCACTTAGGCCACTCTTTAATTCCCACATTATTTTAGTTAAGTATATTCTGAACTACATCTCTGACATTTCATCTACTGTGCTACCTATGGATTCCATTGTTGTAGTACCTTTGTTTGTTTGGCTACTTTCTTCCCTTGTTTTTTCATGATGTCTATGTGTCTTCCTCTCTTGCAGTGTAGATCTGAGGTAATACAGCTTCTGCCGTATTGTCTTAAAGTGTCCCTACAGGTTACTAATACCTTAACTTTAATGGGGAGATCAATATTATAACACCCAATGTATCCAACATGCAGCCATAGATCAGTTACCTTCTATTTTTCCATTTATAGTTTTGTTGCCATAATCAGAAATGATGAATTTGGTTATCTTCTACCATATAGTCAATAGGCTTGTGTAATGGTTTATAGTTTCTAGTGGTAGAAGAGGGGGGCTGGGGAGTTGGCTGAGATGTTTATGAGGTAGGATATGAGAATATAGAGGTATTAGATTATATGACTAGTGAAAGGGTAATTATAAGAAGTTGGCTCTTAGTAGGAGAAACAAGAGACAGGCAACCCCATGCAAGACTCCCTGCTACCTCAGCAGCAGGATACTGTTAGCACCCCTAGTAGAGATACCTCTGACACAGCCAGGCCCACAGGGACCTTGGTGATGTCTTACCAGGTCCTTATTGTCCCTTGATAGAAGTCATGATATCTCAGTTTCCTGGCAGTGGCAGCATCAAGCCTATATGTACCCTAATGTTGGGCTGTGGAGCCACGCTTTGGTGAATAAGGAACCCCAACACAAGTGCTGGCGTGGGGTAGGCCTCTCCACCTGGGTGCCGGGTGGGCCTATCTCCCGGTTGCCGGGCCGCAGGGTGCTGGGGCAGGCTTCTCTCTGGGTCTCTGGGCCATGCAGAGTTCAGGATTTCCTTCTTTTTAAAAGCTGAATAATATTCCATTTTTAATGTTATGGTTTTGATGTGAAGTGTCCCCAGAAAGCTCACATGTGAGACAATGCAAGAAAGTTTGGAGAAGAAATGATTGGGTTATAGCCTTAGCCTAATCAGTGAGTGAATCCCTGATGGGATTAACTAAGGCGGTAAGGGTATGACTAGAGGAGGTGGGAATTGGGGTGTGGTTTTGGATATTTATTTGTATCTGGAGAGTGGAGTCTCTCTCTCTCTCTCTCTCTCTCTCTCTCTCTCTCTCTCTCTCCTTCTTGATCACCATAATGTGAGTTGCTTCCCTCTGCCAAAACTCTACCATGATGTTCAGCCTCACCTCAAGCCCTGAGGAATGGAGCTGGCCTTCTGTGGACTAAGACCTCTGAAACCATGAGTTCTCAAATAAACTCTTCCTCTGCTAATGTTTTCTGGTCAGATCCTTTAGTCATAGCAGTGAAAAAACCTAAGACATTGTGTGTATCACATTTTCTGTATCCATTCATCTGCTGACACATGCTTAGGTTGATTTCACATTTTAGCTGTTGTTAATAGTGCTGTAATAAATGTGAGAGTGCAGAAATCTCCTCAATATACTGATTTCATTTCCTCTGGATATAATCACATTGCTGGATCATATGGTAGCTCTATTTTTTATTTTTTGAAGAATCTCCATATTGTTGTCCAAAATGCGAAGTAATTTACATTCCTAACAGTGAACAAGGGTTCCCTTTCTTACATCCTCAGCAATACTTATTTGTCTCATTGATAAGAACCATTCTAACAAGTATGAGGTGATATCTCATTGTGATTTTAATTTGCATTTTCTTGATGATTTGTGACAGTGATGCATTTCAAAACATATCTGTTGTTCATTTGTATGTCATTTTTTGACAAATGTTTATTCATATCCCTTGCCTGTTCTTGATTTTTTCTAGCTATTAAGTTATTTGTATTCCTTAGATATTTTAGATATTAACACCTTATCAGATTATGATTTTCAAATATTATTGGAATTTCTCATCCAAACTGATTGCATTCTTTATTAAGTTGAAGTCATGAATATGCTAAAAGAAGCATGTAGACTCTTGGCTCAACACTTCCAGTTTGCTCATCTAGATGAAATATTTAAGAGTCTGGCAATCAATTATTCTAACCTTTTTATTAAAAGACAGAATTCCCACCAATTCAGTAGGGTTTTAGGTTAGTATAGTATAAGAGGGAGCAAGAAGATGGTGCAATAAATAGTGTTGAAGATGTTAAGGGGCTATAGAAATTAAATTGATACAGACCAACTTTCTCATTTTAGGATTGAATAAACAAAGACTGGTGATGGAGATGAATTGTTATGATAATAACAGAAAACATTTACAGACTGACTACTATGTTCCAGGCACTGACCTAACTGCTTGGCATGCATTATCTCATTTAATCCCCATAATAATCCTCTGGAATAGGTATATTACACCATTTTTTACAGACAAGGAAGCTGAAGCACACAGAAGCTAACTTGCTTAAAAACCACACAATTAGAGGGTAAGGGAACCCAAATAATGCAAGGAAGCTCTTCGGCATATTTTTCTTCTAAAAAATCATACTACCTGCTGAAAATGATTCAAACATTTTTTTTGACTGGGGATTGAAACTGGGGGTGCTTTATTACTGAGCCCTTTTTTTGTATTTTATTTTGAGATGGGATCTCACCTAGTTGCCAAGGACCTTGCTAAGTTGCTGAGGTTGGCTTTGAACTCGTGATCCTTCTGCTTCAGCCTCGCCTGCCATTGGGATTACAAGGCGTTCATCACCACACCTGGCTTAATTTAAACTTTTAAATGTGAACTGGGCCCAGCCTACCACTCTAGCCTTGTTTCCTTTCATCTTCATATATTTTGTTCTGTAGCAAACAGTTTGCTGAATATGTCACAGGCTTTTCTTACTTGTTGCCTTGGTGGTGATGCCTTCTGTTCCCTCTCTTGCCATCTCTACAGGTCCAAATGTTACCCATCCTTTAAGACCTGGTTTAAATGTCATTCTGTTCACTTAGAAGTAACTTCAACCTCCTCTGTGTTTCAGAAACTCTTCACAATGACCTTCTGCTCAGAAAGGGCTTTTATTATGGTTTAGCCACAGAGAGGGTATGACAAAAGACTCTATGTTTTTGTCAGTTTCCTAAAGCGCTGACTGCCTTGCAAACTTATCATAAAGATGTAATGAGACATTGTATATGAAAGGGTAGAGTACTGTAAGGATCACCATTACATTTGGGTATCCCTTAACTTTCCAGGTTTGGGAAAGTAGAACTCCTTCAGGGTCACTTATTTTCAGGTGAGAAAATTTGCATTTCTGATGCATACTAAAGAAAATTGAAAATATCAAAGATGCATAAACAAAAGGGCCATTAATAGAAGGTAACATGGACAAATAAAATTTGACTTTCAGTGATGAGAATATGGGCAATTATGGTCTTGGGTTTCTGTTATTATGATGACTGGAAAAAGTGAAGATAGTTGCTTGGAATTAATTATGTACATTCATAGTTTTTGTTTGATTTGAAAAATCTGTGTTCATTAAAAAACCCTAAGAGAGGACTTATACTCTTCATTGTTGGAGTGATAAGGCCATAGTGCTATAAATTGAAGGGTGGCTTCAGGCCCAGGTTTTATTTATGTCTGTGTGTGCACATATAATACCACCTCCATGCTAAAGGATGACACTCAAAAGCCTTTAGAGAGACAGTGACATCTGCTATGGGGGAGTCACACTTGGGACAACTTGATTGACCATTTTTGGCATATGCTGGTCTAAATTGGCTCATCTATTGGCTAACAATCTTTTCTGAATTAGGTCCAACTCTCAGCAGGCACTTTTCCATCTGGTTAAGTTTAGATCTCAAGCTGTTTTTTTTTTTTTAAAGAAAGAAAAAAAAAAAACCAAACCTACCGTACACCAATACTGTCTAGGCAAAAGGTTCTTACATCCATCACTCGTGTCCTCCTTTAAAAAACATTTTCATTTCCCTTTATTTTAAACTAGTATGAATGACATTGTTACTGAGACTCTTTGAGTCTGAATTTTTAAGAAGAGCAAGGATGGCTTTTTAAAGAAGACACAAAATGAAACAGGGAGGAAAAAAATGCATACATCTGCAAATACTGGTGCATTTGCATGGTAAAACAGGAAACAAGTATGTTAGGTGCCTGGATTCTCTCAGTGGAGGAAGGTATCCCTGATTAACAGCTGCTTAGTGCAGACAGAGCCTTCTGCCACATGATTCCTTCCTTGTTTCTACCTCATACACTAACCTGTGGGATAGTGCATAATATTATGGAGTTACACAGACGATCAGAAGAGAGATGCAAAGCCATGTGGTATATGACATGTACCAGCAGGACAGTAAATCAGAGGCCCAAAGGCTTTGTCTTGTAATCATCTCAATAATGGTGCTGTTGACCTTTCTATAACACCCTTTGCTTCTCATTTCTCGGTATATATTCCCATAGGAGAGTTGACTGGTTTAGCTATGGAAGGTGAAAGGCCACTTAGAGGACTGAGATACATGGTTAGTGTTTCTTTAGAATGTGTTCACAGCCCTGAAATTGACAAAGCAGCCAAAGACAGAGCCTCTCATATCCAGTTGCTTTGTGATTCTGTCATAGGGCTGAGGTTTAGCAGGAGTCTCATGGGTGTTACAACTTTGTAAAAACACTTTTCATTTAATTCCTAGTCTGGATCTGGTTAGCAATTCCTGGGATGGTGCCAGAAGTCTAGGAGTGTTCAGTTCTTCTTCTTTTTTTTAATTAAGCATTTTTTCGAAAAATTTTAAGTTAAGACTCATGAGGAGTTGTAAAAATGGAAAAGACTTCCAGTGTACCCTTCACTCAGTTTTCTCCAAAAATAATATACAGCCATAAAACATCATCAAAACTAGGGAATTGAGAGTGGTTAAATACTATTAACTAGGCTACAGACCTTATTAAGATTTCATCAAGTTTTATATGCATTTGTTTTGTTTTGTTTCAGTGATGGGCTTTGACACAAGGCCTTGTGCATACTAGGCAAAGTCTCTACCACTGAACCACATCCCTAGACCTTGGGGCGATTTTTTAAATGAAATTTTATTATGTGTAACCACCACCATGTTATCAGAATATAAGAATGTTCCATTACCAGAAAGAAGCTCCCTTGCACTACCCTTTTATAATCAGTCAGACTATGGGTTTGATTTTAACTAAGTTTTAACCTCTCTGAAGTGGCCCCTGTCAGGTGATACTCTCCTGAATCCTGTCTTTCAGCTCAAACCACCATGCCCAACTTCCAGGGGAACACTATTTTCCCATGAAGTTCCTAGCCCAAGTGGGAAAAATTCCCTCATTGTTCGGTTTCCCTTAGCACAGCTGTAAAAAGCTGAAATTTTTTAAGACTTGAAAAAATATGAAGAACACAAAATAAACAAGAATAAGACATAAACAAAAAATCAAGCTTCCAAAGAATCTGTTTCTAATTTCACACCACTTAACTTGCTTACAAGTCTCTTAAATCATATCCCATGATTTATTCTGTTTCCTCAGATACTTGTGCTTCATTCTCCCAGACACTGGCCAATACAGCTTTCCAGACACCTTAACTGCTTACTCTCCAAGTTTCCATATGACAGGTATCGATTTGTTTCCTGTTACTTATGAGATGGTTATTCCTTCCTTCCCCTTCTTCCATCAAGTACCCAAATCTCCAACCCTATGTAGTCATCCACTGGTTATGGTTTCTCATGTTACACTTTATCCACAACTGATAGAACTCATCCTTTAGGTGAGACCCTAATGGTAGTTTTATAGTAGTGAAATAACATCATGTTATGGCGTTTGTGTCAGTCATTTTTTCATCACTGTGATACCTGACAAGAACAACTTAGAAGAGGAAAAGTTTATTTGGGGCTCATACTTTATAGGTTCAGTCCTGACTCTATTTCTCTGGACCCAAGGTGAGGCAGAACATCATGGCAGAAGTGTGTGGTGGAATAAAGCTCATGGCAGCTAGGAAGGATGGAGTGGGGTGGAGAGAGAGAGAGAGAGAGAGAGAGAGAGAGAGCGCACGTGCGCCATACTCCAGGGCCTACTTCCTCTAGCCATACTCCCACACCCCCCTACAGTTACCACCCAGTAGTCCATTCAAATTATTAATCCATCAAATGGATTAATTCATTGAGACAGTTACAGCTCCAGAAATCTCATCATTTCACCTCTGAACATTCCTACATTGCCTAACATAAGCTTTGGGGGGAACACCCCATATCCTAATCATAAAAGTCTCCATAGACTTTCATAAAGTAATCACAACAGCACTCAAAGTTACAGGTCACATTATCACAGATTTATATCTAATAGGGTCTTCTTTATAGATACGAATTCATCAGAGCAAAGGACTATATTAGTTTTGTATTGCTACACAACAAATCAACATGAACTTTGCTGCTGAAAACAGCTAAGTTTTCACACTTCTATAGAAGTGCAGGCATGGTGTAACTGCATTTCCTCTGCTCAGGGTCTTATAAGGCTGAAACCAGAGTGTTGGCCAGGCTGAATTCTTTTCTGGAGAGCATAGGGAATAATTTGCTACTTAGCTCATTCAGGTTGTTGGAAAATTCATTTCCTTGCAGCTGTAGGACAGAGGTCCCTATTTTTTTCAGCTAGCTGTTCTCTCAGCTCCTACAGGCTGCCCCTCTCAATTAGCATTTCACAACACGGATGTTTACATTATTTCAGGCCATATGGAGTACATCTCTCTGACTTCCTCTTCTCTACCATCAGAGAAAACTCTACTTTTAAAGCATTCATTTGATTAGGACAGGCCCAGTAGGTAATCTTCCTATTTTAAAATCAGTTGTGTCACAAGACATAACCTAAACACAGTAGTAAAATGCATCATTTTCACAGTTCTAGGGATTATGTAGAGCATTTACATCAAGGGTAGGGAAATCTTGGCAGTTACATTACAATCCTGCCTACCATAGGACATACCATTTTTCTTTTTCAAAAAAATAAAAAGTCTCATCCACAATGAATGAAATTAGCATAACTTCCCAATTGATGTGCCATGAACAGATAACAAAAACCAGATATTGATTACTTCATCCCTTGGGGAAATGAGTCAGAACCTAGAATGACAAGTGCTCCTAAGCTCAGTGGATTCAAACTGTGAGCTGCTTGGTCACATACCCCAGGAAGCTATGCAAATTTTCTGTTTTTGACACAAAAAATGTCAGGAACATAATTTCAGTACTTTTGGAAAATCAAAACAAACTTTTCAGACCAATATGAAATGTCCTAAGGACTCCGATCTCTATTCTAGAAAAGGTCATTATGATATTTAATGGTTCCTTGAATTTGCAGGTCCTAATTAGGCTACAGAAATACTACCAAAGGTTTATGTGTGGGATGGGCATTATACTTCAGTTAAAGTGGAATTGTCTTTTCCTTTATATAAATGACCTCTAAGAAAGATGCATAAAATAATAATTATGTATCTATGTTAATGGGAATATGCAATGTATAAAATGAAATTTGTGGATAACTGCATAAATGAGAAGGGAATAAGCTATAAGAGTTTTGTTTTTATAATTTTAAGTATTAAAAATTAATTTTAACAATAAAACATCAAAGTTGTACTTATTAATGTTGAACCATATAGTGTTCAATACATATACATTGTATGTTTAAATCCGGCTAAACACATTTACCTTTTCATTTATCATTTCTTTATGGTGAAAATTTTCAAAATCCTTTCTTCTAGCTTTTGGATAATTGTTATCTATAGATACTCTACTGTGCAATAGTACCTCAGAGTTTCTTGTTCCTATCTAAGTACCCACTGATCAGACTTTTCCCATCTCTCCCCTCTACTCCACACACTCTCTCTAGCCTCTGATAACCACCATTCTTCTCTCAACTTCTATGATATTGATTTTTTTTAGATTCTACCAGTGAGCTCATGTGGTACTTGTATTTCTTTGCATGACTTATTTCACATAGTACATTGATCTCCACTTTCACTCATATTGTCACAAATGACAGGATTTCATTCTTTTGTATGGTTGAGTATGAATCCCCTGTATATATGTACCACATTTTTTAATCCACTTCTTGCCTATTGTGAATAGTGTTGCAATGAACCTGGGAGTGCAGATACCTTTTCAATGTATTAATTTCAATTCCTTTGTGTGTATATAACTAGGCATGAGATTCCTGTATCATATAGTAGTTCTTTATTTTTTACATTTTTGAGGAATCTCCATACTACTTTCCATACTAACTGAATTAATTTTAATTCCCACCAATAGTGTGCAAGAGTTCCCTTTTCTCCACATCCTTGTCAGCACTTGTCATCTTTAGTCTTTTTGATACTCGCCATTCTTACTGGAGTGAAGTGTTATCATGTTGTGGTTTTAGTTTGGATTTCCCTAATGATAAGTGACACTGAGCAATTTTCATGTACCTATTGGCCACTTATTTGTCTTCTTTTGAGAAATATCTATTTACATATATTGCCTATTTTAATTGGGTTGTTGTTTTGCTATTGAGTTTTTAGAATTCCTTATATAGTCTAGATATCAATCTATTATTAGATGCATACATTGCAAATATTTTCTTCCACTCTGTAGGTCATCTCTGCACTCTATTGATTATTTCCTTTGCTGTACAGAAGCTTTTTAGTTGGATATACTCTCATTTGTCTATTTTGTACAAAACAATCCTTGCACATTCCCATATCTTGAAGCATTTCCCTCATGCTTTCTTCTAGTCATTTCATAGTTTCAGGTCTTACACATAAATATTTAATCCATTTTTAACTGATCTTTGTAACCATTGATAGACAGAGGTCTAGCTTCATTCTTCTGCATTGTAGATATCTCATTTCCCCAACACCATTTATTGAAGAGATTGTTCTTCCTCCAATTCATGTTATTAGCACCTATCTTGAAAATCAGTCAGCTATACATATGAGGGCATACTTCTGGACTCTGTATTCTTTCCAATTGATCTATGTGTCTCTTTTCATGACAATACCACGCTGCTTTGATTACTATAGTTTTGTAGTATGTTCTGAAGTCAGGTAGCCTAATGCCTTATGCTTTGTTCTTTCTGCTCAAAATGACTTTAGCTACTTAGGGATTTTTGTGGTTCCATATAAATTTTAAAATTTTTTAGTTTTATGAAGAATGTTATTGATATTTTAATAGGGATTACATTCAATCTACAAATCACTTTGGGTAGTGTGGACATTTTAACAATATTAATTTTTCTAATCCAAGAACACAGGTTGTCTTTTTACTTTCTTGTATCCTATTTAAATTATTTCATCAATATTTTATAATATTAATTGTAGATATCTTTCACCTCTTTCATTAAATTTATTAGTAGGTATTTTTTCTGTAGCTATTGTAAATGGAATTGCTTTCTTGATTTTTTTCCAGATAATTTGCTATTGTCATATAGTGATGCTGCTGATTTTTATATATTTCTTTTGTATCCTGCAACTTTGCTGAATTAATTCATTCATTATAACAGCTTTTTGGTGGAGTTATTTGGGAATTTTGCACATATGAAATCATGTCTTCTACAAACAGCAACAATTTGACTTTTTTCTTTTCCAATTTGGGTGCTTTTATTTCATTCTCTTGCTTAATTGCTCTGGCTGGGACATCTAGCACTATGTTGAATAAAAGTGGTGAAAGTGAGTATGCATGTTTTGTTTGTTCCAGATCTTAGAGAAGAAGCTTTCGGCTTTCCTCTATTTAACACAATGTAACAATTGGCTTATTATAAATGAACTTTATTATGTTGATTTACATTTCTTATATAATTTGTTGGTGAATTATTCAAAAAGAAATGGGAGAGTACCTAGAAAAAGTAGTCTATTCTCACAGGCATTGCCCTGAATGCCTTGACCATAGTTACTAGCCTGTGGTCAGATACTGTAAGATTCTGCCCAGCTCTGGACAGAGTTGACATGTATGGACCAACACCAGTCTCCTGTGTCACATCTGTGGTGATCAAAGTACCCAAGCTGTATAGCACCCTGAACTATTAACTGGTGTTTGAAACTGCTCTGTATTTCTCAACTGGCAAGTGAAGAGCTGAGGTGGGAGCCATCTTGAGGAAGCCATGCTGCAGCTTGCTGCTCTGGGAACCCAAAAGATCAAAGAAAACGTTGCCATTCGGTCCCAGCAAATACATATTGGGTGGTCTAGGAATACCTAGCAGAATGTGAGTGAAACAGGTATAGATATTTTACTCTGGGGAACTTAAGTCAGAAAAATGGAGGGGAGTGCAATTTACTTTCCCTATGAGTCAGGCAGCTCACCTGAAGGGAATTGGGAAAATGAACAGGCAGATGTGAATACACTCTCGGATTAAGCCTGGGAAGGCCATATTTGCAGGCACCTAAATGTGTACAGGGTTGACTCCCCTTCCCCCTTCAGAGGCCCCTGAGATCCAGACTCCTAGAAGAGATTTACATCTGCCTGGCTCTAGGTGTGTGTTGCTCTAATATTTTCAGAACAGATACTTCACCACAAAGTCCTTAGGCCTGATTAGACTAAAGCCCCAGTGACTGGAACTCCACTCATAACTCTACAGCAGACCCTCCCTGGAAGTGCATTTATCTAGTCTATCCAGACAAAACTCTGATTGACACTCCTTTCCATTTCATCCTACCTTATACTGGTGAAAAGGGAGTCTGAGAAGTATTTCATTCAACTTCAGTTTTAGGCCATTCCAGCTGATAGCTCAGTGAGCAACACAATAAAAGAGGTTAATAATCCCACCCCTTGTGCTCAACGCATGGCGCTTGTGCCTGCCCCCCGCCCATAGACCAAGAAGAAATGGAAAGGAAAATTAGGCATATGCAATGGTCATTCATTCTTGTTGACTCTTTTGACCACCTTAGTGAAGACAGTTCTTTTATTTCTCATTAAGAATATATTTTGGGCTGGGGTTGTAGCCCAGTGGCAGAGCACTTACCTAGCGTGTGTGAGGCACTGGGTTTGATTCTCAGCACCACATAAAAATAAAGAGAGATACTATGTGTTCATCTACAACTAAAAACATTTTTTTAAAAGAATACTTTTTTCCTTTTTTGGTGTTCTTGTTGTGCTTTTTAAGTTCATGGAGATATATACACACATACATATTTGCTTCTTTTTTCTTGTTTTCAGCAATTTTTTTTTACAATAGTTATTTTTCCTTGTCTTTTGAGGGTTAGGGTTTTGGTTTATTTTGTTTCTGTTTTGTTTACTTTTTATTTGTTTCTATTTTTTCTCCTTTCTTCTCCCACTAACAGAAAAATTCTCTCCTTTTTTTCTATTTTTTTCCTCATTCTTTAAAACCACTGCTTGCTACATCTCTTCTGCAATTTCTCTGTTCACATTTTGAACTTTCTAAACTTTCTTCTACCTTCTTAACATACTTTTAAAAATGTATTTCTACCATTTTTAGAACTTTTTGGTTTTATAAACTCCTTCCCCCACCATTTATGTTGTTGCAGTTATTAGCACTGTGGATGACATAGTAAAAACCTGCTATTTACTTTAGTGCCATATCTAGTCCACAGTTATTTATTATTTTATGCTCTTGTCAATTGCTGTCTCCCATTCCTGTTTTGTGGTAATTAATGTTATAGATGGCATAGCAGGCACTGGATATTTATTTTAATGCTGTATGTTGTTTGCTTTGGTAGTTGCTATTGTTTCTCCCTTTTCTGTGAGGTGCTTGGACTCTGCAGGAACACTACAAGTTCACATGGTACAGACTTTGCTGCTGAACTAAACTCAGCCAAAAGACAGCACACACAAATTTGATCTCACATACACAAATTGATCACACTCAAACTTTAGCTATACTTTAATGCAAAGAATAGAAGAGACAAAACCCCTAAACTAATGGCCAGGCACCAAGTAAGAATTGTGGGGAGGAGGTCCAAGTCACACTCACTGACATCTACTCCTATAGCAAAAACAGGATTAACACAAAGGCTGTGGATAGCACACCTACAAGGATCTCAATCTAAAGTATTCTAGGACACTTTGGCAAGAGAAGGTTGGATCCTAATAGGGCCCAACATTGGAGTGGAAGGGAAATCCATCCCAAAAGATGCATAAAACCCAACACAGGAATACAACAAATATGAAAAAAAAAAACAAGGAAACACAACACCTCCTAATTTCATAAAATATCAGCAACTGACTCTGTAAGATGCCACACCGCACTACGAATGGAAGATACCACACAACACAAATCACCGGAGAGGTTCTGCTTTATTACAAAAGGCTGTGGGTTTATATAGACCTAAGGAGAGGTGGCAGGGTAGATAACAGGTCGCCCATTTATTGGCAAGCTCTTCCATATGTCAGTTTCGGAGCCCAAGAAGTTAATTCTTATTGGGGCTAAGGTTTCCCACCTGCAGGATTTGAACATCGGCGCCGGCGGGAACATTTCGCACCAGTGAAAGAAAAAAGAGGAGAAAGAGGGTCGTTAGGCGCCACGTTGGGGTTTTCCTCTGGGGTGCTGCTGCCATTATATGTTTTTCCAACAGACTCTAAGTAAATTGAAATGGATGAAATATCAGATAAAGAATTCAAAAGAATGATCATAAAAGTGATCAATGAACTCCAAGAGAACATAGAAAAACAACTGAATGAATTAAGAGAGTCAGTACAAGACGTGAGTGAAAAGTTTGATAAGACTATATAGATATTAAAAAAGAACCAAACAGAAATCTTGAAAATGAAAGACACAATAAATCAAATAAAATGTGCAATTGAAAGTCTCTGTAATAGAGTACACCATGCTGAAGACATAATCTTTGAGCCAGAAGACAAAGTGGCTGGCCTTGAAAATTCAGAAAGAATTAAAGAAGTAACCACTACCAGAATATACAAAAACTCAGGACTATATTAAGAGACCAAATTTTTAAAATCATTTGGAATTGAAGATAATTGTGAGATGCAGGCAATGAAATGGATAACCTCTTCAGGGAAATAATAACAGAAAAGTTTCCAAACCTTGAGGATGAGATGGACATCCAGAATCAGGAGTCATTCAGAACCCCAAATAGACAAGGTCAAAAAAGAACCTCTCCATTCTTTAAAGAAGGAAATGACACATTATAATTAAAATGCCTAACATACAGAACAAAGATAGAATTTTAAAAGCCTAAAAACAAAAACATCAAGTCACATTTAGAGTCAAGTTAACATATTAAGAAGATTGTAGGGCTGGGGATGTGGCTCAAATGGTAGCGCACTCGCCTGGCATGCATGCGGCCCGGATTTGATCCTCAGCACCACATACAAACAAAGATGTTGTGTCTGCCGAAAACTAAAAAAATAAATATTGTACATCATGAATAAGTCAATTTTATGTCAGGGATTCAAGGGTTGTTCATTATACACAAATCAATAAATGCAATTTATCACATAAATAGAAGTAAGGTAAAAAATTAGTTATTTCAGTAGATGCAGAGAAGGCCTCCAACACAATTCACAACCTTTTCATGACAAAAACACTGAAAAGCCTAGGATAGAAGGAACATACCTCAACACCATAAAGGATACATACAACAATCTTAAAGCTAACATGATGGTGAATGAGGAACAAACTAACAGCATTTCCTTTAAAATCTGGAATAAAAGAAGAGTGTCCATTCTCCCAGCTCTAATTCAATACAGTACTAGAAATTCTAGCCTGAGAAACTAGGCAAAAGAAGGAAATAAAAACAATAAAAAATAGGAAAGGAAGAAGTCAAATTACCAATATTTGCAGGTGATATGATCCTATACTTAGAGGATCCCAAGAGATCCAACAGAAGCTAATAAATTTAGCAAAATAGCATGTTAAAAATAAACATACAAAAATCAATAGCTTTCCTATATGCCCATAATGAATCTGACGAAAAATAAATCAGGAAAATAATCCCATTCACAATACCTTCAATGAGATAAACTAAAATACCTAGGAATAAACCTAAAAAGAAGGTGAAAGATCTTTACAATGACAACTATAGAATACTGAAGAAAGAAATTGAAGATGGAAGGAAGGGCTCCCATGCTCATGGATAGGCAGAATTAATATTGTTAAAATGGCCATAATTCCTATGCAGATTCCTCAGAAAACCAGGAAGGGAACGGGAACCACCATTTGACCTGGTTATACTACTCCTTGGGTATATATTCAAAGGAGTAAAATTCAGCATACTCTAGCGATGTAGCCACAACAATGTTTATAGCGGCTTAACTCACAATAGCTCAACTATGGAACCAGCTAAACCAGGTTCCCTACAACAGATGAATGGATAAAGAAAATGTGACACACACACACACACACACACACACACACACAATGAAATATTACTCAGCCGTAAAGAAAAATGAAATTATGACATTTGTATTTAAATGGGTGGAACTAGAGAACATCATGCTAAGTGAAATAAGCCAATCCCCAAAAAACAAAGGCCGAATGTTTTCTCTGATAAGTGGATGCTGATCCATAGTCAAGCAAGGTGGTAGGTAGGGAAGAATGAAGGAATTTTGGATTGTGCAGAGGGGAGTGAGGGGAGCAGTGGGACTGTGGGAATGGGAAGGACGGTAGAATTGAGACAGACATTATCACCCTATATACATGTATGATTATGCTACTGGTGTGACTCTGCACCATGTACAGCCAGAGGAAGGAGAAGTTGTGCTCCATTTGTGTACAATGTGTCAAAATGCATTCTACTGTTATGTATAACTAATTAGAACAAATTTTTAAAAATAGAAGGGAGACCAGTAGAATAGAAGAAAGGGATCAGGGGAAGGAAGGGGAGGGAAAGGGGAATGAAATTGATCAAATTATACTGATTTATTATGTGCATGTATGAAAATATTATAACAAATCCCATTGTTATGTATAATTATAATGTGACAATAAAAGGGGGAAAATCAATAGCTTTTCTATATGCCAATAATAAATTTGATCAAAAACAAATTGGGAAAATAGTTTCATTTATAATCACCTCAAAAAATATCTAGGAGTAGATTTAAACAAGGAGGTGAAAGGCCTCTACAATTAAAATTAATAGAACATTGAAAAAAGAAACTGAAGAAGATATTAGAAGATGAAAATAACTCCCATGTTCTTGGATAGGCAGAATTAATATTGTTAAAATGGGCACACTACCAAAAGTGATCTACAGATTCAATGCTATCTCCATAAAGATACCCATGACAGGGACTAAGGCTGTAGCTCGGTGGCAGAGCACTTGTCTAGCATTGTGAGGCACTGGGTTTGTTCCTTAGCACCCATAAAAATAAACAAATAAAGGCATGCTCTCCATCTACAACTACAAAAATAATTTTAAAAAGCAATGACATTCTTCACAGAACTATATAAAACTATCTTAAAAATTCATAGGGTTGGAGCCAGGGTTGTAGCTCAGTTGGTAGAGCATTTGCCTTGCATGTGTGAGGACATGGGTTCAATCCTCAGCACCACATAAAAATAAATAAAATAAAGATATTAAAAAATTCATATGGGCCTGGTGTGGTGGCACACACCTGTAATCCCAGCAGCTCGGGAGGCTGATGCAGGAGGATTGCAAATTCAAAGCCAGCCTCAACAACTTAGTGAGGCCCTAAGCAACTCAGTTAGACCCTGTAGTTAAATAAAACATTAAAAAGGGATGGGGGGCTCAGGTTGTGGCTCAGTGGTAGAGCACTTGCCTAGTATGTGTGAGGCATTGGGTTTGATTCTCAGCACCACATATAAATAAATAAAATAAAGGTCCATTGACAACTAAAAATATTTTTTTAAGTAAAATGGCTGGGGATTTGGCTCTGTGGTTAAGTGCCTCTGGGTTCAATCCCTGGTACCAAAAATAAATAAAATAAAAGACCCCAAATAGTCAAAGAAATTCTAAGCAATAAGAGCAATGCTAGAGGCATCACGATGCCTGACTTCAAATTGTACTACAGTGTATACTATAGAATAACAAAGACTGCATGGTACTGGTGAAAATGAAAACTGGATTGGATTAGAAGACTCAGAGACAAACCCACACAGATACAGTCATCTGATCCTTTACAAAGGTGCAAAAAATGAATTCCATGTATATTGGAGAAAAGAGAACCTTTTAAAAAAATGGTTCAGAGAAAACTGGATATCCGTATGTTGAGAATGAAAGTAGATTCCTATATCTCACCCTGTACAAAAATCAGCTCAGTAACTGGGTTAAAAATGGTGGATTGGAGGAAGGGTGCATTTCTAGTTGCTCTGTGGCTTGGGATTTAAGCAGCAGAAGTATGGCTTCTCAGGAGATAAAAGAGAGAATTCACTAAAATTCAGTATTAGAGAGTCAGAATCTCTTAGAGTCTCGGAATTTAGTACAACCACTATGGAAATTCATATGGAAGTTCCTCAAAAGACTAGGAATCGAACCTCAATATGATCCCATTATACCACTCCTTAGTATTTATCCAAATGTATTAAAGTCATCATATTGTAGTGATACATGCATACCCATATTTATAGTAGCACAATTCATAATAGCCAAACTATGGAACCAGCCTAGGTGCCCATCAATAGGTGAATGGACTAAGAAAATATGGTATACATACACATGGAATTTTAATCAGCCATAAAGAAGAATTAAATGATGGCATTTGCAGGAAAGTGAATGGAACTGGAATAAGCCAGAATCATAAAGTCAAGGGTCATGTATTCTCTCACATGTGTAAGCTAGAGAGAGAGAAAGTACAAAACAGGGATCTCATGAAAATAGAATGAAGACCAATAGAGAATGGGGATTGGGAGAGAAAGGAAGGAAGGGAAAAGGGAAGTACGGAGGAATGAATTAGACCAAATTATGCTACATGCAGGTATGAATATGTCACAATGAAGCCTACTATTATGTATAATTATAATTCACCCATAAAAGAATAAATGAAGGAAATGTGAATCATTCACAAATCTAGTGCAAAAAGTTGCTCAGGGACATCAGTGGAGGAACATCAGTTGCTAGAGTTTAAAATAAGACAAGCTTTACTAGTGTTAGCCAGGCACTTCTTAGGTTTCCCTAGAACCTTTCATCTTATAGTTGCCACAAAGAGAATTCTTTTTCCTACAAAGGCCAGATATTTTATAAAAGTTTCTCAATTTAATGTATAATGGTAAGTTTGATGACCTCTTTAACTTGCAAAGAGTAATAGAAAGAAGAAGTTGGAAAGAGAATCATAAGAATGGAAAAATAAATTCAGATTTTTTGTTCACTGGAGATTGGCAGGCTACTTAACATAAGACTGGGTGTGATGGCATATACCTATAATCCAAACAGGGCTGGGGATGTAGCGCAGTGGTAAGTGGTAGAGTACACAGAGAATTAAAAGGTAAGAGGCTGTACAACCAACACTACACCAAGAAACTGTATCATGCAACATGTATTTACTGAATAGCATAAATAAGGGTCTTACTAGATGGTGTGGAAGTCACAAAAGTGGACAAAAATGGTCCTTTCTCTCCAGCATATAGTGTAGTGTGGCATAGATAAGGAAAAATGCAATGAGTCCAGGGTGGTTGGTGCCTTAACAGATGTAAGAAAAAAAATCATATTAGTTTTTGTAAAGAACCATCTGATTATTTTGGTCAGGATCCATGGTTTGTTAGATGTCTTAAACATTATATTTTGTTTGTTTTAACAGCACTCAAAGTGTGTGAAGGAGTAGAATTGGGACATTTAGTATTTGGAAAATAGAGAACTTTATTCTTAAATGTAGCTGTGGCGTTTAACTTTTTATATCAAGGAAGGAGTTCAATATGTTTTCATTTACATTCTCACTGTCTTATACCATTCTTGAGAGGTACAGGAAGACAGAGATTATCCAGAGTATGCAATGAAGTCATCTCTCTCGGGTCCCTTCACAACAATCAATAGCAGATCCAGGAGTGGAATCCAGGTTTTTAAACTCCCACTCTAAACTCCACTAGTTTTAAACTCTACTCCTTTCCAAGATGATACTTTTTAAAAAGTTAAGTAAAACCTTCTCCATTAGGAACTGTCAACTATAATTTGTTTATGATATTGTTTTTCATTCCAAGTCTTAGTCCCTGGAAACATTTAACAGACATTGCATTGGAGTTTATTGGCCGTGGATCCTTGAAACTTGGCAGACTTAGCACTAAGTTTTTAGACTGAATTCCCAATAAATTCCAGTATTACCAGGTACTTATAAAAGCCTAAGATGTATGATATTCCCTGTGAATTCACCCAAAGGCAGGGCAAAAACTGACCTTGGCAGCTGCTTTCCCTTAAAAGCTGGATCCCATTTTGATGCAAAGAATTACCATTATCCAGATGTTTTTGTTAGTCATGATTCTATGAGACTACTCATTCTAATAGCAAATTGAGCACCTATTACCTAATAGGAATGATATAAATTAGAATTTTATCATTTCTTATGATGACTGGGCCAGGATACTATAATCAAAGAGTAGTAGGAAACCTGGATCTGGGTTACTAAACATTTGACCTTTTCTTTAGTCTACAAGTTCTTGAACATGATGTGTATGTGTATGGTATATACACACAAACATATACCAATTATAACCATACACCAACATGTGTATTATACATGTACATATACAAGTACACTTGAAGTATTATTTCTGATGAATTTTATTGCTATAATTCAGGTAGATGAAGATTGAACCCGACAAAGCAGCAGCTCAACTTGAAAATCTACAATTCCATGTAAGAAAGACCAATAAGGTTACTAGGAAGATAAAGTAAAATTTTTCCTGTTTTCCTCCCATTCTTTAAAGGAGGGGGCACACTCCATATTTGTTTCAGATAAAAGACTAGAATGATTCTTAAATTGCCAAAAGTTATTTATTATGAATAATCTAAATCTTTCCTGCTGTAATTGAAGCACATTTACTCTTACTCTGTATTAACATGTAATACATGTTAACGTTAGGAAACTACAGGACTCAGAATGAGGAGTCCTTGTTTCTCTAAGCTCTGTCATTCATTCATTTGCTCACTCACTCACTTAGATATGCAAACCTCAAATATGTATTGACTGTCTATATTGTGCTAGTTACTTGGAATTCAATGACGAACATTACTGTGTGACTTTAGGTAAGTAACTTCTCTTCTTGAGTCTGAATTTTCACATTTATAAAATGAAAGTATGGGAGTTGTTCTTTTTTAAAAAAATATCTTTTTTTGTTTATTTATTTTTAAGTGGTGCTGAGGATCAAACCCAGTGCCTCACATATGAGAGACAAGCACTCTGCCACTGAGCCACAACTCCAGCCCCTATGGGAGTTGTTCTTTTAAACACTTTTAATATTGAAGAAAAGAGATAAGTGGTGTGAAAATGCTTTGCTAATGGCAAAGCACAAAAATGTAGGGGTATAATTTCAGTTGTTCGAACCACAATTTGTTTTCTCACACTTATTTTAAAGGGTTAACTTGCTTAATTGGCACAGAGTTCATATAGCTCACTCCAAATACTAGTTGAGATAATGACTCCCTCCCTGCCTGTAAACCAGTTTTCTTGTTTGATAAAACACTACATTTCTAATAAGGCTTGAAATTTCAAGTCATGAATTCATACCTTATATATGAACATTTCTCAAATGTTTTGGTCACCTTTTATACTCTTAAATATTATTGAGAATATGAAACACCTTTTGTTCAAATGGGTTCTATCAATATTTACTGAATTGGAAATTAAATTTGAGAAAAATTTTATATATCTATTTATTTAAAATATTAAATCCATTATATAACAAATATAACATTTTAAGGAAAAATAACGATATGTTACAACAAGTTAGTGAGAAGAGTGGCACTCTTTTACAGTTTTTAAAATCTTCTGTCTGAATTGAGAGAAAATAGCTGGATTTTTAAATCAGCTTCTGACTTCAATCTGTTGTGGTATGTTGTTTTGGTTGGAGAAAATTCAGCCTTAAATGGATATTTAGTTGGAAAAGGGAGGAATGATTTAATAGCTTTTTCAGATAATTATGGATAGCCGTTTTGGTTCTATAACAAACTTGACAAGTGGTAGTTTCTTAAAGTTTGCAATGTAGAATCTAACACCATGTCAGTGAATTTTTCAGATTTGTTTACAATAAAATCCATGGGGCTATCATGTACCTTGAATGGATCTTTTCCTCATGTGTGATTTTGTAATAACATACATTGGCTATATGGAAAACACTGGTTCACTGATTTATGCAGATCTTCCAAATGTTGATGTATTCAATTATAAAATATACAAAATGTCACATTTTCTATCACCACTGGCCTCTTCAGAAATGTCACTAAGTGTTGGGAAGCTGTCAGGCTAATGGTGGTAGGATTCAAGATTTAAAAAATTCTAATCTTTTTTCCCTAAAGGCTCAAATTTTTATCATTGGTAACAAATACTATTCACTGTTTTCCTTGAAGTGACATACACACATTTCATTATTTTTGAGAAAACATTTGTAGAATACTTAAATCTGAATAGTCACATTTTTCAGTTAATCCTCTTTTCAAATGAAAATGGTGTTCCATGAAAAAACCAAAAAGACTAAAAATCCCCCCAAAAAAACCCACCCCACACTTTTCTTTGAGACAATTATCATATTGTAGTATGCAGCAGAAGTAGTTTATATGTACTTCCAATTTCATCACACAAAACCTTTTTTAAAAGTGCACTGAAAGGTCAAGATTTAATAAATTGTATTGCTTTATCAATGGTATTCTTAAATAAAACAATCAATTTTTAAAATTTTAGCATAAGTACATAATGGTGAATAATGCACAGCTCATAATACAACATTGTGCAACTGTCTTGACTAAAGGACCAGCAGTTTTACTTACCACTATTTTTGTACCATCAATGCAAATGTTAACACAGTTGTTCCAGGATAAACCATGAGGTTCAAAAAAGTTATTCAACACTTTGCATGTCTCAGTAACACTTGCATTTATTTTCAAGTAGTCACAACAACTTCAACCACATTAATAGATCTTTTTCCATTTGTAAGGCAAAAGTATAGTTCTCTGGATGAATCATTTTTCACATTTATAGCTAAATGCTTAATTAGATGTTATTGTATCATTGGAAAATGACAGTGCCATGATTTCTTCTACTGACTTTTCATTCAGTAGGCATTCATTCAGCAATGTCAAGTCTTTTAGTTACTTATGTGTGTTTTACTAGGCAATTTATGATAATTTACCCATAAGTTGCTTTGTTGGTTTTATTTGTAGTTGATAAAGCTGTAATAAATAATTTTGGCTTCATATTTTTCCATCTATATTTAAAACTGTCAACTCTTTTCTCTATGAATAATGAATGATTAATCTCAAAATGATGTCACAATTTAACTAGCATCAAATACTATATGAAAACGTTCTGTTTCATAATCAATACTAGAGTAAATTAATATCTATAAAGCTGAGAAAAGATAGTTTTGTCATATTTTAATTTGCATTTGTGTTTAGTTTCTTAACATATATTCCTCTCTTTCTTGAGTCAAAGAACTCTATTCAGATATGTCAGTTTTGAGATTAAAAACAATTTCAGCATATTTAGAGGTGGTTGGTTACAGCTGTACATTGGCAATGTGATTCTTCTAGTCCTCCTTTTGTAAGTCAATGACCCAACTCTAAAAATAAGAAAATTATTATAAGTAAAATTTATGTTAGTGTAAAATATTATGAAATTCCAAAGTAGTTTAAGATAAATGTAAACATTTAGAAGTTTTGAAAATTTTAAAAATATTATGGCAAAACAATACAAGAAAAGTACACTTACTTCTTGTATTTCCACATAGGCATGTGGGAAATTCTACAATTTTAAAATAGTGCTTTAGTGAATAATAAGGAGGTTAAAAGATTATAGCAGGCAGAATTAGAGACAGCTAGTAAGAAAATAGAAGTCATGAGAACAAATAACTGGTTTTGTGTGTATGTATATTTATCCATATTTATAAAGTTACTACCCTTACAAAATTCTAGTATAGGGCTGGGGTTGTGGCTCAGCAGCAGAGCACTCGCCTAGCAAGTGTGAGGCCCCTAGGTACAGTCCTCAGCACTACATAAAAATAAATTAAAAATTGGGCTGGGATGTGGCTCAAGTGGTAGCATGCTTGCCTAGCATGCGTGAGGCACTGGGTTTGATTCTCAGCACCACATAAATGTAAAATAAAGATATTGTATCCACCTAAAACTAATAAATAAATAAAATAAAGATATTGTGTCCAAGCACAACTAACAAAATAAATATTTAAAAAAACAATAAAAAACAAAATTCTAGAATTCAGGCATCAACTGCCAGAATAATGCTGTCATCATATATCACATATACAAAATGCCACTGTATACTCATCAAATAATGAGAGTAAAAAAGAAATAACATCTTGGTATAATTCTGAAAACTGTTTGACCTCACAGACACTAAAAAGGTATTAGGAACCACCCAAATCATAACCTGAGAACCTATGATCTAGACTTCCAACACTAGACCCTTCAATGGACACTCAATGATGGCACATTTTTCCTCCCAATGCAATATATAGGGTTCCATATTTTCTTTTTTCATCTGCCAAACTGGTTTCTAGAACAGAAAAAATGTTCCTATGGGCTGGGGATATAGCTCAGTTGGTAGAGTGCTTACCTCACATGCACAAGGCCTTGGGTTTGATCCCCAGCACACACACACAAAAAAAAAAAAAAAAAAAAAAGAGAGAAA
Organism: Callospermophilus lateralis; assembly: GCF_048772815.1. Taxonomy (NCBI): domain Eukaryota; kingdom Metazoa; phylum Chordata; class Mammalia; order Rodentia; family Sciuridae; genus Callospermophilus; species Callospermophilus lateralis. The sequence continues at coordinate 48,280,891 of NC_135325.1, read as the reverse complement.
GAAAGAAAAATGTTTCTAAGTGTCATGAACAATTAAAATTTCTAATTTCTATTTTTAATGATATTATATTGCAATGAACTAAAAACAATATCTAGTGTAAAACTAGGAAAAAAGGTCTTTTTAAAAAGTCAAAGAATGTTTATTCTGACATGAACAAAAAAGAAAACCTGGAATGTAAGCATTCCTACACATAGTATTCACACAAGTGACTTAATGGGATATTTTTTTTTGCCACAGTCTGACTCTATTATCACTTATAAAACAAATACAAAAGTTCTTTCTGATAACTTCTAAGACCCTGAGAAGAGGTTTCCCTTCAGAAGAAGCAATATTTCCTCTACCAGAAACAGAGCAGTCCTCACATTAAAAAAAAAAAAAAACTTGTTAAGCTTTAATGGGCTTTAACATACATCATTTAGTTTAATTTCTAACATTGAAAGTAAATTCAAGATGTTAACTCCTAAAAGTCTCTGCTATATCATGTTGCTTAAAATACTTATGAGAGAAGGATGTCAGTTCAATTCTTTATAATTTCTAGAGACTGAGATCCTACAATCTTCTTCAAAACATCATTCTAGAGTCTAATATTCATTTATATAAATGAAAACTCTGTGATATATGAGAAATAAAGAAGTCTGGAAATGTGATTAATTGAATGACACTTTGGGCAAGAAACTATAATTTTAAGTATTGACTTTATTTTCTTGTCTTTTTAAATTTTTAATGGATCTTACCCTAATCCTTTCACATTTACTATTAGTTGATATTTAGATACAATTGCATTGCCACTCATTGACCTTTATGAGGATGACTCCTTTTCTATGGGTTAGGAAGTATATAGTTAGTAAGCTTTATAAAAATATATTGCTGCTTTATGAGATATCATTCTCTTTTTCTTTGATTAATATCTTTTACTTTGTTGATATATTGGGATCTCTTCAGGTTTCTTGTGAGAGTCTAATGGCTTTAAATACAAATAAGTGTTTCTAATCACTGGGGAACCATGAGACATGTAGCAATTATTCATTAATGCCTTCAAAGTTTTTCCAAAGGATAAGAATTCTCTTAAAACTAAAAGCATTGCTGCAAATCTATTAAATAGAACAAAGACCAGAAGGATAGAATACAGATATAAAGTCTTTGAGAAACTGCTATTTATCAGTTACTTTGAAATGTAATTTGCATAGTGTTAAAATAGTTATTGGATGTATTGAGTATATATGTATATTAGTTATTCCTGATTCAGGATGTTGATGAAAGCAAATACATTTCACTTTCAATGGTTTTAAGGATTTTTTTTCATAATTTTGTTCCTCTGGCTCCTAATTGGCTAAGAATTGCTGGGAAATTTCCCCAGCTGATAAAGACAAGTTCCGCAGGCTTGATTAGCACAGCCATATTCAAACCTGAACATAGAAGAGGATAAGGTAGGATTAATTAGGCTACTTGGCAGGTGTAAATCTTATTATAAATTTCTTACCTTCCACAAATACATAGTATGATAATGAACCTTATTTTAATTCTTATTTTAATTCAGTAATGAACATTGAAATGCTATGAGGCCAGATATGGAGAAGTAGCTCCACATGGTTTTAGTAAGAGAATTTGTGAAAACAGATTTAAGCTAACATTTGGAAAGTCAGTCATTTTGTCTTGGTTGTTTTGGGCTTTATTGTCTTAGGAGAGCTAAACTGTATAGACAAGTGACTGGATCAAAATATTAAATGTAATAAAGTCCAAGGGAAGACATTAGATCACCCATTTTAATTGATGATCTCTTACCCTCATCATTATGTAACCTAATTAAGCTTTATAGTATGATGTCCTCTGAATTGAATGAAAACAGAATCTTCAAGTGGTTTCTGCTCAGATCCTGACCAAATCCTTGTAAATTGTCACCCATTAGACTGAGGTTCTTCATTCTCCCTGGGTTCTTCAGATATGTAGCCATGGTTGAAGGAGCTGAGAATCACCCTTTGACTCCCACAAAACTCAGATCCATTGAATAGCTGGTATCGGATCTTGATTCCACTTAGTGTTAGATGGCTGACTGTGCTTGTTGCTCAATCACTCTGGACCTCCATTTTATCATTCTGGAGACTAGAAGTCCAAAATTAAGGTGTTGGTAAGATCACGATCCTTCTAGGGGCAGGATCCCTTCTTGTCTCTTTCAGCTTCTTGGTAGCCCCAGGCGTTTCCTGGTTTATGAAGGCATAAGCTCAATCTCTGCCTCCATAGTCACATGACCATAGTGTCCATGTGTCTGTTATCACATTTTCCTCCATGTTTTTATTGAATGAGTGATATTACTTAGAAATACTTCACATGAACCCTAGTTACCAGGGTCTGAAAACTTCTTTCAATCAGAAAGAGTTTATTAGAAATCTCTAGCATATCTGTGTTAGAGCCAGTAAATTAATATGGAACTTACCTTGCACTATTTGGTACTGAGAACTGAACCCAGAGACACTTTACCATTGAGCTACAGCCCCAGGCATTTTTATTTTTTGAGACAGGGTCTCAGGAAGTTGCTGAGACTGGCCTTGAATTTGTGATTCTCTGCCTCAGTCTTTGAAGTTGCTGGGATTACAGGAGTGCACCACCATGTTTAATTGCACAATTACCTTTAAGAGACAGATGTTAATTATCACTTCTTAGAACACTATCTATAATTTCAAACATTAAATTTGAATGGCCACACTGGAGATGATGTGATAGACTACACAAACTAGTTGTACTCTGAGATATAGATTATGTGATAAATTAATGCATTTTCTGTAATCTTAAAATATGAAGATGAGTGTGTAAGCTTCTTAGATATTCAGGCATAACCATTTAAAATTACTAGAAAGGTTTTTCTTTAATATATTATTATACTTTTAGTTCTTCTCCTTTTTTCCTTAAAGAGACAGAGCATGAGGAATGGCCAGGAACTTAGAGAAACCAAAAAAACCAAAATTAAGCTGAGGGCTGGGGATGTGGCTCAAGCGGTAGCGCGCTCACCTGGCATGTGTGCAGCCCAGGTTCGATCCTCAGCACCACATGCAAACAAAGATGTTGTGTCTGCCGAGAACTAAAAAATAAATATTAAATTCTCTCTATCTCTCTCCTTTTCAAAACTGATATTTCAGCTTAATTTTTTTTAAAGGACATTCATCAGTAAATCTGGAAAGCTGTTCTTTGCATTTTCCTAATTGCTCAGCCCCAAGTTGAGCATTATTCTACCATATTTGGAACAAAAAATGTTTGTATCTGCTTAAGAAACCCTTACTACTGGAGTTTTATCAGGAGGGGAAATCAGCTGAGAAACCAACTGGTTCAACTAAGGGTTCACTTAGTCAATTCCTCATTATTTCATAGCTGGAAATGTGATTCCAAGATTAAGAACATCTAAACTTTCTTCTTCCTCTAGATTTCAGAACTTTGGTCATTTTGCTCCTCACCCCCTCTTATCAATGAGCTAAAGTGAGATACAAGAGTGAAAAGGGAAGTAGTCATTTTTCTTATGTTAATTAATTTGATTGTTAGATAAGAAAATGAAATGGGATTTAATAATAACTTACAGATTTCATGTATCTCTGAGAAGTCTTGACCATGACATGAGTTGATAATTCATTTTTTTAGTACCAGTTATTATTGTAAAATGAATTCAAGGTGTTGCATTAAAAATATCAACAAAAGAAGAGAACATGTATGGACAGAAAATTTATAAGATAGATTAAGGAGGACAAATGTGAAAAAAATTAGAAATTCAGGACTATGGACTGTTTAATAGACATTATGTATTTGGATTGGCTTTAGATAGAAAGGGGATCAGAATATGTTCTGAGAACTAAGTATTAAATGAAAATAGGAAAAATCACCTTCAGAGATTAAATTTGATTAGGCAAAAACAGGGAGGAAATCAGGCTTCTTACATATTTGAAGTACAAAGATATTAATGTTGTGTATAAGTAACATTTAATGGCAATATATAGGTTCATTTACAACAGGTAAACAACATATGTTATATTAACTTGATGTCAGTTAAGGAATGCCTGGGAATGCTCCAATTTTAAGGGGTGACAGAAGTGGGGACTACTACCTTAGTATGACACCTGAATGCTTTGACAAGATTCAACCTATGATAGGACAGTACAAACATACTATTTTTCTTTTAATACTTAAAGCTCAATATGTTTTCTTGTTAAATGTCTATATTTTCAGCTTTCATTACTACAATGAAATACTTGAGACTGCTGACCTTATAAAGAGAAAAGATTTATTTAACTCAAAGTTTTGGAGGTTCAAGGGCATAGTACCTGCTTCGGCTCAGTTCCTATGAGGGCTGTATCACATCATAGTAGATGGTAATGATGAAGTCCACGCAGGAGCAAGCAGCTTGTATCTGGATCTAGGAAACAGAGAGATCTGGAGGGCTGGGCTTGTTCCTTTTACAACAATTAACTCCTGAGAACTACCTCATGCCCTAAGTGACCTAAAGACTCCACACAAAGCCCTCCTCTTAAAGGTTCCACTACACTTCCCAATATCACCACCCTGGGACCTAAGACTCCAATTATATGGACCTTTCAAGGAGACACAATAAAACCATCTCCAAATCATAGCCTCCTCTTTTGAGTACAATAAAGTAAAAAATGATTACAATCCATTACCTGCAATTTCTGTAGATGGTAACTGCCATGTTCATAAGGAGAATTGCTTTGAATAAATGAAGAATCACTTTTATAAATAATTTAGGAGGGGTCAAATGGCCTTAGTTGAATTAACAATCTTGTCAAACTAATTGCTATTCTTAGTCTATAAATCAACAGCATCTACTCTGTATTTTCCACTTTTTAGCACACTCTGGTACATAAATTCCACAAATTCATACAGAACACTTTTTCCTTTTGCAGCTGCATTCATTCATGTCAACTCAGAAAATTACCTGTGACTACTTCTTCCTAGCTCTCCAAACCTTGTGGAAGGGTAGAGACAGCACAAAATTAGGCCTCTGTTTCCTCTTTAGCTAGGAAACAATGAGTCCTTTCATATGCATAGTACATCACAATTTACAAGTAATCTCACATTCATTGTTTCATTTAAATCTCACTAGAATTCTATGAAAAAAGGTTTATTATCTTCATTTTATAGAGGAGGGAACTGCAGCTAGGTCAGCTTAAGGAATTAGATATTACAATCAGCCAGTGGAAAAGCTAGAGTTCTATGACAGCTCTTTGGGTTATAAATTCATTTTTTTCCTATATGTGCTGGTTATCTGGACTTGTGTGGTTTTGGCTTTCAAAACACTCTAAAATTAATATAGCACTCGCTATTATACTATAAATTCCCTGAGAGGAATGTGATATTCATTCTTTTTTGTGAGAGAGAGAGAGAGAGAGAGAGAGAGAGAGAGAGAGAGAATTTTTTAATATTTTTATTTTTTATTTTTTAATATTTTTATTTTTTAGTTTTCGGTGGATACAACATCTTTATTTTATTTTTATGTGGTGCTGAGGATCGAACCCAGCGCCTCGCACATGCCAGGCGAGCGTACTACCGCTTGAGCCACATCCCCAGCCCCTAATTCTTTAAATACATATCAAAAAACAAAATATAATGCTATATACTGTGCTACTAACTCAATTTATATATTTTTAAGAATCAGTACAAAGTGACCAAGACAGAAAAAACATTTATTATACATTTCAATTACTTCAATAGCCTGAAAGAAATGACAAATTTAAATTGGGGAAATGGGATCAGATTATTGAGAACAAACCTCTATTCTGCTTAAACATGGCATGGTGAAAAAGAGGACTGAATTGAGCTCTAGTCCTAGTTCTGCAATTGATAGGCTTCGTGAACTTGACTGAACTAGACACATGTGCCTCAATTACCTAAACAGAATTGTGGGGAATGGAAGGTGCTGAAGATGCTTTTATAAGTAAAGTTTTATTGGAACACAACCACTTTCATTCATTTATGTATTATTTATGGGTTGAATCTGCACTACAAAGGCAGAGTCAAGTAGTTTTGACAAAGACCATTTGGCCAACAATGTCTCAATACTGACTATCTGTACCATTACAGGAAAAGTTTGTTGATCCCTAGACTAATCCATCTTAAATTTCCTCCTAATGTTATATTCTATACAATTATGAAATTATTGATTATAGTCTTTACAATAACATTCTATGTAATTTAGTCTTTACAATAACATTCTATGTTATTTACAATAACATTCTCATTTATGCAGCCCCTCATCTTTAAAGACAACCTGATATTACTCGTGGAAGATGGGTTTGTTCTTCATTTTTCATGACTACAGTTAAGGGCAGTATCTGTAGAAATTTTTCTTTTCTTTTTTTTAAATCATCATCATTAAAAATATTTTAAGCACTATAAATGAACTTTTGGAAATAGCAGCTGGAGACTCCTATAATTAAAACTAGAAGAAAAACTGCTTGAGGATTCCAATTTCTTACTTCAATGACATGAGTTCTTAGTATACAGAAATACTAGCAACATACCACCATGTCTGGATATGTACAAAACATATTTTTGTCATGAAAAGCATGGCAACACAGGCTATTGTCCATATACTTACACCATACCAATTAGCAGTAACTCCCCAATCCTCCACAACACACTCCCTCCCCACTCCCCAGCCCTAGGCAAGCACTAATCTACCTTCTGCCTCTTTTTGCAGGTTCAGGAACAGAAGTATACAATGCATAGATTTTTGTAACTAGTTCCTTTGATTGAGCATGTTTACAAGGTTAAGCAATTGCTATAGCATATATACAACTTCATTCTTTTCTATTATCAAATGATATACCTAGGAGTGAAACGTCTGTGTTATATAGTAACTCTATATTTAAATTTTGGAGGAACAGTTTGTTTTCAAAAACAATTGCACCACTTTTATGTTCCCACCACCAATGCATAAAGGTTCCAATTTCTCCACATTTTCACATTTTTATCCATGTCCATATTATGTGTCTTTCTGATTAGAGCCATCCCTAGTGTGTGTGAGTGGTACCAATTGGTTTGATTTGCATTTCCTTAATGGTTAATGAGGTTGAGCATCTTTTTAAGTGCTTATTGGCCATTTGTATGTCTTCTTTGGAGAATTCCTATTTAGATCTTCCTCCTTTTTACTGGGTTATTAACTTTTTATTATTCTTGAGTAATAATTACATATTCTTTATACATTCTGGATACAGCTCCCTATGGGATATATTATTTTCTCCCATTCTAAGGGTTGACTTTACTTTCTTAACAGTATCATTTGAAGCACAAATGTTGTTAATTTTGATGATTTTCTCTTGTGATGTTGGTGTCAAATCCAAGAAACCATTGCATAACTCCAGGTCATGAAGATTTACTCCCATATTTTAAGGTTTTATGTTGTTTGAGCTCTTACATTTAGGCTAGGCTCATGATCATATTGAGTTCATTTTTATATATGTCATACAGTCCATCTTCAATTTCTTGCAAGTAGATATATAGTTGTCCTAGGACTCTTTGTTGAAGAAAATGTTCTTTCTTTATTGAATGAGCTCAGTAATCTTATCAACTCACTCTAAATATAAGCATTTATAACTGAACTCTAAATTCGCTTCCACTGATATACATTTCTATTCTTTGCCCTTACCACATATATCTTGATTTCTGTGCCTTTGGAATAAGTTTTGCAATTAGAAAGTCAGTGTCCTCTAAGTTTGTTTTTATTCTCCAATTGCCTGGCTTAGGACATTCAGGAAAATATTGAATAGAAATGGTAAGAGCAAATATTCTTGTCCCATTCCTGACTTAGGAGTTCAGTATTTGTTTTTTTCACCATTAAGTATTGATGCATGGGTTCGGTATAGTTATAGTATTCATTAGTATTTTTTTTTTTTACTTTTGTAAGGTTGATAGTGATGCCCCTTCTTTGTCAGGTTGAGAAAGTGTCTTCTATGTGGGTTTATTAAAGATTTAAATTTTTTTTTTTTTTTAGTTGTAGAGGGACGCAATATCTTTATTTTTGTTTATTTTTTTTACGTGATGCTAAGGACTGAACCCAGTACCTTATGCTTGCAAGGCAAGCACTCTATTGCTGAGCTACAAGCCCAGCCCTATTAAAGATTTTTATCATAAAAGGACGTCATTGCATTTTGTCAAGTGCTTTTTCTGAATTCATTGAAATTATCATATGGTTTCTACTATTCTTTTAAAATAATTTATTACATTGATTTTTGATACTAAATTAACTTTGCTTTTCTGGGATAAACCCCACTTAATCATGCTGTACAATCCTTTTAAAATTTTGTAGGACTCTCATAGTATTTTGTTGAAAATTTCTGCATAAATGGAGTGTGACTTCTTATGCATTTGGATGTACATGATGTAGAGTTACACAAGTCATATAATCATATACGCACATAGGATAATAATGTCCAATTCATTCTAGTATCATTCTTACTCCCATGCCCCCTCCCCTCCCTTCACTCCCCTGTCTAGTCCAATATACCTTAACTCCCCTCGCCCCCCGCCCCATTGTGAATTAGCATCCACAACTTTCACCTGTTAACCATATTAAAATTTCCTTGTGTGATGAACCACTTTTACTGCTTTCAAGATTTTTTTTCCTTGACTCTAGCTTGAAACATTTGAGAAAACATTCACCCTTTGGTTCTTTGGGATTGGCTTATTTCGCTTAGCATAATATTCTCCGTTTTCATCCATTTACTTGCAAACACCATGATTTCACTGTTCTTTAAGGCTGAGTAACATTCTATTGGTATACATATAAGTTTGCATACACATATAAGTATACATATAAGTTTATCCATTCATTTGTTGAAAGACACGTAGGTTGGTTTAGCTATAGTGCATTGAGCTTCTGTAAACATTGATGTAGCTGCAGTAGTGCATTATGCTGATTTTAAGTCCTTTGGGTATAGACCTAGGAGTGGAATGACTGGGTCAAATAGTGGCTCCATTCCAAAAACTTATTATTACTGCTTGCTTTGGGTTTAGTTTGCTCTTCTAGTTTCTTAAGGTGGAAGGTTAGGTTATTGATTTGAGATACTTTTTAGACAACATAGATGTATTTATAAGAGCTCTGACTACATTTCATATGCTTTTGTTATGCTTTCATTTTTATTAATCTCCACATATTTTCCTATTTCTCCCTTGTGATTTCTTCTTCAACCTATATTTAAAATACATTGTTTAATTTCCATGTATTTCTGAAGTCTCAAAGTTTCCTTCTGTTTTGATTTGTAATTTCATTCTTATTGTCATCACAGATCATCCTTTGTATACTTTCAATGATTTTAAATTTAGGTATTCTTTCCATTATTCAAAGTAGGGCTTTGAATTTTCTGTTATTGTTGAATTGCCCATCTCTCTTCAATTCTATCAGTGTTTGGTCTATTTTGATCTTAGGCACATGTTAAAAGTTGTTATATCTTTCTGATGGATGGAACCTTCTAGTCACTATTAAATATCCTGTTTATTTCTAGTAATTTTTGTTTTAAAGTTTATCTGATATTAGTACAGCTATTCCAACTCCTATGATTGGTGTTTGCATGGAGTATTTTCTTACCCTATCTGTTTACTTTCAACTATTTGTATCTTTAAATATAAATAGCATCTCCCACAGACCACTATAGCTGAACCTTTTTTAAAATCCAACCTGACAATCTGTGCCTTTTGATTGCTGAATTAATATTTAATGTTATCATTAATATGGTTGGCTACACATCTATATACATCTTCTATTTTGATTTTTCTGTCTTGTGTTTCTTTCTATCCCTCCTTTATTGCATTCCTTTGTATTATATGGATTTTTTTTAACATGTGGTTCCCTTTAATGGTATTTTAAATATTTTTCTAGTTATTATCTTAGTGGTTGTTCTAGGGTTTACAATATACGTTCTAACTCATCAGAACTTACTTCATATTTATACTGATTAATTTCAGTGAAATATAGAAATTTTATTCCTTTATATTTCCTTTCCACCATTCCATTTTTATATTATTATCATTATACATATCAAATCCATATGTTACAAAACTCAACAATAATGCTATAATAATCATTAATTTTTTTTTGTAAAAAAAAAGCTGTGAGGTGGGAACATCCTTTGCAAAGAACTTGTGATATTATAACCTTACATAATGTTTTTGCCCCTCTTCTTCTGTGTCTATGGATTGGAGATATCATCTGGTATCATTTATTATTCCAAGACAGCTTTGTTTCCACCCCCAACTAAATAATAATATACATATTGTTTTGTGCAGTTGCTTTATAAGCCAATTAAGAAAAGAAAGGAAAGGAAACATGCAATTATACTGTCTTCTGTAAGTATCTACATGATTGCCTTTACTGTTACTCCTTGTTTTTTTCCTGTGGATTAGAATTACTGTCTGGGGTCATTTGCTTGTTGCCTTAAGAATTTCCTTTGTATTTATTGCAAGTTAATGGCAATACATTTTACTGTTGTCTGTAAATGCTTTTTATTTCATCTTAATTTTTAAATGACAGTTTTGCTGAATATAATAATATTGTTTGACTATTTCAGCAATTTGAAGATTTCATTACTCTATCTTCTGGCCTTCATTGTTTCTGATGAAAACTTTCACCTGTTAACTATATTAAAGTTTCCTTGTGTGATGAACCACTTTTACTGCTTTCAAGATTTTTTTCCTTGACTTTAGCTTGCAACATTTGAGTATGACATGTCCGAGTGTGGATCTATGTCCTAGTTGGTGTTCGTCGAGCTCCTGAAATGTGTTAATTAATATTTTTTTCAATAAATTTGTTTTCAATCATCTCTGGAATTTTTTCCCCTGTGCTTTACTCTCTGCCTGGTACTCCAACAATGCCTATGTTCATATGCTTAATTGTGTCCCATATTTCTCTGAGGTCATTTGTTCTTTATTTTTTAAATGTCTTTCAGACTGCATAATTTATACTGCTCTTTGTGTAAATTCACAGATTTTTTCCTGTCAGCTCAAATGTACTATTGAGCACATGTGATCAATTTTCTATTTCAGTTATTGTACTTCCAACTCCAGAATTTCCTTTTGGATGGATGGAGATATATGTACTCTGTTGAAAAACTTTTGTTTGCTACATACATCATTTCGGGCCCTACAAAGGTAACGTTTATTACTTGCTTTTCTTCCTGTGTTTGGATCACTTTCCTGTTTTCTTGTATGCCTTGTAATTTTTTTCTTCTAAACTGGACATTGCAATTTTGGATACTGATCCTCTTCTGCTGGGAGATTCGCAATTTACTAGCATATTTCCTTGGTACTATATAGTGTGATGTTATCTTTGTCTTTTTAGTTCATGTATCTAGGGGTTGTCATTGGGTTGGTACAGGCACTTATGGCCAGTAAGAGTCTTACCTTCTACCATTGGATGTCTGTGTACTTAGAGGGTAAAATCAATAGTTCAAGAAGTTTACTTTTGACTCATGTTTACCAGGGACTGGTAGCTTAGGGTTTCCTTCACTGATTTGTTCTGAGAGAGAACAACATTAGAAAGTAAGTATTCCAGATTGACAAAGATGCATGCAATTTTATTTTTAAGTTCCTAGAAGTCACCTTCAGGTAACCATAACTTAATTGTTCACTCAGTGTTTGGTCAAAGTTGTGCTTAAGCTCCTTTTGCCAGTGAAACTTCTGCCATGTCAATGGGTCTGCATGTATGGGGAAATTCTTTCAAGTCTGTCCCACATTATGCTCTGATTATCCTGAGTGGATACAGCCCAGCACATACACATAAGCTTTTCAACCCCTACAGTTAACTGCTCCATGAGGGCTTTTTTTGGTCCCCTTTTTAATTTCTATTAAACTTTTGCCTGCTCTGCCATTTTGTTTGTACTAGCTACTCCTATTGCTTTTAACCAAGATCCCCATTGATTTTAACAATGCCCTTAAGTGATGAGAGTTCTCCATGCTCTGTTCCAAATGAAGTCAGTTCTCCCAGGCAGAGTCAAGGAGTTCTGTGCCTTTACCTCATGCTTTTCCTCTTGGGTGGAGCCTCTGCACCACTGAATAGCAGCTGGAGTCAAGACCACCTTTTTCTGGAGTGAAACAACTACTGTACTATGGGTCATAGATGTGGGATGGAAGTAGCTAGTATTTACCAGTTCCCTCTTTTTGAATGAAACCTCCAACCTATGAGCAAGTTGGGGAAGAAAAAAATTAAGACCCCCATTACTGTCAGCCTGTGCATGGAATAGAGATTCCACTCTGCTATGGTTTGAATGTGCCTTCCAAGACTATATGTTAGAAATGCAATCCCAAACTCATATGTTAAATGGTATTTAGAGACTGGGAGGTAAATGGAGATGAAATCATGAGAGTGGGGCTCCCATGATGGTATCAGTGACTTTATAAGATGAGGAAAAGAGAACTGAGCTAACATGCTTGTTCTGTCTCCTCATATGATGCCCTCCAAAATGTTATGTAGCCAACAGTGTTTACCAGATGATGGTAAGCCAAATAAACTTCTATTCTTTATACTCAGTCTCATGTATTTTTTTATAGCAACAAGAAACAAACTAAGGTACAATCTAAGGAGGAAGGGACAGCGTGGCAGATACCCCTGCCAGGGTAAAAATGTAGCCTTAGACTGGGAGCTGGGGGAAGAGGGAGTAATATTCACTCTATTATTTTTATATCTTTACCTGCTCAGAATTGAGGTAGAGTTTCCAAAGCAATGTACTCAGGTAACACAGGCCTAGTGACATGGAGGACATGGAGCAGATCAGTCCTCAAGTTGTTCTTAATGGATTGTATTGAATGAATGAATATCTAAGGGCATTTCTTGTATGCTCTGAGGAAAATTTTTAGAAGCTTTAAATGACAACTTTTTCTAAAATAATTTTTTGTCAGTTAAATTGTTGCTTTGTTGAGCGCCTACTGAGCTCTTTATTTCACTCTGGAAATCCTGCCCTTCAATTATTCTTTAATAAAACTTGTGAGTAGAAAGGTGATACAGCATAAGAAGGAACAAACTGGGTATCAGGAATCAAGGTTTTTATCCAAACTTGGCCTCTAGCAAGCTCAGTGATTCCTCTTGAAGTTCAAGTTCCTCATGTGTAGAACGAGAGCCCTGTATTAAATGACCCTTTAATTTCTTCCAAGTCTAAAATACTATGATTTTATGAAGTAGAAGTGGAATAAGTCATCATTGGTAAACATTCCACTGTAGCTGTGTGAGAACAGGAAATACTGAAACAATACACTATTTTTTAACCAAAAACGTTCTAATCTGTTTTTAATTCAAACACATACTTCATTTCCAACTCTACCCTTGCTAATCAAAATGCTGGTTTAATGCATAGTTTGCAGACAACACATTTCTCCACCCAAAGGTTTCCTTCCTAATCATTAGAATTGATAAACTGGAGGCAACTGAGAAAGCAGGGGCCTTTCACTGATTAGTCATCAAAAATATGACAGCTTAATGCTTAATGAAATCACTATAATTTGCTACCATTTTACCCCCATTATGAGCTCTGCAAACAATTACTTTCTCTCTGAAACAATGCCAAATTTTCACTTTCTGCATAAGGCTATAAGGCCATACACAGAGTATCTATTAATTATCTGTATTTATTTTGAGTGTGTAAATGACAAAATATCAATTTTCCCTAGTTATTGCAGAAAAGAGTTGCTTCAATCACCCATTTCTAGTCACAAAGACAATGTTTATTTAGTAATGATTTTCTACACATGTTGATATAAACAATAAAACTTGTGGTAAGGGTTTCCTTAGTTGAGTTGTTTTGTCTTAACCAGTTTTAACCAGCTTATTTGATTTAATATTGTGGTGTATTATACATTTTACATTCAGAATCTATATACTCAAAGAAGGAACTTTCTATAATTTAAGAAAACTGCAACTGCAAATACATTTAAATGCTTTCAATTACTAGTTCACAACAAAATAGTCTGTAATAAAGCTGCATGGTAAGAGAAATATGAATACATATTGGCAAAAGTGCTGACACATTCAGCAAGTAAGAAGGAGAGGAGCAAGATGGCAGTATGGACAAAGTGATCTAGAAATAGGGAATCATACAATCTTTAAATATCTTGCCTTTAAAGCAAAACATATTCTTACAATAGCCATCTTCACAAACCAAGCTTTATCAACATCGAAGGGAAACACAAAGTATTCATCTTAAGGTATAGAAAAGGTGCAAATCCCTGCAGAAGAACAGTAAACGCATATCTTGGGCTTGTTTATGTCCAAAAGCTAAGGCCTCTTTCTGATTCGGACAAATGACCCTTACACTTGAGCTGTTCAAAAAACTTCCAAATGAGTCCATATGCTCACCAAGATATTTCTGTTAAGAACCTTCAGTAAAGCATCTGGCCCAGTTTTTATGATCCCAAATTACCTTGGTTTCAAGTTAATTTCTGTAAATTGGGATTCCCTCAGAATGTAAAATTTACAGTCTTTAAAATAAAGGGATATAAGAAATAAAACCCTATCACCTTGTTCCTTTTTCAGAGCTCAAACTTCAAAACTGCAGCTTATTCATCCCAACACATTAAAAAAGCATTGTTGCAATGCTGATTTAAAAATTTATCCACATTATCCTTTTGTGTAAGTATGTAATATTGCAATGTAAAATTAGTACGTTATAATTAAATGCCCTTTTTCTTGGTATTTTCTGAGTGAATCATCCTAGGAAGCTTTTCTTTCATCTTAATCTGTCTATTATTTCCCTGTATAGAACAACCTTAATATAATGTGGTTTTAAGAGAAATGTCTTTAAGACTTAGTTATGGCCTCTATAATAATTGTGTTTTCCAGGTAATTTAAGTTTTTATTAACTGAAAATACTGGTTAATGACCACAGTGGCCTAGGGACCACCTGCAATCATATGAAAAGAAAACAGCTTAGCAATCTTTTAGTGGGGATGTTATCTCCACCCTGAAAATATTCCTACCCTCTTGGACTAAATCATCCCCATATCAAAAAATAATTTGCTCTGGACACTGCTATTCACACTTCAAAAGGAATTATTACTAATGATTACTTCAATCTTACCTGCTTGTTTATGCAACTATGCTAAATCTTTTCCACCAGCATCACTGGAAATGTACATAAAGAATTAACAGAGATGAAAAATTTCTCTCTAGATTTTTAAACCACATTTCCAGTAATGTAGCTGATTTATTCAAAGAAAGGGCTTCTTTTACTTTCAGAATAGCTATTGCTATTTGGCTTCAGAGTAAAAAAATGTCCAAAAAACCCCACAGAAAGCCAATCTACTATGCAATTGATTACACAACTCAGTGTTCATTTCAACTTTAAAACCCAAGATCCTGCATCACTTACTCTGGTATCAAAAACTGACTATGAAATACTGGCCTCAGGTTCCTTATCAAATAGCCTAAAGTAGATAAGTTTACATTTATCAATAGTATCCACAGTATAAAAGAAGAAATAATAATCACTCTCATACTAAATTATCACTTAAAACACATCAGAACCATAAACCAATAAAATAAGTACTTTCCTGAGAAATAAAACCTTATTATACATGGTTATGTAGCCATTCATGAGAAACAGTTTTTCAAACTGAATAATTACTATCAAACAAATTAAAGCAAATTCATACTGAAGAAGAGAGAACTTTCTTTTCTTTTTTAATTGTAAGAGGTAGGGTCTTGCTATGTTGTCTAGGCTGACCTTGAACTTCTGGGCACAAGTAATCTTACTACCTCAGCTTTCCAAGTAGCTAGTACTACAGCTGTGTACCACCATGTTCAGCTTAAGAGAGGAACTTTCTATGTGAAACATATAATTATTTTAATAATTATTTCTAGTAAGAAAAACATGTTGCCCCTACCCCCAGTTAAAAATTGATTTGGTGTTTGGGTTAATTGTCATGTCAGACTTAACGGAACTCATTAAATTACTAAAAAAGTAAAATAATACCTATGATAAAGTAATTCTGAAATGTCAACATAGATAAGAATGATGGTCATCTAATGAATATTTGTCATCATGTGCGTACACATGCATTTATAGGAATCTTTTCCTACATACCAAAGGTCATGTATATGCATGTATATTAAGGTTTTCTTCCAAAAAGTACATAGCTGGAAATACTTAAAACAGTTAAGTATAGTTATCTATCAGGTAAGACATTTAAACCATAAATGCATGTCTATTTCTGAAAAGCTCTTACTTTATGTTTAAGATCCAATTTTCACATTAATGAAGTATTTTAATTGGAGGGAAAATGAGGAAGAACAATGAATTCATATTATAGTCTGTTTAATTTTGAGAAAAAGACACTAAGTTGTCTTTTGTCAAATTGTCAGCATAAAGGAGCCTTGAAAAACTACAAAAATTTGGAAACTTATCCGATTCATCTGGTTATGGATGTTAAATGCATACTGGGTCTCACAAGGGTAATGGGGTAAAGCCAAAGTAACAAAAATTGTGTGATGACTATAACCAGGGCAGTAACAAGAAAATAATTCATGGTTAAATACAGATAGCACAAAATAGACTGGGAAAGATGTAACTCAAATCCCCCTTTCAACAAATCTTAATAAAAGAATAATTATAGAAAATGGGAATGTATGACTTTTGTTTTAATTTAAACATTTCTGCTTTCAGGGCAGAATTGTACTTGAAGTGTAGTCCAAAACAAAGCAAAACAAAACAAAATGAAAGAAAAGAAAAAGTCTCATGTGACTTAGCAGGAACAGTTTCCACAGCCTTTGACACTGTTGACAATTTCTTCTTGTAGTTTCTTCCTTTCCTCCTCTTTGGACATGTTTTCTTTCTTTGCACCCCATTTGGGGTTATCATGGTTCTGCACACGGCTGCTCTGAGTATGCCACATTTCTGAGTAAATACTGCCAGAGTTAGCAAGCAAGCCATAATGGGTACCACGTTCAGCTACCTTTCCCTAATAAGCAAACACAAGAGAAACACAGAAAAAGGTCATCAAACTAGCAAAAAAAAAAAAAAAAAAAAAACCCCTAAAAGTATATGATAATTTATAATGAAAGATTTGAAGGACTTGCATTCATTAGAATACTTCTCCTACTTCCTCATTTATAGAATAAGTAGGAGAAATTGAGGTAAGAATGCTATCTTCAGTGTTGACCTATCAGTCCCAGTGAATAAACAATACATCATGAAATTCCCAATACTATAAGTGTTTAATGTTTTATTTTTCAGGGCAGAAAGGGAAGTCTAAAAATTTAAGAAGGTAATATTTTCTATAATCAGTAAATATTCAAACCCAAACCACTGTTATTTATATAAGGATCTAAAATTAATATTCTAAAAGCCTTATGTGTAACTTGAAATAAAGATTTCATGTAATAGAAAAAATTTCATAAAAATAAAGTTTTACTTTTTCCAGTGGCTATTTTTTTTGTTAACAATGGCTATTAAACTTAGCATTGCATATATTTGATATAGATTCCAAACTCTGATCTTCAATTAATTTGTTTGTTAAACGTGTTGGGAGACAAAAGGAACTTTGTCACTTTTACTGGTACTCCTGGTATTAGGACCTTTACCAATACACCCCTAAGCAAAATAACTAAAATTTGTCTGTGCTCAAGTCTGAGTTCTGTATTTACGTGTGTCTCTGTGTGTGTGTGTGTGTGTGTGTGTGTGTGTGTGTGTGTGAGAGAGAGAGAGAGAGAGAGAGAGAGAGAGAGAGAGAGAGAATGTTAGTTCTTGATTCACTGCATTATATACTGACTTCCTATTGTGGAAGATGGAGATTCATCACTCTTATATTTTCCCACATTCCCAGTGTCCCATTTTTCACTCTTCAAATAACATCAGCAATATTTCAAATTTTAGTTTAGTGCTTACTTTATTATGACTATGTAAATATCTCCTGTTGCACCAAGTAGGTATTTTTGCATGTTTTTGTTCTTCCTAGACTTGGTGACTGCTTTATTTTTCCATTTGCTTAATTTTTGGTAACTATTGGAAATCTCTCCAAAGTTTGTTATTGAATTATAAAACCCTTCTGATCACTATTTTCCTCATAATCAACTATATGAGGCGATGTATTAGTTCAATTTCTTCCACCACTCAGAGCTTTTAGGTTATTTTCTGTAGCCTCAATTCTGGAGTTTTATAAAGCACCATGGTATTGGTTTTTCTTTGCTTCTCATTCATTGTAGTGGATACTTGGTAGGCACTTTCAATCTGGAAACTCTTGCTCTGAACTTCTGGACATTCTTTGAGTATTATTTCTTTGATAATTTTCTTATTCTCTCATTTTAGAACTATCACTAGTCAGTGGATTAAATCTGACATAATTTTCCTATGTACATATATGAACACACCACAGTGAATCCATCATTATAGAATGGGGTCCTAATTAGAATAAGATATATTCCATGTTTATATAATTATATCAAAATGGAGTCTACTGTCATATATAACTAAAAAGAACCAATAAAAAAGAATATAGGAAAACATGTATATGAATATACACATAAAACATTCATTGGGAAAGAAATATAGTGATATATTAAAATGGTTTCCTTTAACTACATTTTTTAAAAGTATGTTTTGGAAATGCTAGATTTTTAAAAAATTTTCTCCTTAATTTAATATGGCATATAAACATAGTATATACAAAAAGCCTCTTATTTAATTTTTGGATACTAATTTTTATTTCTTTTTAATTTTAATTATGGAGAAGAAATGCTATATCTTGATACAAAATGTTTTAAAAAAAACTACCACTAGTCAGATGTTGGGCCTCTTTGACTAATTCTTTCTTTTCTCATTTTTATTTTCACTATTTTTGCTCTATCCTTTGGATATTTCCGTGGCATTGTTTCTTTTATTTATTTATTTATTTCTTACATGACAATAGTGGAGTGTATTACATTCATAATTATCCTTGGCATTATTTCAACAATGATATTTCTCATTTCCAAAAGGTCTTGTTCTCTGGGTATCTATCTATTTATTTATTTACTTATTTACCATCTCTATTTTTAAATTTTTTTAAATGTTGCAAGTTATACAATGAATATTTATATATGCTTCTCCTAGTTTAACAATGTTATTTCAACATTTGCTTTATGTCACATTACAAGCTTTTATTTATTTATTTTGGTACCAGGGTGCTTAATCACTGAGTCAAATCCCCAGTCCTTTTTATTTTCTATTTTGAGACAGGTCTCACAGTTGCTTAGGGCCTTGCTAAATTCCTGGGATTATAGGTGTGTACTACCACATGGCTCACTTTACACACTTTCTAAATATATATATATATTTGCCAAAACCAAATTGAGAATGAGTTATAGACATCATTATAATTTACCCCTAAATATTTCATTAGCATGTATCTCCTAAAAATAAGAACATTTTACTTACTGATGGGAATATAACTGTATCATACCTAGGAAATTCAGCAATGATATGATACTCTAATATAAAATTCATATTCAAACTTCATCAATTTCTCCCCAAAATGTTTATTTTTTTTCCTAAGAACAAATCAGGATCAACACACTGACTTCATAACAACTTCCATGTGTGTGTGTGTGTGTGTGTGTGTGAGAGAGAGAGAGAGAGAGAGGGGAGAGAACAGTCACTGGCATTTTTAAAATGTTTAAACCTGCTTTTTCTTCAATGCCTTTCAGTTTGTGTTATCTAGTTGTTCCTAATTATTATATCTAAGCTAAAAAATAAAGATCCAAGCTAAACATTTTTGTCAGAAATATGTGATGATGTACCTTCAGTGCATCACATCAGGAGGTATATGAGGTCAATTTGTTCCATTTTTGATATTAAATTTGATCACTTGATTAAGGATGTCTACCAGATTTCCCTCTCTCATTGTACTACTTGGTAACTGAAGTCCCAAGATGCTTTATCAGTAAGCCATACCCCAAGCTCTTTTTAATATTTTATTTTAAAAAGTCTTTTTTTTGCAGTACACCAAGGATTAAACCCAGGGGTGCTCTACCACTGAATTACATCCCTAGCCCTTGTTATTTTTAATTTTTAAAATTTCGAGATAGGGTCTTCTTACTAAGCTTCTTAGGCTGGCCTCAAACTTGCAATCCTCCTTGCTTCATTCAGCCTTTCAAATGTCTGGGATTACAGGTGTGTGCCACAGAGTCTGGTGAGATTTCTCTCTTTAAAGGTACCTTTTCTCTTTGTAACTAATAAGTTATATATAGGTTATATGTTCAAAATCTGTGAATATTCTGTTCCCCTTTAGCTTCTCATAATGTTTCAGCAACCAGTGATGATCCTTAAGTGAATCAATTATTACAATGGTAGTTGTAAAATTTTCTACATTTATCATTTCTTTTACATGTGTTAGCTGACATTCTTAAAGAACAGCTTTCCCTTTCCCCTTGGCACTTTTTGTTTTAGAAGTATTGTTATGGATGCAGGGATTAGTTTTCTACTCAGTGTGTTACAATTCATTAGTGTCATTATTCTTTTTTATGCTCTAATTATCCCAAATTTGGCCCATTCAAAATGGTTCCTGTGTCCTTGTGTTTTCACTAATTTCCCCACCCCCACTTGGAATCAACTATTTCTCCAAGGAATCTTGGTTCCTTTTAATGAGATGCAGTATTAAGTGGCCAAAATCTGTGTGCCAGTTACACTCATCGCTACTAGGTTTTCACTGCTTCTAGGCCTTTTCCACAAAAATCTGAATATTTTTTAAATATCATAAATTCACACTGATAATTCCACTTCAATATAACATTATGAGATTCTTCCTTTTTTTGACCATTGCATATTTGTACCTTTATTCTTCAAAGTGAGATATCTATTCCTAACACCATCAACACATATACTTATATGCTCAGTCTCAGATAAAAAATAGTTTCCAAATGGCTCCTATCCTCATAATACTAACCAACAACAAATTTAATAAAGAATAAATTTTCTTTAGTTCTTTTTATACTTATAATATACTCCACTGACAGTATATTTTCTTGGAGTAATATGCTATAAAGTCATTTGGATTAATTCTATTTTTAAAGTACTTTTAGTGTACATGACACAGTATTTATCTTTCTTTTCTTTCTTATGTGGTGTTGAGGATCCAACTCAGTGCCTCACATGTGCTAGGCAAGCACTCTACCACTGAGCCACAATCCTAGCCCTAATTCTATTTGTATTCTATGTGGTTATCAATTTTATACATAGTTTTGCTGCTTTCTGCTTATATTCAATTTCCCCCCATCCTTGTTGATTTAATTTTATTTTTGAATAAACAAAAATACCAATATGGTTCAAAAGTAAAACCAATATTAAAAAGTATACTCAGGAAAGTCACATTCTCTTCCCTATCTGTTATCACCCTTTTCCGTTCCCATCCTGTATGTAGCCAATTGCTTCTTTCTGAGTTTCTTTTCCCAAATATAAGCATATATACATATATTCCTTTTACTTCATCCTCCTTGCAAAAGGTGTCATACTATATACTATGTACTCTTTTGAAGCCTACTTTTTTCCCATTTAACAATCTACCTTAGAAATCATACCACATAAGTTTCCTTTACTTTTCTTAACAGCATTTGCTCTTATTTTAGAAATGCTATATTTTCCATGACCTCTAGAGATATTATTATATTTTAAAGTTTCTTACACTCTCTGTGCTGTTTACATTTTCTACTGTGTTCCTTTTTTCTGTTTGTTTTAGAGGTCTTCCTTTATTATCCACTGATATTTAATAATAGAGCATTAAGAGCTGATCAGGATGGGCAACTAGCCCATTTTGTTGGAGTCCCCAAATGTACATCTTTTATTTCTGGGGCTACCTTTGTTTATTCAGAGAATACTCCAATTATCTGCTGATGAGGAAAGGAACACTGATGGCAGAAATAAACAACTGTGGCAAAATTCCTGGAGCAAGTGACATGAGGGATATGGTTTGATCCTTTGGTATGTTTTAATTTCCAGTTAATTTTACCTTCATTGCTAATGTATTTGGTGGTTTTCTTGTGTCTAGAGATGTCCTGATAAGAAATTTTCCTGCTCCTTGCTTAGGTTGGGAAGGATTAAACACCAGACTGCGGGGTGGGGTGAGGAAGAGCTCTGAAAACACTATTTATTCTATATACATTTAATTTTGTTATATCAATCTTATGCCTTTGCACAATACCTGGGTGGCTCCAATTACTGAATGTTTTCAGGGGTCTACAACATATACCAAGTTGCTTTTTGTTGGTTTCCTCTCCATTTTGACACATAATCAAATATATCAACTGTGCTAATCTCTCTATCTATTTAACATCTTCCCCACATTTGCTGATGTCTTTTGTTCACTATAATTTCCTCTCTTAGTATATTTGTGCTTGTGGGTTTATACTTATCTTACTCCTTTATGTTTGTTTTAGTATGATTGGAGAGAGAAGAGATAAACAAATATGTCTAATCTTCTATGTTTAACTAAATAACCCTTAGATATGCCATCTTAACACACATATTCTAAGAGACTACTGATAGAACACATGAGGTAACCAACAACCAACTGAAATAAAGGTCACATTAGTTTCACTAGAAAATGAAAATCTGTTATCTTTATAATCAAGCAACTGTAGAACCATCAAATTATTAACATAAGGAGATTTTAGATCTAGGTGCTATGTTCATTAATAAATTAGTTCCAATTATAATCCAAAACCCACTGGCAACATTATGATATAAATGGATACACACTGTGATCCTCATGGCATGAGATAGACAAGTCCATGACTGTTAAAGTACTTGATAATTTTCTATTTGTAAGGGGAGGCTCTAACTATACGACCGCCTATAATTGCTTACTAATAAGCACAAAACTCAGATTTCAAAAAATAATTTAGTCAATATCATTCCCCAGTTTAAAAAAAATCACCAGATTATATTTCAGATTCTTGAATGCCAATGATATGAGATGGTATATTTAAATATTTTCCATTTAAGACATTCTGGTATAATAATACTAGAAAATCAGTTTATTTTCTAATGAATATAAACATTTATAAATTAAGTAACAAAAAGGCCTAAAGTCACAAGTATAAAATTCACATAGAAAATAAACAGTATATACACCACAGCACTGAGCACCATATAAAAAGTTTTAGGGGACTTAAAAAGTACCTTCCAATAACTCAATATGCAGAAAGCACATAATACTTTTTTTCCCTGTTAACTCTCAGTGAATAGGCTTTCAAAATTTTAATTTCCTAGAAATTACTAGAAGGGAAAAATAATCATAGAAAAGGCT
The DNA here is from genome assembly GCF_048772815.1 of Callospermophilus lateralis. Classification (NCBI taxonomy): domain Eukaryota; kingdom Metazoa; phylum Chordata; class Mammalia; order Rodentia; family Sciuridae; genus Callospermophilus; species Callospermophilus lateralis. The sequence continues at coordinate 48,257,638 of NC_135325.1, read as the reverse complement.
GAATATGATATGGAAAACTGAACAATGTTAGACATAATCAAGTACTAAGAGGTGGGGAGAAGAGGTCCTTACAGAAAGGAGAAAAAGAAAATATTACAAATTTTAAAATTTAACAATCACACTAGTGATACTCTGATTTGTTCAGGACACTTGTATAGTAAGTAATTCCTTCAAAGGAGATAAAGCTGCCTATTTTCTTATCTTCTCCATAAGAAAAAACAAAATAAAAATGATCATGTTTGAAAATCACCAGTTTATTTTATTATCTTTTAGACATCAAGGGTACGAGCTGTGCTAGAAAAATGAAAATACATATCATATCAAAGGCATAGAGCAAAGCTTCTACTCGGAGCAAAAACTAATGTAGAAAAATTCATTTATGGGGCTGGGGATGTGTCTCAAGCGGTACCGTGCTTGCCTGGGGTGCTGGGTTCGATCCTCAACACCACATAAAAAATAAAATAATTTTTTAAAAAAGCAATGGTTTAAAAAAAAGAAAATGGGATGTTTAAAAAAAAAGAAAAATTCTTTTACATATACACCCTTGAAAACCTGCTTCTACTGTGAAGATTTAATGCTTTCTTTATCAAATTTTTGCTTTTAGTGCTTTAACAAAGAGAGAGTTAATAGAATTTACTCCTTCTTGGAAATGACATGCATTCTTTCCTACAAAAGAGGCTAAAAACAGAACCCTATGGGTATTCAATCTCATCCAAAGAACATAAACTCTCTATATATTATTAGAAACAATATTTGTTTCTTGTATCAATAACAATCCCCAATGCTCTTTGAATACTGACATTTAATCTCTTACCTGGTCCAAAACAATGATTTCATCTGCATCAACCACTGTTGACAATCTGTGTGCAATGAAAATAGAAGTTCTATGTCTGACCACATCCCTCATGGCACCAAGAATAGTCTGCAAGTTTGACAAGAAGAGTCAGATGGAAAAAAATCAACCCATTAGGTAACTGCAAATGAAAATAATCATATATCTCTTAATGGAATATATAAAATATCAATTAATATCTTATGATGCAAGTTTTATACCAGACCCAAATAACTGACCTCTAATATTAAAAGAGGAAGAGAAAATCAAGCAGAAAGAAAAAGTAAATACAACTACATAGTAATGGGAAAAATTATTAAGATAGGTGACATTTCTGTAAAACACAAAGTCTGGGGAAAGGTAGATATTTCCTTTACTTAAAAACTAAACAAACAATTAGTCAGCAACTCCAGTGACATGAGGAGCATAGCCAAATATGTTTATCAACAAGAACAAAACTAAAATGAGGAGGCTCTCAAATGATAGGACACATAAAAATTTTAAATCAACCAGGGAAAGACAGGGAGACTTGAAGAGTACAGGAATATTAGTACTTCCTTAGTTGAAACTCAGAGGACAAAAGGGGAGATAAAGACATCCGTGTATTTTTAACTTGAGGAAATCTTAATGCAGTCTGAAAAATACATTTTTTGTTTGTTGCCTGTAAGATTGGAAACCTGGGTCTAAGTACAGCTGGCCAGATGGAAATAGCAGTGTAGCTGGTGGGGATGTGCCACTGGTTTCCTACAGCTACTTCTAAACATTTTCTTTATTAAAGGTATAAAATTATTGAGAGCAGATGGCTACACAAAAAAGAAGACCCATATTTTACTAAGGCAGACCAAAAATCAAGTACAGGGCCAATGCTAAGAAAAACTGCAATTTTTATCCTTAAGAATTTAAACTCTGACATCCTATAGAGTGCTCTGGACCTTTTATAAAGGCTTATTCAAATTTCCCAATCTTCTGGTAACTCCCTCCCTTTGGGGGGGGGGTTCTCTGTAAACTCTTAAAGGGTTATATTCTATGACATAATAAAACTAAGTGATTCCCATAAAGACTGTTGAAAGGACTTTTAATTTGTGGTAGTATGACCCATTTTTCAGCATAAAGTTCTTATAAGCAGGTTCCTACTCAAATAAATGGGATTTGGTCCAAGTTAAGGTTCACTTTAAATATAACAAATCAGCTGGGTGCAGTAGTGCATAACTGTAGTCCCATCTATTTTGGAGGTGAGGCAGAAGGGATCACAAGTTTGAGGTCATCTTAGGCAATTTAGTGGAACTCTGTCTTAAAGTTAAAAGGGCCAGGGATGTAGCTGTGTGGTACAGTACTTGCCTAACGTATGTGAAGCCCTGGGTTCAATCCCTAGCACTATATAGACAAAAAACAACAAGAACAACAACAAAAATATAAATCCCCATGCTAACCAGTTCACTTCAGAGTTAAATTGCTTTAAACATGCTGCTGATTTAATAATGTGTCCTAAAATGTAACTCCCTAAGCAAATATTGCATCATGCAGTCTATAAATCTGAAAGTAGAGCTATCCTTCAACACTAGGTTAATACTAAGTACTAAATTAAAAGGTAGATGATAATGATTTCATCTGCATCAACCACTGTTGATGGAGGCAACTGACAAAATCTGCCTATCTTCAGTTCTAGATTAGGGGATTTGTTAATGAAATTATCATTGCTGTTGAAACTTAAGTGTGTAATATAAAGATGTTACAAAGTGTAATATAGTTGCTGGGGTAGTATCGCAACATCAGTGCCACAATATCTTGGTGTTTAAAATATTTCCTGTGAAATGAGTATAAATTGATACCAGTGCTGAAGGTTGTGTGTACCTGACTTGCACCTCAATGAGTTGATCTATAAGAAGTGAAAGGCTTTCTGGTGAGCACTGTATCACAAGTGTCACAATCACTTACATGACTTACATTAATAAGTATTAAATGGCAGTAGGAGAGAGACAAAAATTCTCTTCTGTTCAGCACATTAGATAATTTGTACAACTTTGCAAGGTGCAAGGGTAATACAACATCATTATAAGGTGTCACATAATTCCAAAATGAGACATGTTTGCAAATAAACTTAATGTGGTAGCTAGTTTGATGTGAAATGGCATTCTAACCATCAACACTTCCTACATGGGGGAAAGGGCTTGGCATTTTGCTTTATTGTACCTCCAATTGAAGATCATTTAAACTACAAAGAAATGCAGTCATTCTGTTAAAATTTATAAGGAAAAATGTTAGACATTAAAGAGCTCTATATTTTCATTATCATTTACCTCTTCAGTAATTGAGTCTAATGATGAAGTGGCTTCATCATAGACAATGATTGGTGGGTCCTTCAAAATGGCTCTTGCAATTGCTACTCTTTGCTTTTCTCCTCCTGATGAAGAAAAATTTTAATTTAAGAAATCACAGAAATATTTTATGTTGCTAGTATTCCTATTGGTTAGGACCATCAAATAATACCATCAATATTAAACTATGCTCCTGATTATTTTTCATCTTATTGTGTATGATATAATATGTATGATATCCTTTACCAAACTATATTTCCTTGAACATAAATACTGAAATTTGACTAGTAGCAGGTATAAGAGCGAGAATGAGTAGGGAGCCTAACAACTCGAATTCTGTAATTGTTCTTCTCACCAAAAACATGCTCATTATATGTTGTTTATAATATAAATACTTTTCAATAAATAGCAATCTCAGAAAGAAAAAAATTCAATATTAGAGAAGCCAAACACAAATTGGATCTGAAAACTTAGTCAGGCATGGTGGTGCACACCTGATCCCAGTGGCTCGGGAGGCTGAGGCAGGAGAATCGTGAGTTCAAAGCCAGCCTCAGCAACAGCGAGGCACTAAGCAACTCAGTGAGACCCTGTTTCTAAATAAAATACAACTTAGGGCTGGGGATGTGACTCACTGGTCAAGTGCCCCTGAGTTCAATCCCCAGTACACTGCCCCCTCAAAAAAACCTGAAAACTTGAAGACTTGAAACTATGAATATAAATTGATGCCTTGAGATAAACAAGTTCCATTCAGCCAGTATTCTCAAGGATGTTCTTGATAGAATGCTATTTATTCTTCAAAATTAAGGGTATACACTATATACCTCTTATTTCCACTTAGTTATTAGTTATAGGTATCTAGCATAACAGATTTTTTAAAACTAAAAGGAAACAAAAGCCCCAAAAGATTATGTGATTTGTTCAAGGTCACAAAGCAAGTTTTAGCGAATCTAGACTAGACCTGATTTGATTCCCAGTCCAATATTCCTCTTATCACAATATAGAAGCCCACATTTATTCACAGAAATAAATATTTAGAAAATATTTGTCTTAAGTAGTGAACATATTTAGTGAAATATTAAAAAAAACCCTTTCTTCGATCATTGGGACTCCTGTAGGTCTAAAGTCATTACTGTTATATAAAAATACAGTTGGGGGGGGGGCTGGGGTTGTGGCTCAGTGGTAGAGCACTCACCTGGCACGTGCGAGGTGCTAGGTTCGATCCTCAGCACCACATAAAAATAAATAAATAAAATAAAGGTATTGTGTCCAACTTCAACTAAATATATATATATATATATATATATATATATATATATTTTTTTTTTTTTAAAAAAAATACAGTTGGAAGTAGAAAACATAGTGCTTTATTGATATGTCCCCTTTGGGCTTTTCTTTTCCATTACATATTAAATTATCAGTCTGAAAAATACTTGCATTTTTCCACTTTAGTAACATTAGGAACAAACTCTCCTGGTCAATTATCTGGTCCATTAAGTATTATTTTATTTTTTACTTTTTCAATGATTATTATATTTGATCTCTTTATGTCTAATATTGATTAAGTTTATATTCATGCTATCCCTATTTCATAAGATCAAAATTCTCCTATCAAAGCAGGTTCCATACCAGAATTATCTACCTGCCCACCTATCAATTCCGTAGCAGAAAGCTCCTCAAACAAGTAGTTTCTAAGAAGAACTAGTTTTGACATGCCTTTCAAATTTCAAGAAAATCAACTTAGTTTTAATTCTATTCAATAGTATTTTAAAACGAGGAGAAGAAAAGCCTGTTTATTCCCAATTATTAGCTAGATACTAAGCAACACATTGCTAATTTTAAGGAGTTTGGTTATAAGGCAATGTAAAATAAGTAAGAATAAGTTTTCTTTAGCTATTGCTACCTCCAAAGGCATGTAGAGGGCAAAAAATACTAGAAAACAGAATGTGGCATAGCTGGCTGAGGCAAAATCAAGTACTGAGGAGGCTAATCTATATTACATGGTAAATTGGGGATCACTACAATTTGATAAATGGACCCATAACTCAAGGATGGGCTAGTTAATTGAAAACAACTTGATTAAGAGCAGTGGTTAAGTATAAAGGTGAACTAGAATGATAAAAGCATATTATACTACCAAGTTATGACCAAATTACCACAATCCAATTTCACTTGAAAATAAGCTTCTCTTAAAATTTTCTAAACCTATATTAAAACTTTCCAATAGATTGCTAACTCCATGACAACTGGCTTGTTTTTCATATTTTTAGCCCTCAAATCATTCAGCATAGTAACTTTCACATAGTATGCACCTACTAAATGAAGTTGGTTTGTAATGAAGAGGAATGGGAATTCACTAAGATTCATGTAAGATATTCTTTATTTCTGCCTTGCTTTGCCCCTAATCTATACATGTCCTCCATAAGCTAAACTAGAACAAAGAATAAATGTAGAGATGTAGCATATAAGTGGTTCTGATAAATCAGTTTGAAAGGAGTATATAAGTGGGAGGCAGGTCTAAAATCACTGATCACCTGAAAGCTTGAGTCCTCGTTCCCCTACTTGGGTGTCATATCCATGTGGCATTCGAAGAATTGCATCATGAAGTCCAGCTAATTTTGCCACTGCATATACTTCCTCAGGTGAAGCATTGATGTTTCCATATAAAAGGTTGTAGTAAATAGTATTATGGAAGAGGACAGCATCCTGAAGCAGATTTACATACAAACACATATATATTTATATTCACTCCAAAAGAATTTGAACAATTATATAGATATAAAGGCATAAAGAATAAAATATGACAGCCCCTTTTATCATCCCAACTCTAAAATTCCATTTCCCTTTCCAGAACTATCACCATGAGCAGTTTGTTACGTATAATTTCAGATTTTTAAAAAATGTATTTGTAAGCCTAAATATATATGGTTTTCCCCCCAAAACAAGTGGGGCCATCCTGTACTTATTATTTTTCAAATGGGTTTTCCACTTAACATATCCTGGAGATTTTCCAAGTTAATAAAAGAAGCCTACTTCATTCTTTTCACTAATTGTATATTTTAGACTATGGACATACCATAATTTATCTATTTTCCTATTGATTGACATTAATGTGATTAATAAATAACTGTGGCTATAATGTTGGAATAAAGCATCATTATATATATGACTGTGCATCTGAGTATACTTTAATCAATAGAGTATGAGGTTGTCAAATCCCCATAACTTTAGCAATCTTGCATATTAATTTTAAGTTGCTGCTATTTCTAGAGGTAGAATGCTGTTTAAATGAGCACTTCCTTAATTACTAATGAGGTTGAATATGTTTTTCTATATTACTAGGAAGCTTTGACACTGGACTTGAAATGCAGAAAAAAAGAATTTTTTACACATATGTGTAATATATTAAGTAACGCTAATTTACTTAAAGTGAACATTCATCTCACATTTTTCTTTCAGTCTTCAAATAGGTGAAAGGCTATAGTTAGTAAGGTGAAATAAAATGATGCCATTAGTTCACATGAACCAGGATATACAATTAAAATCGTCTTTGACATCAAAATCACACTCAGAATTTCAGATATTATTTCAAATAATAACAATATTATTAGACAATAAAAAAGTTCTCATATTGGGATGGTATCAAAAAAGTCCAAAATTGTATATATACAAAGTACTTATATTCTGAAAAAGTTAACAAATACTAAAAATCTGAAAACAGAAAATAAAGGTAAAAAAATATTAATTAACTATTGGACTTTTTTTCATGACTTGCTAAATGAGATCTCACCTGCTCTTGCCACATACAATAAATGAGTAACTATGTGAGATGTTACTTCACTACAGTAACCATTTTATTATCTATATAATTTTCTCTAATTCAGGCCCCAGTACTTCCCCTTTCTCTTCTCTCCTCCCTCCTACTGTTCCTGTTATACCACTACTTACCTTTCTGCAGTTTATACAAACTGAATGTTATGAATTTCAAAATCCTTGTTAATCTAATAGGTAAAAACCTATTATTCAATATTTAATTTACATGTATAAAGCCTCTTATTAGAATAAGTAACTTTTCTTTTGTTTATTGACAGTATATTTTTTCTTTTGTGAATGAAGTATTTTATTTCTCAAAAGAATGAGGGTAAACATTAAATAGCCCAAGAGAATGGCAGGAATTTAGTTATATGAAGGAGAATATTGAACCCTATATAGTTAGTCCAGAATCCAGATCACTTGACAAACTGTTTCTCAGCAGGTCTACATACCATTTATCAGAATCACGTAGGATACATATTAAAAAATGCAGGTTTCTGGGCCCCATATTGCCCTCTAGAATCACAACTAGGGTGTGTGAAGAAGTGAAATTTCAATCATCTCCCTAAGTGACTTATACTCACTTAAAATCTGGAATTCTCATTAAAAGAGAGGACAGAAAAGACTGTCCTGTGTTAGATTACTTGAGGACTTTTTACAAGACACATATCCTACTCTAATCACTTTTTTACAGTTTCTCCCCTCCCTCTTTTCCATATTTTGATCTGTTTCTCAGGGATTTTATTCCAGTTTCAAGAATCAACTTTATGATAATTGCTAGCTGCAACTAATCCCCAAGTCTCTCTATGTGCTTTCAACATCAGAAAAATCTCACATCCTTTTAAATTTATCTTTTTTTTTGTCTTTTCAGGTATTATTTTGAATTTATTTTCTCACAAAGTCACTCAGCAAATATTTATTAAATGCTTACTATGGGTCAGGCACTGTGCTTGGTACTAAGGGTAGTAGTGTTCAAGATATGATGCAAACTGGCAGTTGAACTGCTCTGTAATTATAAATTCATTATATTAAAAGCTGTTCAAAATTATAATAATAGTTTTCATTTGCTGAACAATCTTGTGATAGATATTGTGCTTGGTACTTTACTAATGTGTAACAATAATCCTATCCTGTAAGATAAAAGGTATCCTTACTTTAGAGATGAGGAAACTGAGATCCAGGGTTATATAACTAATGAAGTTTAAAGGTGGCATTAGAATCTAGGTCAGCTTGACTTTATTCTGTGCCATTCTATTATGCCATCATTCTAGGGCTTAGTAATTTTCCCATCATGCAGATTTCCCATTCAAGTTTTTTTTTTCCTATGCTTTTGTTAAATGTTCTTTTTGGTAACAGAAGTTTACCTGTAGAAAGATCCTACAGAATGGCAGAAGATCTTTGTCACCTGCTTCTTGGGGGATTAATATCCAGAATAAATTAAAAACTCAAAAAGCGGGCTAGGGATATGGCTCAAGCGGTAGCGCGCTCGCCTGGCATGCGTGCGGCCCGGGTTCGATCCTTAGCACCACATACAAACAAAGATGTTGTGCCTGCCGATAACTAGAAAATGAATATTAAAAAAAATTCTCTCCCTCTCTCTTAAAAAAAAAAAACCTCAAAAAGCTCAACATCAAAAAATCCAATCAATAAATGGGCAATATTTCAACAGACATCTCTTCAAAGAAGAAACACAAATAGCCAACAAATATATGAAAAATGTTCAACATCCCTAGCAATCAGGGAAATGCAAATACAAACTACACTAAGATATCAACTTATCTAGTCAGAATGGTAATTATCAAGAACACAAATAAATGCTGTGGAAAATGTAGGGGGAAAAGGTGCATTCATACATTGTTGGAGGGTTAGTACAACTACTTTGGAAAGCAGTAGGAAGATTCCTCACAACTAAGAATGGTGATTCCAACTAAGAATGGAATCACCACATGACCCACCTATCTCATTCCTCAATATTTATCCCAAAGACCTAAAATCAGCATACTATAAGATACAACTAAGCCCATCTTTATAGCAGCACAACTGACAATAGCCAAGTTATGAGACCAGCCCAGATACCGGTGAACAAATGAATGGATAAAGACAATGTGGTACACACACACACACACACACACACTCAAAATGGAGTTCTATTCAGCCATGAAGAAGAAAGAACTGTGGCAATTCCTGGTAAGTAGTTGCAACTGGAGATTAGCATGCCAAGTGAAAGAAACCTGACTCAAAAAATCAAGGTTTGAATGTTTTCTCTCAAATGCAGAACCCAGACCAAAATAAGGGGAAAAATGGAGGAAATTTCATGAAAATAGAAGAGGGATCAGTGGAGTAGAGGAACGAGTTTGAGGGGAAGAGAGGAGGGATTGGAAAAGTGAGGATGGTAGAATAAAACTGACTAAACTGTCCTATGTACACATTTGAATATACCATGGTGAATTTCAGCTTTATGTAGATTTATAATGAACTAATTTTTAAAAACTATAAATAAATAGAAGAATGGTAGAATACAAGAAAAGAAACAGGGAAGGAAGGAGGAAAGGGAGGTACTGGGGACTAAATTGGAGCAAATTATATTTCATGCTTGTATAATGATGTCAAAATGAACCCCAATATTTGTGTAACTTTAATGCACTAATAAAATTTTTTAAAAAAGAAGTTCAACTGTAGGGCCTAACACTCCCCACTTAATTAGCATATGCTGACTCCTCAGATTCAAATTATTATAGTTTACATAACCATCAACCCAATAAATCTTCCAAAAATTGTATTTTTCTGTTTTTAAGTACCTGTGGTACTACTCCCACTGCCCTCCGAAGGCTTTCCAGGCTTACATCTTGTATATTTTGACCAGCAAGGTAAATGCTACCTTTTTGAGGTTCATAGAAGCGAAACAACAGCCTCACTATCGTGCTTTTCCTGAAATTGGAGACAAGGAGAGGTCATTTAGTTTCTATTGGCATCAGGAAACCCTAATTTTAAACCACAGTAATCAATTCATTAGGATAAGAATAAAATCATATTCAGAATTTTCAATCAGTAATGAAGAATTTTATAAATAACTAAATTACCCACCCTGACCCACTACCTCCTACAATGGCCACTTTCTTTCCTGCAGGGACTTCAAAAGATACTCCACTAAGGACTTTCTGTCCTTCAATATATTCAAAATGCACATTATCAAAGGCCACCGTAGCTGTCTCTGGGGTGATCTGAAGGGGAGATGCCATCGCTTTGTCCTAACAGGGAAGAGGAAAAAAAAAAAAACACTTTACATACTACCTTAGAGTACAACTATACCGATAATTTTTTTAACAGAGAGATAAAAGGAAAATAATGGGGAAGGAGGAGGTTTATGAAAGTGGAATTAGAGCACTTCCAAACATGCTTTTAAAGATTTGTGTTTTTTACTCCTCACTGCTAAGGTTAAAAAAAAATCATGAATGGTTTGGCTGCTGGACAACTTTTGCAGGGGATGGGGGAGGGTTAGCAGGGAAGTAAAGGGCTGAAGGATGTGAGGAGAGGCAATCATATATTCTGCAGCATTATTAGCAAATGTAAATCCAGTATAAGTATGAATAATTTAATAAAATTTAGTTTCTAGGTATAAAATTTTTTCCTAACATTGTTTTTAAACATAGAAATGAAATCTATAACAATCTCTTAGTACACTTGACAGCCCCAATTCTTGCAAGAGAGAAATTAGTTTGCTAACATGATAAGAGTATTCCCCTAGAATAATCCAATAATAATGAGATGATGCTCATATATTTTTGAAAAGGTACTAAATAGATTACTTACTTTAATTCGGGTGTCTACCTTGAGTAGAGTAAACAAGGTGTTCATATCTATGAGCGCTTGTCTAGTCTCTCTATATACAGTTCCCAGAAAGTTAAGGGGTAATGAAAGCTGAAAAAGCAGTCCATTCACCATTACTAGATCTCCAACAGTAAGGGTACCTTAATATGCAAATGGCAGAAGGAAAAAAAAGATATTTTAGATGAGAGTCATAAACTTTCCCAGTTTAAAGAGAATTTTATAGCCTATTAATATGAAATCCAGTGTAAAATATATATAATCAACAACTCTTAGGCTGTTTCAATTTTAAAGCATTCAAATCCATGATTTAGATAATACCGGGAACTTGGTATATATTAAGTGCAATGGGAAAGTCCATCTACACACTATAATACACACAAAAAAATGGTTTAATTAAGGATAGAAATGGAAGGTTAAAAAATCTTTCTTCTCTAAAACATAAACAATTGTTTCTTTGTAGTATACATTCAAAAATTGAAGCTAATGGATATATCATGACTGAGAATATTAAATCTCATATTAATTTCACCATGAATGAATTCTAATTGAGGGGGGGTTACACAAAAGAGGTACAGACATATTACTTTTGAAGTTATAGAAATGAAAATATTAATAAAAGATTATAAGGTTATGGTAATTCTAAAAGCAAGATGTTTTTCCCTTTTAATCCTTTGGACTAAACACTGAACTAATGACTTTGATTTCCAGGCCTATAAGTGAAACCAGAAATACTGAACACTAAAACAAACTTGCTCCTCGAAGATTCAGGTTGTAGACCCATAAAATGTAGAAACAGTAATCCCAATCAATGAGAGAGCCAGTGCTAAACAAAAAGAAGAGATGATCAATCAAGAACACACATTCTGATACAAAAAGGAAACCATTACAAAAGTGCTAAAGTACTTTATTGAACACCCTTTATAACTAAGACTAATATACACATTCTTTTCATTAATCTTAGTTACAAAAGTTAAGTTTAATATAGTCTATAAAATGTGATAACCACAGATGCATTACCTGCCACAATTCCCTGACTGGCAAGCACCATTATAGCTGTTAAGCCAACACTGAAAATAGCACTTTGGCCAAAGTTCAGCATAGCCAGAGTAGAGGTACTTTTCAATGAAGCAGTCTCATATGTCTTCAAAAATCCATCATATCTCTGTGCTTCATATTTTTCATTATTAAAATACTGCAAAATACATAGAAACAGTAACTATGGACAAGTATAAGAGGTATGTATTCTTTTTTTTAAGTGATTAGTATAGGTTCCACCTGACTTCACATCTGGATACAATCTTGTACTACAGACTTCATTTTACAAACTTACTTTTGATACACTGGACTATGGTACTCCTGCAGTTTTCTATGATAGGTTATATTATAAAAGTTCACAAAATTCATCCAGTAAACATTTACTGAATGCATACCTAATGTGAACCCAGATCTAAATTTATTTAGATCAATGACACTTCCTTCAGGAAACCTGCCCTAGATCCTCTGAGACTCAGAATTGGCAGTTCCCTTTGCTACAAATTATGTCTTTCTGTTCGTCATCTGCATGTTTACTTTAACTCTTCTACTTTTGGTATATCATAAAATTCTGGGAGGGAAGGGATTACGTGATAATCATTTTTTACTATCCTCTCCTATACAGCACTTAGCATAATGCTTTACATATAAGAGGAATTCAGTAACTATTTGTTAAATGGAAAAATGAACAAATAAATGAAAGAATTAATGAAAATCACTATGCTAGGTACTCTAAGAGATACAAAAAGGGTTAAGCACTTACATGCCAGCTAATTATCTTAATGTTCATTCTGAATCAAGATGTTAACAATATATTTATGATCATTATAATTAATTCAGAAAGTAAAATTCTGATGCTGCTAAATAAAAACAGGTAAAAATAAAGGGCAATGTCTAAAACAGAAGAAAAACTTAGTATTATTCCATAACCTAGAGATCCTATCCTTATCTTAACACAAAGCTCTCACTTATAGCACCTATTAAATTAAATGGCAGAACAAATCTTGGCGCAGTACGAAAGGCAGAGGAAAGTACAATTAAACACATTACCTTCACAGTTTCATAATTCAGCAGTGAGTCTATAGCAGCATTACCTGCATCATTATCCGCTTTGTTCATTTCTATTCTAAATCTAGTTCTGTAAGACAAAGATTTGCAAAGGCATGAAATGTATGTTATAAAAGCATCGCTAATTTCTGGACTTTGACTGGGCCCTGAGGAATACCATACCTCCACCGTGTGACTCCAACTGTGAATGCTGTGTATGTACCAAGTGTTCCTAGGGTTACCAATGCAAACTGGGCACCACATTTGTAATACTGGAAAAAGTTCAAGAGAAGAAATGAGAAAAACTTATTGTTCTTGTCAAACAGTGTATATGATCCAACAGCAAATCTCAGTCACAAGATATTAATTAAAAATATTAAGGTAGGAAGTATATATGACAATAACTGGTGAAAAATCTTAGACAATCTACTTTGGGTAAAAAGGAAAGAAAGCCAAATTTCACTTGCCACATTTATACTGTCATCAAATGCTAATACTAAAATAGTACAATAAGCTTGAAGAGGAACAAAAACTGTACATGTATACATATTTTAAGTATAAAAGATGAAATTGTCTTAAATTTTATGAATGGTGAATAGCAACCTAGATACTCTGAGCATATCAATCTGATGCCATATATAAAAATCTCTGTTAAAAACACTTCACAAACACTAGTTAATTAATGGTTTATGTGTAGGATTAAACAGTTCTAAACAATAACAACATGTAAAGAGCTTGGACAGCCCTTGAAAGCTTGTGGCAAAATAATTAAACAAACTGCATAATCTTTTTTTCTGAATTTAATTTTCAAAACCATGGGCAAGCAATAGCACAGCAGCTTCAAATATTCAGTAGCTGCCAATGAGAATACTAATAAGATAAAAACTTGCTATAAAGACTGTTTTACTTACCAAAACACTACTGACAAGTGTCATTTCAAACATGATGGGGAGAAGATTAAATACCAAAGCACTCAGGACAAAACTGATACCCCTTGTCCCTCTGTCAATAGCCTTAGATAAAGCTCCTGTTTGTCTGCTCAGGTGGAAACCCAGATCCAGGTTGTGAAGATGGAGAAAGACATTTTTGGCTATTCTTCGAATTGAATTTTGGGCTACTTTTCCAAATACTGCATTTCGAACTTCATTAAAAAGGGCAGCTCCAGCTCTTGATACACCATCTAGTAATACATTATAAAGACAAAATGAAGTGTAAAAACATTAGAATCAAGGGATTGAAAAAATGTTTGTACAATGAATACTCAATCAACAAATATATCACAGAATATTTATACTAAAAGAAACCTAGAAATTCTTTATCCTAACGAAAACTAACTTTTCCGGCACGATGAATCTCTCCTGGTTTTATTTTTCCCCAGATTTCAGAGGCTGATTTTTCCCATTAAAATACTCTCAATAAATAATAGACCATATGGCCTTATTATGGATACATGTACAATATCTGTTAAGGTTTTTGATCTAGTTCAATTCTCTGAAATAGCAAATAATAAAAATAAGATCTTGAAAATTCAAGTGTTTTAACTGAAAGCATGCTCCTACTCATATCTCATAAAATCTCCTTTCTAATGCATGGAACCACATGGGATTCACACTGTTTTTAAAAATTTTACATTTGTGTCAGAACTACTAAATTTATTTACATATCTATCATTATTTACCTATTTTTTCTTTAATAGCTAACAATAGCAAGAAAATAACTGGCCTTATTGAAAAGGTATTTATAAAAAGCCTATTAAAAATGGTTGTTATAAATTTAATGTCCTATTTAATATCATTATTTTCTAGAATGTAGAGAATGCCACTATTATCATAGACTTTTGCAAAGTATATCATACAAAGAAATTCTAAAAATCACATATAGAAAATCTCACATAAAATAATAACATCCAAAATACTAAGTTGTGTTTGTGGTGAAAAGGTCATCTGCTCAAATATGATGAACCCTTCTTGAAGAAAGTCAACACCTGTAGACAGATTAAAGAATCACACATACAACCAATCAGAACTGCTGTTGCCATGGTTGCAACTGTATTTGGTGCATCACTCAGGTTCAGCATGTTTCCCGACATCTGGTTCAGGCTGTCTACAGCATATTTAAACATGAAGGGAACCACAATATTCATGGCCTAAAAACATAAAAACATCCATTATCCACCATACATAAAATAATTATTTGTAAAAGTACAAACTTAATTAATACTTATGGAAATGTTCAGAAATTAATCATTTGCTGGTATTGGAATGATTTCCCCAATTTGTAAAGATAAAATCTTTGGCATTGGGAGAGCTATCATTTCAAGATTTTTATGTCACAGTACCATGTTAATGTTCATTTACAAGCTATGTGAATTTGTTTAATGTTCCTGCTTCCATGGAATGATCCTTGATTGGTCACTCAAAAATGTGCTTTCTGCCATCTGAAATTCTACAGAGCTCATAGAACTTAGTGCCAAACTGCTATATATTTATTTGTTTGGGTACACATTTTGCTTTCCTCCTATAAAATTTTTAAATATCTTTATTTTTATCAATCTATCATTTATTTATCTATTTTTATGTTGTAATGAGGATTAAACCCAGTGCCTCACATGTGTGAGGCAAGTGCTCTACCACTGAGCTACAATCCCAGAAGCTCCTACTGAAAATTTGAGGGTCTGTATCTCATTACTTTTTGGTCTTACCCATGCTGAGTATAATGCTTTGTATATAGTTGATATTCAATTCACATTTTAAAGATGTTTTTCACCATGAAAATGGTAAAAACTGAAATTATATAGCAAAAAGGACCTCAAAAGCTGATAAAGTACAAGTATCTGTGGCTGATTCATTATTTTTTTTTGTTGTTGATGGACTTTATTTTACTTATTTTTTTTTAAATTTGTTTTTTTTTATTTTTTTCATCTTTCATACATTTTGAGTTTTTAAAAATATGTGTAGATTTATTTGCCCCTAAAAGATCCTTTGCTCTAATACCATAAAAGCAAAACCCACTGAATGCCAAACTAAGTTTTCATTAACCAAAGTACATCTCCATGAAAACACACCAAAATAAAACCTAAAAACTTAAAAGTTTCAATGCTTTCATTTATTCAGAGCAAATATTTAATCATTCATGTTCTACACTTTCTGCAGAATTATAGTGTCTAAAACATCAACCACCATTTAGGAACACAAAATTTGTTAGCCTGCCAAAACTTTCTTTAGTAACAAGTGAAAACAATTCTATAAGGCTTAATAAAAACATGGATATTCCAGCTCTTGTTCCAGTATTGTGCTATCCCCATCTTTGTTAAATACAGTGATTTATAGGCAACAAGTCTAAGTTTAGCTACAACTGATAGAAGTTATGTAAATCTTACCAAGCAACATTTGAAAGTATACAAGAGTTCTTTGCAACCAAGCAGGTGTTCTAACATTCAACAATAATGTTGAAATACACACAGCTGTTGGAAAGCTTTTCAGAATGTAACACGAGAAAAATTGCTTAAAACTTCAAGGTTTTTAACTTCCAAAATATAATCTAATATAGAATACATGGGAAGTCCCCAAAAATAAATTTCTGAATTCTGATTTTCTTATAGCCATCTAAACTCAGGCTCTTGTTTCTCTTGAAATGGTCTCCTCCTCTCTACCTCTTCACTCTTCAAAGCCCAATTTGAATTCTAGTTCTTTCATAATGACTTCTCTGATATCTGCAGTCAATTTGACCTTCTGCATTTCCCAATCCTTCTTTTTTTTTTACAGTTTATACCTTGATATTTATCACTTTTATATTTCTCATTTACTGTACATATGTACATATATACTGTCTTCTTAATCCATATACAAACCTGTGACAAAACATTTAGTGAACAACAGCTTTGAGTCAGCTATGATACTAAGTGCCATTCATAAAAGTGAGGACTGAAACAAATAACAATTCTATGAAATGGGTATTATCATTATAGTTGAGGAAACTTGGGTTCCACAAGGTTTAATGATTTGTCTGGTTGAGCAGCAGAGCTAAGATTAAAATTCAGGTCTGACACTTGAAGTCAGAATCTTTTTCTTGTATGTCATACCTATATTAGCAGCTTACAAGGCAGGAACTATAATATTTAGTTTCTTTTCCACCGTAAAATGGACACTTTTAAGTGTCCCATTTAAATTGGCTACAGATGTAAACTATGCAATTTTTCTAACTCATAGCTTATTGTATCTTCACCACAGCTACAATGAGTGAGGACTGAAAGTTATGTATCGCCAATAAGGTGATGCTATTTTACTTTCTTGAAAATGTTTTGGGGTTTGGTCAAGTTTGGGAACATCCTTTTAAGAATGCAGAATATGTGAACATCATCTATCCTGTGAGTTATTGGCAGAAAAATTGTAGTTATTAGCAGAGTGTGAAGAACATGGCACTATCTCTAATTATCACTGAATACTGTTGGTTTTCCCATTAAAATAATTTTAAAAAGGAAAGCAATGCACTAATAAAATAGAAGGCATTATATTATTTGTAAATATTTTCATTACCAGCCATGTGTAGATTTCTTTGGCCTTCTAATATGCTGAGGGTACGATGTGACAAATACTGATTTTCCCTAATATTCCACGTTCAGCAGAACCAGATTTAAACCATCTCAAAAGAGAATCTCTTTTAAAACCTCTTATTTTGAAGTAATTATAGATTCACAGGAACTTGAAGAAATGGAACAAAGAGATCCATGTATTCATAACCTTGCATCTCCTAATGATGTCTTATATAGCTGTCATTCAATATCAAAATCAGGAAGTTAACATTGGTGTATTACTGTTAAGAAAACTATAGAACTTATCTACTTTTCAACATTTTTAACATGTTCTCATGTGTATATATATTTGTCTATTTGGCTCTATGCAATGTTATCTCATGTTTAGATTCATGTAACTACCACTACAATCAAGATATAGAATTATTTCACCACCACAGGAAAACAGATTTTGATTCATCTTTGTATTCACTCCCACCCCACCTGTTCCACTCCAGTCCCTGTACCCTAGCAATCACTAATTTGTTCTTGATCTCTATGGTTTGGGAATCAGACAATACATAACCTTTTGAGATTGGCTTTCGTTTCACTTACAATAATGTTCTGGAGGTTCATCGAGGTTGCTACACATAGCAAAGGACCATCCTTTTTTATTGCTGAGCATTAATCCATGGATGTATCAGAATTTGTTCAACCATTCACTCGTAAAGGAATTTTGGTGGTTTCAATTTTGGGAATATTGTGGTTAAAGATGTTTGAACATTCTCATATGGATGGACATAAATTTTCATTTCTCTGGGATAAATGTACTGGAGTTCAACTACTAAATCTATGTAGAACTTTTTAGAACTGCCATACTCTTTCCAGAGTGTACCATTTTATAATAACTGGCAAAGCATAAGTGACTCAGTTCCTCTTCATCCTCATCAACATTTGACATTATCACTATTTTTCCTTTTCTGAAACTATTGTAGTAGGTGTGTAGTAATAGTTCCCTGTGGTTTTACTTTGATTTTCCCAAATGGCAATGAATATCTTTTAATGTACTTATTGGCCATTTGTTTCTCCTCTTTGTTGAAATATCTGTGTCTTTTGTACATATTATACATAGTATAAAGTCATTATTGGATATGTGATCTGCAAATATTTTCTCCCTTGACTTTCATTCTGATAAGGAACCTGAACTGACACCCAACTTAACAGAAAAGAGGAGTTCCATCTCTCAGGAGTCAAAAAAGCTAAAGTAGGAACCTGGACTTTTACCCTCTCCAGCACTAATGAAGCAACACCACTGCTCCAAGAAAGTGGTATTATAGGAGGCGTACTAAACAGAAGATTTAAATAAGGTCCAGAGCGCTACAACATAATAACCTAAATGTCCAGGTTTGAATAAAAGAATCAACTATCGTATCAAGAACCACGAAGATATCAATTTGAATACGAAAATTGACAGACACTAACATCAGGATGACACAATGTTAGAACTATCTGACAAATATTTCAGAGTAACAGTTTAAGTGCTTCAAGGAACATTATGAATGTGCTTGGAACAAATGAAAATAATAAATGTCTCAACAAATACACTGAGAACAAATGAAAACTTTGGAACTGAAAAATATAATGACCAAAATATAAAAACTCAATGGATTAGGCTCCATGGAGAAATGGAAAGATCAGAGAAGAGTTATCAGTATCGTTCTACTTCCTAGTTTGGCAAAAAGAACACAGCAGGAGACATTACACAAGTCAACTTTCAAAATATACTATAAACCATAGTAAGTAAAATAGCACAGCAATGCCATAAAAACAGACACACAGATCAATGGAATAGAACTGAACCTCTAGACATAAACCCATGCCATCTACAGCCAACTGATTTTCAACAAGGTACTAAGAAAACAATGGATATCTACTATATACTGGATATCTATATGCAGAAGAATGAAGCTAGAACCCTAGTTCTTACCAGTTACAAAAGTCAACTCAAAACAGGGGTGAGGGCATAGCTCAGTGGTAGAGTTCTTGGCTAGCATGTACAAGATCCTGGGTTCAATCTTCAGTACTGTAAAAAAGAAATAAACTGAAAATGGATAGGAGACTTAAAACATTAAGACCTGAAACTATGATACTACTAGAAGAAAACAAAGGTTAAATACTTTGGGACACTGGAATGGGCAAGGATTTGTATTAGACAAGTTGCCAAAAGCACAGAAAACAAAAGCCAAAATAGACAAATGAGATTACATCCAACTACAAAGCCTCTGCATAGCAAAGGAAACAATATAATGGAAAGACGACCTACAGAGTGGGAGAAAATATTTGCAAACTATATATCTGACCAGGGTCAATATCAAGAATGTATATACAGCACTCCAAAAATTCAATAGGAAAATACAAATAAAATGATTAAAAATGGGCAATAGATCTAAGTAGATATTTCTCAAAAGTAAGCATACAAATGGCTAACAGATATATTAAAACTGCTCAATATCACTAATTATTCGGGAAATGTAAACTAAAACCCACAATGAGATATTGCCTCACCCCAGTAATAATGGCTAATATTGAAAATATTAATGATAACAAGGGTTGATGAGGATGTGGAGAAAGGGAACTCTTGCACACTGTTGATGGAAATGTAAATTAGTACAACCATTATGAAAAACAATATGGAAGTTCCTCAAAAAATTAGAAGTAGAATAACCACATGATACAGCAATCCCTCTCCTGGGTGTGTGTGTGTGTGTGTGTGTGTGTGTGTGTGTGTGTGTATGTGTATGTATGTATGTATGTATGTATATATATATATATATATATATATATATATATATATATATATATATATATCTCCCCAAAGGAAATGAAATCAGTATAGAAAGTGATAACTAAACTCCCATGTTCATTGTACCACTATTCAAAATAGCCAAGAAACATAAGTAACCTAAGTGCCTATCAAGTTATGATAAAGAAAATGTGATACATGTACACAATGGAATACTCTCATTTATGACAACATGGATGGAACTAGAGATGAAACCTGCTCAAATACAAAAGATGACAGGAAAGGTGAAACAGGAACAAAATAAAGAATAATCTTGCAGAAAATCAGTAAGAAAATGGTATAATTAAATTCAAATATGCCAATAATATCATTATAATTACCAACATATTAAATAAGCAATAAATAATGTACCCATATACTAGCAACAAACAATTAGAAACCTAAATTCAGAAAAGAAAACTATTTACAACATCCCTCCCTATCCATCCCCCCAAAATGGAAATCCTTAGGAATAAACCTAACTCAAAGTCTCTTGTTGTACTATTGATTTGCTCATTCTTAGGGGAGGAACTATTTTTGTCCTCTGTAAGATATTTAGCATTGTCTTTAACTTCTATACACTACATCTCAGAAGCATACCCTACCTCCTCCAGTTGTGACCAAAAAAAAAAAAAAAAAAAAGTCTCCAGACACTGCCAAATGTTCCCTTGGGTTCTAAATCACCCCTGATTGGGAACCACTGGTGTAATCCAACAAGAACACGGTCTGTGTGTGAAAGCTACCAATGCTGATGAAATAGATCAAAGAAGACATAAGTAAATGGAGAGACATAAGGCATTCATCCAGTGGAAGACACAATGAAGTAAGGATAATAATTGTCCTCAAATTGGTACATAGATTTTTTAAAAAATTTTTCATTAAAAGTACCATTAGGCTTCTTTGTTAACTATGGATAAATTTATCCAGAGAGGTAAGGAACTGAAATAATCAAAACCACTGGAGAAGAAAAGAAGTTGAAATAATCATACTACTGGCTTTATGACTTACTATAAGTCTACAAGAATTAAGATAATGTAGTATTAGCAAAGTAAGAGACACATAGACCAATGGGATAGAATAGATTTCAGAAAAAGATCCCACACATATAACTATGGTAGAAAAATAATGGCTCCCCAAAGAATTCCATGTATATTTTCTCTAAAGTTTGTAGAAATGATAGCTTAAATGACAAAATGAACTTTGCAGATGTGATTAAACTAAAGAAAATGGGAAATACAGGAAAAAGTATCTTCAATTATTCTGATGGGCTGAATGTAATCACAAAGATCCTTAGGGAGGCAAGAAGGTCAAAGTCATGAGAGCAGATGTGACTACGAACGCACAAGGGTCAAAATGAGACAAAAACTAAAGATGCTACTGACTTTGAAGATGAAGGAAGAGGTCACAAGCCATGAAATTCAAGTAGACTCAAGAAGCAGGAAAAAGCAAGGAAATGGATTCTCCCTGAGAGCCTTGGGATGGAGCAGAGCTCTGCCTTTATTCTGAACTAGTAAAACCTAGTTTTGGGCCTCTGATTTCCATAAATGTGAACTAATAAATCTGGGTTGTTTTGAGCTACTGAATTTGTGATAATTAGTTGTACCAGCAATAGTGAACAAAAGAAATTCAATGAGGAAAGGATAGCCTTGGCATTGGAACAAATAGAGAACAAAAATAAATAAACCTCCACCTAAACCTCATATAAGAATTCAACCTGAATACAGATCTAAATGTAAAAGATAAAAATATTAAACTTCTAGAAGAAAACAGGAGAAATTCTCAATGATGTCGAGTTAGGCAGACAGTTCTTAGACATGACAACAAAAGCATAATACATAAATAAAAAAATGATAAACTGGAATTCATCAAAATTTAAAACACCTGTTCCATATAAGGCAATAAAACAAGTTATGGATAGAAAGACTATCTGCAAATCAAATATTTGAGAAAAAACTTTTACCCAGATTATATTAAGAACTCCCTAAACTCAAGAGGAAAAACAAAACAGCTCAATTAAAAACAGACAAAACGAGAACAGACCCCGCCCGTCGTGGAGGAGGGAGGGCCATCAGTATCCACATGTTGCTTGAGGAGGTCCGTGTTGGCGACAGACTGAGTGGGGCCGAGGTCCGAGGTCCGGGGGCGACGTGCAGGAGGTGCGCCGCCTTCTGTACCGCGAGCTGGTGCACCCCGACACCCTGAATCGCTTCGGAAAAACGGCTCTGCAGGTCATGATGTTTGGCAGTCCCGCCATCGCTCTGGAACTTCTCTGAAGCAAGGTGCTAGCCCCAATGTTCAGGATGCCTCTGGAACCAGTCCAGTCCACGATGCAGCTCGCATTCGATTCCTGGACACCCTGAAAGTCCTCGTGGAGCATGGTGCTGATGTCAACGCGCCTGATGGCACTGGGGCGCTCCCCATCCATCTAGCTGTGTAGGAGGGCCACAGTGCTGTGGTCAGCTTCCTGGCTCCTGAGTCTGATCTTCAACACAGGGATGCCAGGGGGCTTACACCCTTGGAGCTGGCATGACAGAGAGGGTCTCAGGACATCATGGACATTCTGCAGGGGGGGCACAGTGATCCCACTGTGAGCCAGGGCCACTCTACCCAGCAAGAGAACCCACTAGGTTCTGTCAGAAGAGGAGGGAAGAAACACTTTATCTCCTCACTCCTCTTGCTCTTTACAGAAGGGGGAGGAGGACCAGTTTTTTGGCTTATTGGTGTTGATTTTTTGGGGAGTGTGTGTTTGGGGGACATTTCTCATTTGTTTTTCTCACCCCTTTTGGTGTTTTGGACAGAGAAGGACTCTATAGACAACAGCCACCAAAACGGTTCATTTGGTCTGCACCCCAGGCTGCTGGGGCTGCAGACTAGACCCAAGCGCAAAGCGCTTAAAGCTCCAGCCCCAGAGTGAGTCATCACCAACAAGGCTCCAGGAACCTGGTGACTTTGGCCCCAGGAACCTGGTGACTTTGGCCGGCTGTGCTCAGAGAGATCCCTGAAGTATGAACTCTGTCTTGGACATGGGGGGCAGGGAGGGAAGTATTTCAAATCAATAAAAGGGTAGTATGAGTAAATATTTTGTTGGAAGCTTGTTTTCCAGTCTCTTGTACAGCGTTTAAAAAAGAGATTCTATTTATTAAGCTTTATGGAAAAAATTGTGTGTGATACTTTAATGTTTCTACCCATTAAATTAAAACTTGTGCATGAAAAAAAAAAAAAAAACGGACAAAACACTTGAACAGCCACTTCACAAAAGTGGATATCTGGATGGCAACTAAGCACGTATGAAAATATTCAATACCATTAGCCAATTTCCTAAGAAGGGAGATGTAAATTAAAACCACCAGATACTACTGCATGCCTGATAGTACCAAGTGCTGGCAGCCAAGAAGCAAAGCAACTGGAACTCTCACACATTATTGATGGGAATATAAAAAGAGCTTCTCTGGAAAACAGCTTGGCAGCATCTTATAGAATTAAAAATATACTTAGCATGACCCAGCATTCCACTCTTTGGTATTTATTCTAAATAAACTGAAAGTTGGGTTACATAAAAACCTATACCTGAATATTTAAAGCAGTTCTAGTTATAATCACTAAAAGGTAGGAAGAACCCAAATGTCCTTGAATAAGTGAATGGATAACAAACTATTTATTCATACCATGGAAAACCACTCAACAATAAAAAGAAATGGACTGGTATACTCAGTGACTTGGGTGAATGACAGAGGCATTATTTTCAGTGAGAGAATTCAGCGTAAAAGGTCATATATGACATGATTCCATTTATATGATGGTGTGGTTCAGATATGGTTTGAGTGAATCCTCCAAACATTCATATGTTGGAAACTTGGTTCCCAGTGTGGGGATGGTGAGAGGTGATGAACCATTAAGAGATGTGGCCTACTGGGAGGTAATTAGGGCATCAGGCACTACCGTCAAAAGAGATTAATTAAGTTTCACAGAACCCTAGTTAGTGCTTGAGATAGTGAGTTATAAAAAGAGTAAACCTCATCCCTGAAACTCTGGTTTCCTGTCTTGCCATGTAATCTCTCCTTTTGACTTGTGTTCCTGCCCTGATGCTATCTATCATGTTGTGATGCAGTTTGATGGCTTCACCAGAGTTGAGCTGGTGACATGTTCTTGAATCTCCAGAAGTGTGAGCTAAACGAAATTTCTTTACAAAGTACCCAGTCTCCCATATTTTATTACAGCAACAGAAAATGGATGAATATATATGATATGTTTGAAATAAAAATAATTATACTGAGAGGACATATCAGTGTTTCCCACCATTTCTGGATCTGAAGAAAGTATGACTATGAAGGGTAACTCATGGGAGATTTTGAGGTGACGAAACTCTTCTGTATCCCAACTGCAGTTGCAATTAAATGAATACATACAAGTGTTAAAAATCATAGAACTGAATACCAGAAAGAGTTCATTTTACTGTGTGTTCATTAAAATTAATTTAAAAACAAACAAAGCCAGTGTCTCAGGTTACAACAAACCTGATTCCCTAGGCACAGGAGCTAACTATCTAAAGCTATAGGACAATGTATTTCAATCAAAATCAACTCAATATGAAGCCTCATACCATGTCACTTCCTAAAAATTAAGAAATTGGTTATTTTTACTAGATTTTAAACATGTGACAAAAGGTATATTTAATCTGTAACTGCAACATACACATTAAGTACAAGAGAAATAAAATGACTTATCCTTACAAACTTTTTTCTTTTCTAGACCTTAATTTAAATCATATTTCATCTGCTAAACTTTTGAATGCTCAGAGATTGTCTATCACTAAGAAATTGAATTCACTTAATTTTTAGTACAAAAATATATAGTTTGGGACAGTGACTGAAGAACACACTTAAGGAAAAAGTAAAATCATCATATGCTATGATTTGAATATGGCTTGTTCCCTCCAAAAATCATACTGACATTTGTTTGCCACTGTGGTGGTACTGGGACATGGGGCAGTGATTTAAGCAGTGATTAGGTTGCTAAGAGGGATTAGGGCCACTCTTGTGGTAATGGGTTAATTCTTCAAAGAGTAAGTCTTCAGGGACTGGAATTTCAGAGTCTTTGAATTTCAGAGTGGCCTCAGTTAACTAATGGCTCCATAGCAGTGCTGCCAAGAAGGGCCAAATATATTTGAATAAGAAAAATAGAATTTTTTACCTTGTTAATTGCTCCTCTAGTCATAAAAGGACCAGGAGGAAAGAAAGAAAATAAAGACCAAAGACTCTAAAAGGAGATTTGATTAGCAAGGCAAAACAGAGAAAATAAAACTGAACAAGGCACTTACATGATTTGTAAAGACCATCAGGTAGTGGTAGGACCTTCACAGAACTTAAGTCTATTCTCATTAAAAGGAGAAAAACAATAACAAAAGGAAAACAATTACCTGAAAATGGAAATTCTTTTACACCTTATAAGTTACTCATTCATGAAAATTAGGCCTGAGTCATAAAGCAAATGCCATAAAAGAGTCCCATCACATAAGTAAAATTTTCTGTCTTAAAGCTGATTTTGGGTATTAAAAATAAGCACAACAGAAAACAGCCTGTTTAGTCCAATCCTTGCAACATATCTGAATATAGATTCCAAGAAGATGAAATAAGAATTATGACTTAACAACAAAAATAACAAAGAGTCCATATTCAAGAATGTTACATAATATAATATTTATAAGAAATCCACTGATTGTTTATACTTAACATGATAGTTTAATTAGGAAAATATAAACATGACAAAACTGAGACATAAATAGAAAGAGACCATATGTCATTGTCAAAAAACAGACACCTAAAACATGTGTAAGCAAGTTGAAAACCTAGAGGTCATAGCCATAAAACAAATTTGTTGTATCTATTTCACAGCTGAAGAACACCTAACTGAAAGCAAACTAAAGAACACAGAAGAGCAAGAGTTTAGAGTCTTAACTCTACTAATCAAATCTAAGAGATAAATCCTCTTACATAAGTCCTTTAAGAGATAAAAACTTTAGAGGGGAAAAGTGGATCAGACTGATATTTAACGAAAACTTTGAATGCAACCAGTAGAAGTAACACGATTTGTTTGCTTGATTCACTAATTTTTTTTTTTTTAAAATGGCCTTATACCACAACATCTTATTTGATGTAATACTAGCATTTATCTGAAATAACTGGCACATAGCTAAGATCTATTACAAGGTAGGACTCCCAATTTCCTGTTGATATATAAAATGCGTAAAAATCACTCCCCTGCTCATAATTTTAAAAATGTTGAACTGAAAATACCTCCTTGAGGCTAAAAGAAAATTGAGGTAACAGGGTAAACTGCTATCCCCAAAACTAGATGAATCATGGTTTACATGGAAAAGGTGTTATGGCTGGGGGAAACAAGCAAATGGTAAGTTAGGAACATTAATTGCTAAAGAATGAGCAAGAACTAGTCCAAAAGATTAGAATCCTGGGGGTCCCCACTTTCATAACTTTTACCTCCTGTGTCAGTCAGCTTTTCATTACTATGGCAAAACACTTGAGATAATCAACTTAAAATAAGAAAAGTTTATTTTGACTCACAGATTTGAGTTTTCAGTCTATAGGTGGTTGGCCCTATTGCTTTTGGGCCAGTCGTCAAGTAGTACATCATGGCAGGAAGTACATGGTAGAACAAGCTGCTCAACTCATGGAGACCAGGAAGGACACAAAGAGAGATATGGGGGCCAAGATTCCAATACCCTCTTCGAGGGCATGCTCCCATATGACTGGAAGACCTCCCAGTAGGCCCAGCCTCTGAAACATTCTATCACCTACTCAACAGTGCCAAAGATTGGGGAGCAAGTCTTTAATACCTGGGCCTTTAGGGGACACTTATCCAACCACAGCATCTCCAGTAGCCACACCAGGTTCTAAGGATAGATATATGAGAAAAAAATCCCCTCATTATTTACAGTAGGGTGAGGGGAAATAATTGTTTCAAAATATGACCTGAGTATTCTGTTCTCATTAACAAAGGCTTTCCCTCAAGAGAAACTATTTTACCAAAGCATAAGCAACTTAAGTTTTATCAGAGTATAACTAACCTGGGAGAAGGAAAATACTCAGCTCTACCTCCTCTAGCATTCCTATCTTACTAAATGAGGAAAGGAAAGCTGAAAGCAATTGTGAGGTTCATATCCTAGGGATACATGCTCATGATAATTCTGAGATGTAATTATATGATTATATAAGGATTCCTCTCACCTACTTAATAGGGCTCCGCATCAATAGGGCTCCTCTATAATAACAGGCAATTACACAACTGAAAAGACTACAAGACTCAGAACCTATTTAAAAGGGAGTCTCCAGAAAAAGACAATGGGGGTGACAAAAAAACAGATACTAGAGGAAATATTAGCCTGACACATTCAGCTATAACAAACATTAAACACAGTCAACTCATACCCTGATAAACACAAAATCTCACACTAACAGCCTATTTACCTCAGTATCTTGTACTCAATAGATCATGTCCAGATTTCAAAAAATAAAATTACAATATGCAAAAAGACAATAAATAACTTGAATAGGCAAAGTAAGTATCAGAATCAGACTCAGTTAAAGCACAGATTTTGGCATTATCAGGTAAGGAATTTAAAATGATGAAGACTAAAGGTGCTAATAGAAAAGGCAGAAACCATGCAAAATCAGATGGGTAATGTAAGCAGAAAGAAGGGAATATCTAAGGAAGAACCAAAAAGTTATGCTAGAAAATAAAAATACTGTAACAGAATTAAAGAATGTTTTTGATTAGCTCATTGGTAGACAGAACACAACCATTAAGGAAGGAATCAGTGAACGTGAAGATATATGTCAAAAGAAATTTCACAAAGGGAAAAGCAATGAAAAAAAGTAGAAAAGAATGTGCAAGAACTATGGGACAATTACAAAAGGTATAACATATATGTAATGGGAATAGTAGAAGGAAAAGAGAAAAGGAACAGAAGAAATATTTGGAGGAATAATGGCTAAGAATTTTCTAAAATGAATGATACAAAACCACATATGCAAGAAGCTCAAAGAACACCAAACAGGGGGAAAAATAACACATTTTGGCATATCATATTCAAACTGTAGAAATTCAAAGAATCTATAGGAAAAATCACCTTTCCTACAGAACAAAGACAAAAATAACATTGGACTTTTCTTCAGAAACATGCAAGCAAGAAGAGAATGGAGTGAAATATTTAAATTATTAAAAGGGGAAAAGACCACCGACCTAGAATTTTGTACTCAGTGAAAGTTTCCTTTGAAAGTGAAGAATACACACCTTCTAAAAATAAAGTTGAGGGAAATTGTTGCCAGTATATGTGCCTTTCAAGAACTGTTTAAAATTTCTTCAAAGAGAATAAAAATGATAAAGATAAAACCTTTGATCTACATAAAAAGAAGTGTTAGGGGAAAAATTTAATGTAAAAGTACTTATTTTTATTCTCAATTTACCTAACAGATGACAGTCCATTCAAACTAATAATAAAAACAATATATTGGGTAATTAGAATTATAGATAAGTGGAATGAATAACAACAATCTATAAGTGACAGGAGGATTAAACTGGTAATACTATTATGTGCACTACCCACGCAGCAGTATGTTATGTGAAAGTAGACTTAGATTAGTTGTAAATGTATATTGCAAACTATATTGCAACCAAGAAAAAAAATTTAAGTGTAACTGAAATACTGAAAGATTACAAAAATTAGAATCACATCAAATGATCAACTTCAGAAGTAGTTTGGAAGAAAACAAAATTAAAACCAAAGAACAAGGGCAACGAATACAAGGCAATTATACATATGGTCAATACTATTAATAAAACTATATCAATTAATCATTTAAAATGTGAATAGTCTACACCAATGAAAAGACAGATTATCAGGGCAAGTTTTAAAAAATGACCCAATTATAGGCCATACGTGGTAGCGTACACCTGTCATCCCAGCAGCTCAAGAGGCTAAGACAGGAGGATCACGAGTTCAAAGAAATCCTCAGCAACAGTGAGGTGCTAAGCAACTCAATGAGACCCTGTCTCTAATAAAATACAAAATTGGACTGGGGATGTGGCTCAGTGGTTAAGTGCTCCTAAGTTCAATCCCTGGTACCCCCCACCCAAAATAACCCAATTATAGACCCCACCTGAACCACAAAGACATAATGAATTAAAAGTAAGTGGATGGAGGGCTGGGGTTGTGGCTCA
The DNA here is from genome assembly GCF_048772815.1 of Callospermophilus lateralis. Lineage (NCBI taxonomy): Eukaryota > Metazoa > Chordata > Mammalia > Rodentia > Sciuridae > Callospermophilus > Callospermophilus lateralis. The sequence goes on along the minus strand of NC_135325.1, from coordinate 48,228,188 downwards.
GTGGTAGAGCACTTGCCTAGCACATGTGAGGCACTGGGTTCGATCCTCAGCATCACATAAAAATAAATAAATAAAATAAAGGTATTATGTCTGTCTACAACTAAAAATATTTTATAAAAAAGTAAATGGATGGAGAAATATGTACCATGCTAACATTAAACAAAGTAAAGCTGAAATAAGTATATTGATTTCAGACAAAGATGATTTCAAATCAAGAAAAATAAAATGGGATAATAGAGGGCAATACGTAATGTCAGAGGGGCCAATTATCCTAAAGCATATAACAATTGTATTGTATATGCACTTTAACAACAAAATATCAAAATACATGAGGCAAAAACTGATGAACTTCAAGAAAAAATAAATGAATTCTCTATTATAATTGGAGATTTCAACACCCCTTCAAGAGTAACTGACAGAAATAATAGACAAAAGGGTAGGAAAGACAGTGGAATAAGACAGACTTCATTACCCTAGGTACATGTATGACTGCACAAATGGTGTGGCTTTACTTCATGCACAACCAGAGAAGTGAAAATTTCTGCTCCATCTGTGTACAATGAATCGAGGAGCTTTCTACTGCCATGTATATCTGATTAGAACTAATAAATTTTTAAAAAGAATAGGCAGAAAATCAATACGGCTATAGTTGAAATGAACACTATCAATCATGAGTCTAAATGACACATACAGAATATTTGATCCCATGACAGCAGAATACATATTCTTGTCAAGCACACAGATCATTCACCAATATAAACCACATTATAGGCTATAAAACACCTTACCAAATTTTAAAAATACATCAATATCATAAAGTAAAGCTCTCATCTATCAATGCTATTAAAAATCAGAGGTATTAGAAATCATAAACAGAAAAATAGCTAACAAATACCAAAGACTAAACAGCACACTTCTACATAGTAAATGGGTCAAAGAAGTCTCAAGAGAAATGTTAAAATGCTTTGAACAATATAGAAACGAAATTACAACTGAACAAAATTTTCTGGATGCTGTGAAATTTATTCTTGGAGGGAAATTGAATGTGTATATTAGGAAAGAAGATCTAAACTCAATAATCTAAGCTGGACTTCACAAAAATTAAAAATTTCTGTTCTGCAAAAGACATTATCAAGAAAGTGAATAGACTGGGAGAAAATATTTACAAAAGACACATCTGACAAATGCCTATCATCAAAAATGCATGAATAAACTTAAAACTCCAAAATAAGAAAACAAACATCCTTATTTTAAAATGAGCCAAAAGACATAGACATCTCACCAAAGAAGATATAAAGATGGCAAATGAGCATATGAAATGATATGTCAGTTAGGCAAATGCAATTTAGAAACAAAAATGAGATTACACTACACATCTATTAGAATGACTAAAATCTAAAACTCAATTCTGAATGGTGGTGAGGACATGTAGCAATGGGAACTTTCATTCATAACTGGTAGTGGTACAGCTAACAGGGAAGACAGTTTGGCAGGTTTAAAAAAAAAAAAAACTATGATACAATCCAGCAATTTTACTCCTTGTTATTCACAAAAATGATTTGAAAACATATCCACACAAAAACCTACACACAAATGTTTCTTGCAGTTTTATTCATAATTGCTCCAAATCTGGAAGCAACCAAAATGTCTTTCAACAGGTGATTGGATAGACATAACCCTGTTACAGCCAGGCAATGGAATATTATTCCACAATAAAAAGAAATGAGCTATTGGGTCACAAAAAGATATGAGAGAACCTGAAATGCACATAACTAGTGAAAAGACCCAACAGGAAAATGCTACATACTATGAGATCCCAGCCATATGACATTCTTGTGAAGAAAAAACTACAGAGATACTAAAAAGATCATTGGTTGTTAAGAATTTGGGGAAGAGGAAAGGAGGGGTGAATAGGTCAATCACACAGGAGTTTTAAGGCAGTGAAACACTTTTGTATGGTACCACATAACTGTACAACACAAAAAGTAACTCATAATATAAACTATGGACTTAGTTAACAATAATGTTCCTTCTTAAATAATTGGCTCAACAACTTTAACAAATGTGCCACAATAATAAAAGATATTAATAACAGAAGAAACTGCATATATGGGAAGGAAAAGAGGTATATAAGAACTCTTTACTTATTTTTCAATTTCTCTATAAATATAAAATTTCTCTAAAATATAAATCTTTTAATTAAAAAATACTTCAGGGTATAAATACTATTTCTCAATTTAATTAAAGACTTCAGATAGTGATGTTTTATTTTTCAGAAGATTTTCAAAACATCAAACTCAAGCAAGAAATGTATGAAATATTTGAAGCCTTTCCCAAATGTCTAATCATTTGCACTCCCATAAAATTTCACTTGCATCTCCCTTTGGATACTTATATGATGTCACAGGTTTTTATCATTATATTTTCACCGTTAGTACACGGCAACTCCATGAGGGCAAGGCCCACATTTTATTCATTTTGTTATTCCCATTTGCCCAGCATAGTACTTTTTACTCAATAGTCACTCAATAAAAGTATGCTCAAAACACACATTAGTCCTTAGTTTAAATAAGAGCTGCATCCCTGAAGAAAAAAGATATTGATTTCATTTTGATAAATCACACTATCTCCAGTTATTATTTTATAATATTAAAGATAGCTTGTTTTGGTCTTTAACAGACTATTAATTAATCAAGAGTGCCTTTTTGTACTTGATACTTTAATTTCATTTGCCTACAGTGGTTTCCAAGATGGGGGAGGTTAGAGAATATAAATAAACTTTTGGGGGAAATATTAAAAGTAACATCTGTTTTGTAAAATCAGGTGATTTTTACTTTTCTTTATATTTCCCTTAAATCCTGATTGTTTGAAAAATACTAATAGAAAGATTGAATTTGAAAAACAAAAACCTTAAAAGATCTCAGAATCCTCAATTAATGATGATGTGATACTCCTATGATATATGCACAGACTGTGATAAAAGATACTGCATAAAATATGTAGGAATTTAAGGAATGAAGGCAAATAGCATTCTTTTCTCTCTTACTTGGCAGAACCCCTAAAATATGTCACATATAGAACCCCAACATATTAAAATAGAATTGCTGTTTGTCTGATACAAAGAATGCCAATCCTTGGGCTGGGGTTGTGGCGCAGTGGTAGAGCACTTGCCTTGCATGTGTGAGGCACTGGGTTCAATTCTCAGCACCACATATAAATAAATAAAATAAAGGCCCATCAACCACTAATAAAAATATTTTTAAAAAAGAATGCCAATCCCTCTTGGTTTACTCCAAATCATTTCCATATGATGCTGTTTATTTAAAATCTTTGTTGGCGACAGTGATAGCCTTAACAGTTTCAGAATCAAGAGCATTCAAAGGTAAATAAGCAAATAGATGGTATGCTGTGGGCCCATGCATGAGATCCTCATCCTTTTTTTTTTTTTTTTTTTTTTTTGGTGCTGGGGATTGAACCCAGGGCCTTGTGCATGCGAGGTAAGCACTCTATCAACTGAGCTATATCACCAGCTCCCTCATCCCTTTTTCTTCTTTTCACTTGATATTTCTTTCTTCCTTCTATCTCACTTGTGCCTCAAGCTTATTCAAAATACCATCAATGCCACACAGACAGATAGATGGCATTTAGAGCTGAGAAAGTTCCTAGACCCTATACTAAAACTCCAAGAATATGTGGAGGAAGGGAAGATCAGAGAAGACCAGAGTACAATGGGTCTTAATTACTCCAAAGTGTTTACAGGTCAAAGTGTGCAATCAGGTTTGAAGGAAAAATAGGAAGCCAAGGAACAAAAAGGAATAATAATCCATCTTTGCACACCAGTTATAAAGCACACTTGCAATACTGCTAAAAAAAACCACAACAACAGTTTTTGGAGATTTGGAAGAGTGATCAATTTTAAACTGAGAATAGTCTACAAGCTGGAAAATGGGTGTTTACAATGGTTAATGCTATGTTCTGAATGCATCAAATTATTATTCTATGGTCTAGTTCTTGTCTAGTAAAAAGAAAAATGTTACTATATTCTTTGAAAGTACTAGAAGGCACTCCTCACAACGTCTGGCAATTTCTTATTTTCTTGATTCAAAAGCAATCAAACATATGTCTTAAGGATTTTCGATATTCATTTGTATTTATTTGCAATTAATTTATAAGAATTTAGTACAACACTTTCCATTCTGTGGATATTCAGTATATATTGACTGAACAACAAAATAAATTTGTGTTCTAAAAATATTTCAGCCCTTAAGGAAGTTAGCTTAGATCTAGATTTCATACCAATATTGACCTGTCACCAAGCAATAGAACTCCATATTTCTGAAGCATTGGAACTCATTCTAAAAATAAATCCTAATATAAATGTCATTATTTAAGACTCTTCCTTTTGACTAGCTTAATTAGTCTTGCTCTAACCTGTTCTCTTTAAGTCAAAGGAAAGTCCAGAAAATCATCTTTCTTTAACTTGTCAGCAAGGTATATACATTCAGCCAATAAACAAATAAAGGCCAATTTACTAATTTTGCCTTGCATAACAGCACAGAATCATATTTATCCTTAAGTAACTCATATGTTAAGGACAATCCAGCAGCCAGTACTGTGCTAAAAATGAATATGAAAGTTTAAAAATTTCAACATTAGCTACCAAAATTAGATTTGTAATATCATTTTCTCTGTTCAGCTTAAACAAATAGAATAAAGCATGAGATTCTTGATCTGTTGCTCAGCATGTTGATTTAAGTAAGTACTCTTTTGGGAATGGGTCAGATTCATTGTGAGAATATTCAACAGTGCCTACTGATAAGAAAGGAGACATGAAAATGGAGAATCTGATTATGAATTACTTTCGTTTTACTCTTACCTCTTCAATTATTCCTTCCCAGATTCTACTACAAAGGCTCTGTCATGAGTAGTCTTCTATTTCTGTTCTTTTCTTTGGTGAACTCACAAATCTGCATTGTTTCAACATTCACCTCTTGAATCTCTAACCCTGGACTCCTTCTTAATCTTGTCTTGCATTATTAAAAAAATTTTTAGTTGTAGATGGACACACTTTTATTTATTTTTACGTGGTGCTGAGGATTGAACCCAGTGCCTCACATGTGCTTGGCAAGCGCTCTATCACTGAGTGATAACCCCAGCTTGTCTTGCTTTTATATTATCAGTTCAACTGCTCTATCTAGATGTTCTACTAGCATCTAAAACTTAACATGTCCAAAAGCAAGATCTGCATTTCCTAAACAAGATCTCCTGACTTGGTCCCTATTTGTTAAAGGCATTATTATTGTCTTAATTTTGGCATCATCTATGAACCCTATCCTTTTTTTTTTTTTACTTCTAATAAACAATCCATTGTTAAGTGTTGTTGACTCTACCTCACATCTCTGACATATTTTCCTTCCACGGTACCATTTTTACCATCACTCTAGTACAAACTGCTATTACTACTTACCTAGACTATTACTTTAGCCTCGTAACTAATTGGTAAATATTATCTGAAAAAAATGTATGAACTGAATGGTATCTCTACTTTAATCTATCTTCTACAACAGGGCCAGAATAATTCCCTAAAACATAACTCTAACTTTATTAATTTTCTCCTCAAAAGAAAGGTTCCAAGGGATTGGGGATATAGCTCAGTTGGTAGAGTGCTTGCCTCGCATGCACATGGCCCTGGATTCGATTCCCAGCACTGCAAAAATAAAGAAACAAATAAAAGTTCCTATTTCTTATATAATTAAATATATAGATTGTTGTTGTTTTGTTTTACAGTTAAGGCATTTAACATCAGGAGCTCTATTTATTTCCAAGCTTACTTCCCATTCCTCTAACAGTTTTCCCTCATTGGAGGCAAGATAGACCATTCACTTCTCTACACATTCTATATGCTTTCCCTAGATCATCGTTTAAATTATTTCTATGCCTGTAATAATCCTACTCCTTGATCCAGGCCTGTCTCAGATGCCATCTCCTCTGTGTAACACTTCCTGATTTCTCGTCATAGTGGTTACTTAATCTGAAACAACACTTGGCTGGTAGTTCTTTAAATCATTTATGACCTACTTTGTATTAAAGCAATAAAATAAAAGTAGCCATAATCTGTATGAATTGTGGGAAGAAATTAGCTTTAGTTATATTTAAATGCAATGTCAAGAACAGTAGTTATAAGTTGTCAATATATTTTTAGAGTAGGGAAAAGAATGTGTAAATAGAAGGAAATGTGATACAGGAAAGAAAAAAGTGGCAAGACCCAGGTTTTAAACAAACTATTAATCTTCATATATAAAAAGAATAACCAAATTATTGCCAATTTCATTTATATTTTATGCAAACACTTTTTACCATAGTTTTGAACATTTAAATTTTTTAACATTTATGTTTAACTACCCACCAGGTATAGTTCTAAGCTTTTTGAATGTTAATTTACTTAATCTTTATAATAACCCACTTTTATAAATTAGGAAACTGAGGCATGGAGACAAAGCAACTTGCCCAAGATTACAAGGTTAATTAGAGTCCAGGCAGTCTGACTCCAGAGACCACATTCTACATGGTGACAATATATTATACCTTTTAATGTATATGTGCCTGATTTTTTAATCTGAATAAATTGAAAATAAATATTATTTCCTTGAAAACTCAGTTGTCATTACAACTTTGCTTTACAGTATAATGAAAAATAGGCTGCTGAAATATAGAATCCCTATAATAAATACACCCAACTTTTGTGGCTTTTTGTTTCCTCTTTATTCAGTTTCCCATTTTTCCCCTTGATATTGAACTGTTATTTACCACTTAAGGCTATTAAGCACCTAAGATTCCTTCATCTTTTTTTTTAATTTACTGGGAATTCGGGACCATACTGACTCAAAAATATGTATTTAAAAAGAGCCAAGATGACTCTGAGGAATGTCTTTTATAAAGTTCCTTATGTTTTGTTACAACCAATGTTCCTGTATTTTATATTGGTTTTTAGGAGCGAATTCCATTAAGTTAAAGCTGTTAGATGTATGATCTAGAGATAATATATTACCATATAATTTCTGCTCATTGCATAAAATAATTATATAAACTAAACAATGATCCTAAAAGTTGGCCATGCTTCCTGAAGTGTGGCTTATACTAACTCAGAGTTCATGATGACAATGATTACAGAATGTCCCAGTATTTCTTAGCACAGCAACAAAACAATATATTTCTCTCATTCTTACCTTTGCACCACCCAGAAATCCTAAGGAAATGGCAACTCTAGCTCTTAGATCTGGTCTGTCTTTGGGCCATACATATGAAAGCATTGCTTTTATGATTTTCCGAGTATCAACATCTTTTAACTGTTCAAAGAGAGAAAACAAAGCAATAAAATGTCATTTCAAATGTAACCATAGGTTAGTAATGTAGAATTATGCAAATACTTGAGAAATACACAAAAATTTTATATATAACTTTTATTATAAATCTAAGGCCATTATTTCCAAACTTAAGATACTTTGGAGAAAAATAAACTATTTGAATTGTTTTTTTAAAAAGCTACTCATTTCTCTTAGATTTCTTACTTTTAACTATAGTAATCCTCATAATACTAAAAAATAGTTGAATAATGGCAAGGGGGCATCTACTATACATTTATTTTTTTATCTATTAAGCTATATACTACTACATATAACTTTACAAATATTTCCACCTTTGTAGTCAATTTTAGAATCCTAGGTTCAAACTCATGGTAAAGAAAAATTACAATGTTGCATTTAGGAAAGTAGGGGTTTTGGTATTGGCTATATTAAACAGAGGTGGTTATTAAAAATGTCAACAAAAATGCAATTTTCCAGTCATAATCAATCTACCCTAAATTCAGCTCACATTTTTCTTTTTTCCATCTTCCTGGGGCAACAGTTCCATTAAGTCTTTTGGTTTTGGTTTCGGCTTTAGAGGTGGAATGTTAAGAATCATATCCAAGCTGGGTGTGTTGGCGCACGCCTGTAATCCCAGCTGCTCGGGAGGCTGAGGCAGGAGGATCATGAGTTCAAAGCCAGCCTCAGCAATGGCGAGGCACTAAGCAATTCAGTGAGATCCTATCTCTAAATAAAAAAATACAAAAAAAAGGGCTGGGGATGTGGCTCAGTGGTTGAGTACCCCTGAGTTCAATCCATAGTAACCCACCCCTCCAAATGAAGAATAATCATATCCAACTAAGCATGGTGGCACATGTCTTCAATCCCAGTGGCTCCGGAGGCTGAGGCAGAATGATTACGAATTCAAAGTCAGTCTCGGAAACTTAGTGAGGCCCTAAGCAACTCAGACAGACCCTGTCTCTATGTAAAATATTAAAAATGGTCTGGGGATGTGGCTAAGTAGTTAAGTGAACCTCTGGGTTCAATTGCCCACCCGCAAAAAGAATCATATCCATACTTCCTAAAACCAAAATAAGGATGTGTGTGTGTCACACACACACACACACACACACACACACACACACACACACACTACATCATTACACTTGGTATAAAAGTCCCCATTCAAAAAGTTGAAATATTAACTCAATTTCTGGAAAAGTTTCAGAAAAGAAAAAGAAAAGATGATGCTCATTGCTGGTGATGGTGTACAGAAATAAGCATTCTAATGCACTATTAATGAAGAGTACTCTGAAATAATTTTAGAAAGCAATCTGATATCTATTTTAAGCCTTTAAAATAATTCTGCCCTTTGTCTCAAAAATTCAACTTCTGGGAACTTATGCTAAAAACATCTTTAAAATATGCCCCAAGTTGAATCAACTTTACCTCTTGAAAATCTCTTGAATCTGCCTACCACCAACATACCACCAAGCTATCATCAATACTCAAGTGATTCAGTCACTGCAATGACCTCCTAAATTGTCTCCCTGCATCTACTCTGTTCCCGATCTAATAAATTCACCCTGTAATCAGATAGCACTTCCAGCTTAAAGCCATTAGGCAGCATCCAATCATTCTTGGAATAAAGAACATAGCTTACAAGGCTCTGCTTAGCTTGGTCCCTGACTCCTTTTCAGTCATGACTTATAGCACTGCACTTGCTGCACTGGCTTTCTTTTAGTTCCTCTAACATGCCATAATCCCTCCTGCTAAAGGGTCTTTGTGCAATAGTGTTCACTGTGTCTAGAATAATCTCTTTTTGCAATACATCCCTTCCCAGCCCTACAACCTTTTCAAAAGGATCCACTTCAGTTATAATCTACCTATATAGCAGTATGATCACTTGATTGACATCCACTCTCCTGCTAGAATTTAAATTCCATGTGAGTAGTAACTCTGTGTTTTGTACTCACAGTTGTAATCCAGTACCAAATGTAGTGGCTGACATACAGTAAGTACTCAATGAATATTGCATAAAGGAATGAAAATTTAGTTAGAAGGATGTTTATGTTCATGCTGTTTTAATAGAAATAAAATTGGAAATAGTGTAAATGATCAACATTGTAGAATAGCATAAACAAATTAGAGTGAATACATATAACAAAACACATTCATTCAGAAATATACGTAGTGACGCAAAAACATGTTAAATGGATAAAAACAGAATAAAAAACTTATTTTGTGGGGAAAAAACATGACATATGAATGAGTCACATGTACATACAAACGGATCCAGAAAGCAAGACCCCCCCAAAGTGTTAACAACAGTAGCTGGAGTGGGTGGAATCTTTGATAATTTTTTATATTTTTCTTTTTGGTTCCTTGTATTTTCTATAATTTACACATAATAAGAAAAAAATTAATTAATTTCAAAGGGGAAAGAGTTATACAATTTCAAGTATATTTTCACAGCAAGGAATAGGGAAAACTGTCAACATATAAGAAACCCAAGACAGTACATTATATAATACAGGGTACTTTTATATTATGATTATCCCCATAGGGCTCAGAAAATTATTTTGCTAGTCTTTTAGGCAGTTTATTGTGCAAAACATAACAGAAATAAAACTGTTCATATTGTACTGAAAACAGAAGGACTACCAACCTGAAATGCTTTAAATAAATAAGATGGCACAAATATGAAATGCTAAAAGTATAGTTTTTAATACTTTATTTCACACACACACACATTCGCGCGCGCGCACACACACACACACACACACACAGACACACAGTAGTGCTCTTATAACTGGTAAGGCATTAAAAAAGGAAATAAGGCAGTAATTTTAAAATTCATTTTTCCAATCGAACTATTACAAAATAAATATAACTTAATGCATTATAACACAAACTGGGGCATTTCAACCACTTTCCCATTGCATGAATTTTTTTCTGCCATATTTTTCTTGATGGACTAATGGTAAAAAGGCCCTGTTTCCACATATCTTTAGAAACACTCTCTCCTGTCAAAACCTTCTACAACACACCCCAGAATTTTTTCAATAAGGACACAGAGAAGTTATGGCTAAGAGCAAGAAAATTATTCTAGTTGGCTTAATAGTGCATAAAATGTCACCACTTCATTTAACAAAATGGGTTCTGAAGTTGTGTAATCATGCATTATGAGTCCATTAAGCTGTAAAGGACATGACTTCAGCTATAGTTTAGGTAAACTATAAAGTTTGAAAAATAATGTCTTTTTTTAAAAAAAGTGGAGGCCAAATCAATGAGGCATTTCAGATGCTACTGAGGCACATTTTTAAAGAAAATTTAAACCAACTTACTCCTGTTGTATAAGAGTAAAATAAAATCGGTGGCCTCAATAAAGATCCTGAAAGATAATATACCATCTTTCAAAATTACCTCAGTTAATTCATACTGGACACCCAAGGGTAATCCTGAAAGACAAAAGGATTATTTAAAACTGGAAAGAGACCAGCCGTTAGCTTGGGACTGAATTAGCAACACTTTTCACTCCAATTCAGTAGGGTATAAACAGATAACACCAATAGTATACATACCTCTTTAAGACCATGTTCTTCTTTTGTTGTTGTTTTTAAATTAAATTTCTTAACTGGTTCATTAAAGTACAAAAACTATACATATTAATGGGGCAATGTGATATTTCAATACATGTATGTAATGTGTAATGTTTAATTCAAGTAAAAATCTCCCAAACATGTATAATTTATTTATGGTAAAATCTTCCAGAATTCTTTCTTCTAGTTTTCTGAAATGTATGGTATACTTTTATTACCTATAATCACCCTATTGTTCAATAAACTGTATACCAGAACATCTTGTTCCTACATAACTGTAACTTAGATACACACTGATTGACTTTTCCCAGTTCCTACCTTCCCTCTATTCTCCCCAGCCTTTGGTTACCATATTCTATCTCAACTTCTTTGAGATCAATTTTTTTTTTTTTAGATTCCACATGAGTGATCATGTGGTACTTCTCTTTCTATACCTGGCTTATCTCATTTAACATAATGATTGATTTCCAGTTCTATCCATGTTAATGCAAATGACAGAATTTCATTCCTTTTTATGGCTGAATAGTATTCCACTGCTGTATATGTACCAAAATGTCTTTATCCATTTATCAGCTGATGGAGACTTAGGCTGTTATCATTTCTTGGCTACTGTGAATAGTGCTACCATGAACCTTGGAGTGCAGATATACTGATTTCTATTCTTTTGTGTATTCAAACCTAGGCATGGGATTTCTCTATCATATGTAATTCTGTTTTTAATTTTTTGAGGAATTTCCATACTGTTTTCCACAATGATTGAATGAATTTACATTACTACCAATGGTGTGCACCTTTAATCTTTTTTATAATAGCCTTTCTTACCAGGGTGGGGTGATAGCTGATTGTAAGGAAATGTTGATTTGCATTTCCCTGATGATTAATAATACTGAGTGATACCTGTTGGCCCCATTTGTATATTTTCTTTGAGAAAGGCTTATCTAGATCTAGTGCTCATATTTTTGCTTTTTTCTTTTCTCTCTCTCTCTCTCTCTGCTACTGAGTTTTTAGAGTTCCTTATTTATTCTGGATAGCAACCCATTGTCACATGTACAGTTTGCAAATATTTTCTCTTGTTTTGTAGGTTGTCTCTGCACTCCATCAATGATTTCCTTTGCCATGCAGAAGATTTTTTGCTTGATGTAATCCCATTTGTCCCTTTTTGCTTTGGGGATTTGTCTGAAAAATCCTTGTCCATTTCAATGTACTAGAGTGTTTTGTTACATTTTCTTCTAGTAGTGTCATGTCTTGCAATTAATTATTTGATGCAGTTTGAGTTGACTTTTGTAACTGGTGACAGACAGAGGTATAGCTTCATTAATCTATATGTAGATATGCAATTTCGAAAACACTGTCCTTTCTCCAATATATGTTCTTAGCACCTTTGTGAAAAATCAGTTGGCTGTAGATGTATAGGTTTACTTCTAGGCTCTTTAATCTACTCCATTCGTCTATGTGTCTGGTTTTATGCCAATAACATGCTGTATTGATGACCACAGCATTGTAGTATATTCTGAAGTTAGGTAGTATAATTTCTCCTGCTGTGTTCTTTTTGATCAAGATGGTTTTGGCTATTCAGATTTTTGTGGTTCCATGTGGATTTTAGAATTTATTTTCTGGTTCTGTGAAGAATGCCTTTGGTATTTTGATAGGGACTGCATTGAATCTATGCATCACTGGGTACTATGGATATTTTAGCAATACTGATTCTGCTGGGATCTGCTCAGCATTAGGTTTCAGCAGCCCAGTATAGAGTTTCAGGGTAAAATCTTGTATTTTCCACCTGTCTTACCCCAGAGCTTAGAGTCTCACATCAAGCTATGCTGCCTGAGGCTGGGTAGTGTTACTGAAGTCAGTCCCTTGGTCCCCTAGGCTGACCTTAAGCTGGTTTGCTCCTGGGTCTCACAGTGACAAGGACCTGCATGGTCTCAGGGGTAAACCGGGGTCCATGATGCAGCTGGGAGTGATATAAGTGACACATGGGGCATAAGTCTCTGCCTGGTGCTGGGGCAGCTCTAGAGCCCAATTGTGTACACTGGCCTGGCAATATCTGTGCTGCCCAAAGTTGGGGGACGTGGCGGAGACAGTTTCTTGGCCCCTAAGGCTGATGCTAAATTGGGCTCCCTCTCAATTTCACAGCTGCAAGGCCCTGCACAATCTTGGGGGGGAGGGTAGGTCTGTCCTGGGTCCACTCCAAGGCTGGAAATACAGCCAAAACTCCAGTCTGCCCTGCAAACGCACAGGCTTCCACTGGGCGTGTGAGCTGGTCTAGAGGCTCCATCTGTTAGCTCAGGCCTGTATATAAGACTTCAAGTGTCTATCAAGCGGTGGTTCTCACCATAGTTGGCTAGGCATTGGGCTCTGAGACAAAGCTTTGTGCAAGGTCTGGTGCCCCACTCACAGTGGGCAGAATTCTTCTCCCAGTTCTGCTGCCCGAGGCTGGAAGAGGAGCAAGAGGCAGTCAGCCAACTGGCGGAATGGAAATCCAGTGGTTGAGAATCCCATGAGTTTTGGCCTGATGTTAGGAGTTGAGTGGCCTTGCCCAGCACTGATTTCACCATGTCAGGCCTGTAAGACCACATTTTTAAAGAGAGGATGGGAAATACAAGAAATGGTCAAGGAATATGACAAGAAATTGGGTTATATGAGAAAATACTGTCTTAAGAGTAATAGCATGATAGTATAGGGAAAATAAATGAAGCAATGATTTAAGGAAATGAAGTTTTTTCTCCCAGGATCAAAATTCCTGAAGTAACTAATGGAAGATATTGTAATAGTTTTTCTTTAAGTCTTTCTTATATGTAAGCAGAAATCATGAAATTTAATTTTTCTGTTTATCATTTTCATAATAAATTGAATTTAAAATTATTTTTAAAATATAATGGTGATGATCATACCATGAAACTAAAACTCTCTAAAAGTAAATGCTACGGAAATATTTTTTAAAGGCCCACAAAAGTAGAAGTCAATCTACTTTCCTCCCTGCTAACAGTATGAATACAACATGGCTTTCTTGCTATAGCTAAATAGTCTCAAATTTAACACATGGAACTAACATTTTAAGCTTCATTATAATGTAAAACTAGTACTGTGTCAGTATGAGAAATGAAGGTTTTTAAAGAAAGGTCTCAACTATATACTGGAATTAAGACAGCCACAATTACATGAAAGTAATTAGATTCAGGAAAAAAAATAAGGGTAACAAAAGAAGAAATTCGAATTGGCTCACTAAGATCCTTGAATAATAACAAATTTCTATTGTGCTTTTTTGTTTTAGAAATGAGTTTAAAAGAAAAAGTTTTAGTAACGTCAGAGAGCTGTCAGGGGAAATGAAAGTAACTGAAAACAAGGTGGCCCAAGAGAAAAAAAGCAGGTGCCAAAAAAAAAAAAAAAAAAAAAAGAACTTGACTGATGTTGGCAACAATTCTCAATAAATATTCACTCAATTAATTTATTTATTCTCAAACACATAAGAACAAAATCTTCATAAAAATATCCTGGATGTACATCTAATACTTGATAAATTTATAAATTACCAAAGGGATTGGGATGTAGCTCAGTGGCAGAGCGGCTGTCTAGCATGCTCAAGAACCTGGGTTCCAATCTCTACACTGCAAAAAGAAAAAAAAAATAAAAATAAAGGAAAAGAAATTGCCACAACTTTTTTTTTAGTTGTAGTTGGACACAATGTCTTTATTTTATTTATGTATTTTTATGTGGTGCTGAGGATCGAACCCAAGGCCTCACACATGCTAGGCAAGTACTCTACCGCTGAGCCACAACATCAGCCCCTGCCAAAAATTTTGACAGATTTTTTAAATATTCACTTATTTCATATTAATATATAGCTCCAAAGCCTAACAAAGTTGGACAAGTTAAAAGAAATAATCTCACAAAGCTGGATAGGTTAAAAGAAATAATGAAAGGAACATCTACACAGGAAGACAGATCAGCACAATTACACACAAAAGGCCCAAAACAAATATAGTCATAAGAATATGTTCTGAGAAATACAATGTTATACAATTTTGCTGTGTGAACCTCATGGAATGTACTTAAACAAACCTACATGGGCTAGCTTATTATGCACCTAAGTTACAATGGTACAGCTATTGCTCCCAGGCCACAAACTTTTACAGCTGATTACTGTACTGAATACTGTAGGTAACTATAACACAAGGGTAACTATTTGTGTATCTAAACATAACTACCCATAGAAAAGGTATAGTAAAAGTACATATTAAAAGATTTTAAAATGGTACACCTGTAGCTCAGTTGTAGAGTATACCTACAGAACACCTATAGCTGCCTGTAATGCTTAAGACCCTGGGTTTGATTCCCCGGCACCACAAAATATAAAAATAAATAGATACATAAAATGGTACAACTGTCTAGGTTTCTTAATATGGAGTTTCCCAGGTTGGAAGTTGCTCTGGGTTTTAGTGAGTGAATGGTAAGTGAATGTGAAGGCCTAGGACATTACTATACACTGCTGTAGATGTTATAAATACTCTACAATAGGCTACACTAAATTTATAAAAATATTTTTCTTTAATGATAAACTAAGCTTACTATAACTCTTTTTAATTTATATGCTTTTTAGTTATTTTAACTTTTTTGTAATAACACTTAGCTTAAAATACAAATACCTTATATAGCTGTAGAGAAATAGTTTATTTATATCCTTATTCTAAAAGCTTTTTCTATGTTAAAGTTTTTTAAACATTTTTACACTGTTTTGTTAAAAACTAAGTCACAAATACACACATTTGTCTAGGCCTACACTGGGTCAGGACCACCAAATCTTCCACTTCCACATCTTGTCCCACTGGAAGGTCTTCAGGGGCAATGCATTTAACACCCATGGAACTGTCATCTTTCTATGATAACAATGCTTCCTTCTGAAATCCCTCCTTGAAGGACCTGCCTGAAGCTCTTATTGAGGAGATATAATTTTTTATCAGAAATATGTCTATGGTGGCTTGCTTCTTTTTTTAATCACAGATTTGTTTGTAAGCAGATATAAAACACCATGAACCTTCCTTTCTCTTAATGAAAACCTTTTAATGTTGGGGTCATGCGTTCAAACATTTTAAGGAGCTTGTTCAGTCTGCAAACTTCTGCTAAACCCATCACTCAAATTTTCTTGAGGATTATTTCTTTTCTTCTTCTGTAGTTTCCTTTTCTCTTGACTCTTCTTAAGCTATGTGTTCACTAAGCAATAGAAGTTTTTCAACTTCATTAGAATCTTGCGGAATCACCATTGTACATATATATGGTCCCTTGTTCACAAAACCTCATTGTGAGGCACATGTCTGTACATAAATAAAATTGCAAGTACCTGACTCAATAGAGTATAATTAGAAAGTCACAAATTGTACTGATTACATGTGGCAGTGCTTCATTTAACAGTGTGACATGCAGAAGAGAAGTTTCATGGCCAAATGTGTCATAAGTGAAATTTTATAGTTAATAATAATGTAGACTAGGAACAAGAACTTTAAAAAAAATCAAAACATCCAGAGTGCTTCACATGGTAGAACTTTCAGAAAGCAGCCTCTCAGGTAGGTAACTTGATATCACTCACCAGAAAAGATTTTCAAGCATGAAGCACAGCAAATTTTCCCACCAAGAACTCAACTCCATTCAAGGGAGCAAAGCTCATTTAGGCTTGGATAAGAAAATGAAAGAGTAAGAAGAGAGGAAATGGGCTTTTGACAAAGATAGAAGAATCACCTTTTCCTTAGTTGATGAGGAATTTATCCAAGAATTCTGGCTTTACAGACATTTCTAAATTTTAATAGCAAGAAATGTACTAACTCACAGAAAGCAAGTAATTGGTTTTGAAAGAAACTACCTGGGAAAAAACTTGTGATAAGAAAAAAGACTACAAAAACAATTTCAGAACGGTATCTGTTTTGTAAAAATATGGGCTATATGCTGAATATCTTCTTCTTAAAAAATTAATCTAGCACAATTTCAGGCATAGGTTAAACTGTCCAGGGAAGAGAACTGTCTCCTCAATTCAAACTGGTGACTTAAATTAAACAATTAAGGCTGGGGTTGTGGCTCAGTGGTAGAGTGCTCACCTAGTATATGTGAGGCACTGTGTTCGATTCTTAGCACCATATATATAAAAAATGAAAACAATGGGGGTATGTGTCCTACTTAAACAACTGAAAAAATTTAAAAATTAAAACAACTACTTCAATGCTGTTAGAGATAACAATGACTTGATAAAAGTTCGGTAAAAAAAAGAAGCAAATTCAGTAGTATTTTGACTTGAAAAACTAAGAGGGTGACTGGAAAATTTCCCTACATTTTTAGGGACATGGTATATGAGTTTGGGATGGTTGAAGAAAATACAAACTGTCAGTAAAGGCTTTGCAATTACTGTTATTTTTCTCTATAACTCAGTTTATTTTCCAAGCTCTGCTGGTCTGAAATTTCAATGAAAAGCTTAACCAGTAGTGATTAGGCTATGAGAAAAATGGATTATGCTATACCTGAAATGGATTTGTACCTGACAATCCATTTAATTTACCATAAAAAAATACCTACGAAGTTCACTGATGCTCATATTGGCCAGTCAGTGAATTCTTTATCCCAAAAGGAAGCCAATTTGAGAAATCAAATAAAGATCATAGAGCTGCTTGATGCTGTATAAAATCAGGTTATAAAAGAGCCTGCCCATGTCATCCAGGTATTCTTGTGTCTCATCTGTGTGCACAATCACTTTAACAAGCCTAGAGATTCATTATTCCATTTTTTTTCAAATCCTCCAATTTTAAATACTCCAAGTTGCTGTTTCACTTCCTCTGATTACATCAAGATTTGTACCAAAGCTCTCTGATTGCTCTAGTAATCTCTCAGTAATAGTGGCTAATCTTTCTTAGCAATACTGACTTCAGATTGTATCCACTCAAAGAAGAAGTATTTCTAATATAAAAAAAGACTATGTCAAGCAAAGTTCTTAGTGAAAAATAAGTAGTCTAGCTAGGCATGGTAGTTCAAACTTGTACTCCCAGCTACTTAGGAGGCTGAAGCAGGAAGATCACAAATTCAAAGCCAGCCTGGGCAACTTACAGAGATCCCGTCTCAAAATTAAAATGAAAAAGGGTTGGATGTGGTAGAATGCCCCTGAATTCAAACCTTAGTACCACAAAAAAAGAAAGAAAAGAAGGTAGGCCCTTCATTAAGATCTGCATTGTGTCTTTATTAAGAACACAGGAATAAATTCACTAACAGATGCTCCTACAAAGAGATATAACTAAAATTGTAAATTTAAGAATAAAACTCCAAAATCCTAAAGTTCTATTACAAAACAAATAATTCCTTAGTTCATCTATTTTAAAAATAGGAGTATTCAAATATTGAAACTATCACTCCTTTTTCACAAACCCTTTATGATAGACACACTGGCTAAATAGATGATTGAAATAAATTCTGAGATATGTTATTCTGATTAGTAGTTGTTAAAAATACACAAGTTGAAATGAATAAAAAGGAAGCAGTGGAGATTTCAGTTTATTTCAAGGTAAAATATATTATTTCTCAGACTGATTAAACTTCTACATGGTAGTTTAGATATTCTGTCATCTAAAATGTTAAGTTTCTAGACAGCAGGGACCTTGTCCTGTTCATCACTGTATTTCCTGTACACAGCAGAGAGTTCAGCACAAAGCAAGTATTCAATACATGCTTTGTAAATGAATGGATTATGGTAAAGGATAGACCTTACAATCTCACATTATTATAATAACAGCAGTTAATATTTACTGAATACTTCCTGTGTGCTAGGCACTATTTGAGAAATTTAATGTGGTGTGAGGAATTAACTCATTTAAATACCTTTTAGTGTTATCATCATCCTCATTTTATAGATGAGGTAACTGAAGCACAGAGATTAAGTAAGTTGCGCAGGTCCATCCATTATACAGTGATAGGGCCACAATTCAAATCCAGGCAGTCTGGTTCCAGAGCTCAGGTTCTTAACAACTCCATATTACCTCTTTTCTGGCATAACCTCTAAATGTTATTATGATTCTATTTGGCTAACAAGATTAAATTAACACAAAGATGGCAGGGGGAAAAGAATAAAAGAATAATGATCAAATATAAAGTATTACAATAATTTTTGCTTTATTCTATTCTATTGGAAAAGAACTTGTCCTGAAGTTGCTTGAGCTTAAAGAGAAGTGATTACTTGTCCTTCCTTAGTCAACATATCCTTAGTTATATTTAGACCATTAATAGCAACTATCCTTCAGAGGCCTTGGGGACAGATGATCCTGAAAATGATCAAGTATCATGCCAAAGATAAACACATGGATAAACAAATCTCACTACTTGGCTAATTTTTAAAAATTCTCTCTTATGATACTTTGCTGTTTTTAAAGACAGCCATGAAGGATAGTAATATACAAAAATGGGATAAAAACATGAATGTAAAACGCTTTTGAGTTCCTTGAAATTAAAAAAAAAGTTGCATTAGAAATGAAGGAAAGAGGAAGAAACTCATTAGAAAACTTACTCGTATCAATTGGTTCCTACCAATAACAACTAATATTTACTTAGATCTCTACAATCTATAAAGCAATTTTACATAAAATCTGTTCACTTGACTACCAACTCTGAAAACATTTCTACTTGAGAGACATACACACACACACACACACACACACACACACACACACTGGTTGGGTCAAGAAAGAAGAAGAAAATAAAGGCGAATTCAAAGAAAAAGGGCCAGATGGGGAAATATGTAACAGTATTCCAATGATACTTTCCCTCACTGTGAAAAAGTATAGAGCAATTAAACCTTTTTATTTCAGCAGCCCTACTGGTTAACATTTTTGTACAATGATAATGATAATGATAAAGAATATGGATAATTAAATAGATGGATCAGGATAGAGGATTTACTATAAAGCTATGGAATATTCTAAGATCTAAGTATATAACAGAGAAAATATTAACCTTCAAACACACAAACTTGCAAGGTATTTATAAATGCTAAATCTAATTTGTCTATTTATTGATAAGGGCAGATTATATAACAAAGTCAAACAATGTTATTTTAGAGAAATAAGAATATTTAGGTTAATAAATACCTTTTCCATTTTAGTCAGTCATGAATATTTGTTTGTTGTAAGCCAAAGAAAATTTTATATATATAATGTGGTCAGTTCATGTGGTTTTGCATTAAAGAACATGCAATTTGATGGGTCAATCAAAATATATATGATACTCTTAAATGTGCCTATCTTCCATGTAAGCACAATCCTCAAAAAGAATTTCCAGTTACTTGCTATTCTCTCTTACCCCTTCTTTAGGGTCTGTGTGGAGTCCTCCACCAGCGTGACCATGCCAACATTTCCTCTTTTCTATCAGTGGCCATGTCTGGAGAGCCTAGTTAAAAATGATACCAAGCAGCCCATTAGCTTTTACAGAATTTCAGAAGTTTAAAAATCTGGATTCAACATTGTAATCTAATGAATATCCCAAAAACAAATTCAAAGGCATTGATTTTAGCCTTGCATAGTAAAGCAAAACACCTTCAGAATTAACTTATAGCTAAATTTATATAAGGAATACTGAGAAATAACAAATACTCAGATGGAAGTCACTTTCTCTAAATAGCTTTTAAAATTAATATTTAAAAGATTTAACTTGTATTACACTTTTGACTTAATCTGTCTCTATTATTGTCATTCACTACTGTAGTTGGTAATCTATTACTCTATTATTGGCAAACAAGAATAATATATATTTAATTTATATATCACTTGCTTTTCTTGTGCATATATTTTTGTCTTACAATTATCATGTTGATTTTACACAACTGATACTTTTTCTTATTATTGTGGCTAATGTACTTATTTAGAAATATTACGTTTTGTTTTAATATTTCAGTCTATCTTGTGCTATAGCTATTTGTTAGCACATTTTGTCTTTCCTCTTACACAGTAAATTTCTTAAGATTAGAAACAGTATCTTTTTGTCTTTTTATCTCCCATGGTACATACCACAGTGTCTTATATACTGCAGAATGCTTGTTAAGTTAGCTTATAAAATAGCATTATCTACAAATCTCCCAACTAGCCTTACCTATTATCTTACCAATTATAAATTTTTTATTGTCTTACCTTAGGTTGTTGCTATAATAATTCACAAGATACAAACAACAAGGCTTAGAATTTAGGCTTGCTAATATTGAAAGTGCTTTAACAATTAAAAAAATACTTAATTAGGAACACAGACAGTGACATAGTTTGGATCTGGAATGTCCTCCAAAGACTCATGTGTTGAAGACTTGGTCTCCAGTTGGTGGCGCTATTGGGAGGTGGTGGAAACTTTAGGAGGTGGAACCCAGTTGGAGGAAGCAGGTCACCAGGGGCATGTCTGATAAGGGTACACCTTGTCAGTCCCCTGCCTGCCCTTGTCCCCTCCCTGTCTCTCCTCTACCCGTCCTCCCTCCCCCATGTGCCTGCCTGTCTGCTTGCCTGTCTGTCTCTCTTTCCCGCATGCCATGAGATAAGCAGCTATGCTCCATCACATGCTCTCTGCCATAATGTTCTGCCTCACCAAAAGGCCCAAAGAGACAGGACCAAGTGACTATGGACTGAAACCATAAGACAAAATAAACCTTTCCTTCTTTAAGTTGTTTTTTTCAAGTATTTTGCCACAGCGTATAAAGCTAACTAACATAATGATTCTTTTTCAGTATTCATAATAATCAGTAATTAATAAACCAGGACAGAGTCCTTTACAAACACAAACATATATTGATACTATATATAACACATAACAATATCAGCTCAGGTCCAAGTTATGAAAATGGAATTAAAAAAAGCAAAAGTAACTTCTTGTTCTCACCAGTTGAGACACAAAAAGCAATAGCTATAAATGGGTTATTGATTTTTAGATCAACAACCTTAAAGTATTTTGTAAAAGAAAAACATCAAAAGGTAATTTTTAGTCTGGCAATGTCTCTCTATGACACTTTTTTCCTCTAAAAGGCTGAGCAACAACTTTTATAAAGGATTTGTTGCATATCACATACAAGATAATGAGGTCTTCAACAAAGCAAAAAACTAAAATATAAATAAATTTAGTGGTATCATGGGCAATAAGATTAAGCACACTTTCCCCTTAAAGCTCTAATTTAATAATAGAAAATCTAATTAATTTCTATAGTTTCTGCATAAATTAGAACAATGCCTTGTACCTTAGTAGCAAATAATTATTAATCAGAAAGAAAAAATACAGAAGTTCCAAGGATTTAGACCATCTTATAATTTTTCAGTCTTTTTCTATCATGGAGATTTACGTGTCTCATTTTAAAGCACTGGGAATTTTTAAAGATGTCTTTCACTTACATTAGCAATGAAAAATAACCCTCATCAACATGTAAACTCAGCATCCCTTACCCCATGGACTCTAATAAGCTTAGAATCCCTTGGTATTCTGCTATCTGAAAATCTTAACTCACTTGAAAAACTACAGCACTCCATATATCAGGTACAAATTACCAGGATAAATTTAAGTGTCAACAAGCTGCCATTACTTGTATAAAAGCGTTCTGAAAAATGTTAGTCCCGTTGGCACTGATCTCAAGAGATTCAGATAGATTTCTCCAGGGGTAGAAAAATATCAAGATTTTTCTCTACATTTCTAGTAACCGTAACATACCTTCGTGCCAGTATTTAGAAAAATGTGAAATGGGTAATTATTTGGGAAATATAAAACATATGTAGTATAAATTGGAAAATGTTATAAGGGCTTGCACACTTTTCCTACTATATGTAGATGTACTGGCTTAATCTTACCTTTGTAGCATCTAATAACAGTCTTGAATTGTCTCTTCCCCATCTCTGCCATGTAGCATTTCTTAATGACTCTGGGACCTGAAAAGAAAAAGCGGGGGGGGCAGAATTTCAGAGTGGACACTTACATGTCCCCCAAAACTCAAGTGTTGAAGACATGATCCCCAGCTGATGACCCTATGGAAGCTGGTGGTAACTTTAGAAGGTAGGGACTAGTTGGAGGAAATAGGTAACTGGGGGGTATGCCTTGAAGGGTATATTAGGAACTTGGCTCCTTCCTCTTTTTCTCTGTTTTCCAGCTGCCATGAGGTGAGGAGCTTTGTTCCACCATCCACTCCCTGCCATGATGTTTTCCCTAGCCATAAGCCCAAAACAACAGGAACAAGTGACTGTGGACTGAAAACCCTGAAACCATGAGCCAAAATAAACCTTTCCTTTTTTTTAAGGTATTAACCTCAGATATTTTTTTCACAGCAATGGAAAGTTGACTAACACATAAATAATCCTAAAGTTAAAACCATACCAATGTTATAGAACTGGTTATGTTTTGAACACATGTCTGAAAAGCAAAAATATAAAATTTATGGTCCAGCTATAGAAAGTAAGTTATATTACCCATTAAAAATGTCAAATTGTATTTTATTTTTATCCCCCTTTTCTATAAGTTTCTGTTTTAGTCAGCTTTTTTGCTTCTGTGACCAAAATATCTGACAATAACAACACAGTGAAGGAAAAGTTTATTTGGAGCTCACAGTTTCAGAGGTCTCAGTTAATTTCATTGCTATGGGTCCCAAATGAAGGAGAACATTAAGGCAAAAGAGTAGGGAGGAGGAAAGCTGCTCAGGACATGACAACAAAGAAGCAGATAGAGAGTTCTACTCATGAGGGACAAAATATATACCCTAAAAGTATGATCCCAGTGACCTACCTCCTCCAGTCACATCCTATCTGCCTATGCTCACCACCCAGTTAATCCATTCAAGTGTATTAATGCACTGATTAAGTTAAGGCTTTTATAACTCGATCAGGTGACCTCTCAACTTTCTTGCATGGTCTCACACATGAGCTTTTGGGGGACATCTCATAACTAAACCATAACAGTTTCTATCTTTGTTTCTCTTCTTTTTTATATCTTTATTTCTTAAAGTCCCCAAAGTCTTCAACCTCATTTCTTTCTTAAATGGCTTTTACACTTTTTTTTCAAATACTCCTCTTTTATTCTAACTCCCTAACTGTGTTTAATTGTGCTCTACCAAATGTCTGTTCCCTCTTTAGTCTTAATCTGAATAAATAAATATAGATACCAGTCACAAGATTTGCCAAACAATTCTATGTAACTAGCTGATGGAATCCAATGAAAGTTTCCTCAGAGGGCATTTTTTTTTCTTGGTAATATTCCAGAAGAAGAGCTGGAAAAGGCAGAATAAAGAACCTCTCCATGGTAATACCAAATAGCTGTAAAATGGACACATATCTTTGTGATATGCATCATGGATATAGTGAGGAAAACTTTACTTAAGTCATGTTTCTCCCCAAAAGGCAAGTTATACTTAGGATTTCCTAAGCTATACGTGGGTTGTACAGCTGGATTAATGCCTCAACATAAAAAAAAAAAAAAACAATGTTGTACACTACAAAATACCAAAAACTAAATAATCAATAGCAACAAAATACCTCCATACACAAATAAGTAACCAAGTTATTGAGAAAATTAGCCCAGTTGTTTCCTAAAATGTAATAAATAGTTGATTCGCTTATGTATATTTATAAATATTTAATGCAATTCCTAATATAGGAAGATCTCAATAATACCAATGGCTGTTTGCACACTGTTGGGCTGAACTAAAGCTCCTACCCCATTTCATATACCCTCTTTACCACAATAATCAAGCCATTCACTATCAATGATGCCCTTCTGGTGCTTAACTGCACTGTTTTCCTCATTCCCCCTTTCTCCATATTTGGCTCTCGCACAAGCTTTATTCCCCCACTTTCTTGTTTTTTTCACAAGACCTTAGTTTGAGTAACTACATCAAAGCAAGATCTTGCCTGTATTTGTACTTGCATATGCAATTTAATCTGCCTTTTACAACTTGTCCGGTTATCTCAAGTAAATGACTCTTCTCTCCTTGTTCAAAACCATGCCTATATATGGCTGCTAGATAACAGACTGTTGGCAATATACTTAAATTAACAGCAAAAACATATTCTGAAGTGTTACTTTGCACAATGAGATAACCACCATCAAACCTAAGTCCTTGAAAGAAGTCATAAAACCCCTTCAGAAAATCTAGCTACCTCTTTATACTTCTCTAATCCAACTGTTTTTTTTTCCTTAAGCATCAGTATTCAAGGTAAATAATTTCTGAATGTTCATTTCCTAACTAAATTTTTAGTACTAAAACAGCATTGTTAAAATTATCAAATATCTCAGGCATATAAAAAACAAAACACAATAAAATGAATACATGTCACACCCAGTCTAATGTAAGAGATAAAAAGAGAGTCCCTGACATATTCCTCTAAAATGTCATTACTCCTGTTCCCTAGAGATAACCAGCACTGATTATTCAAAACTTCTTTCATTTGGATAAAAATTTCAATCACATAATGGGATAACACCTTTAAGGGCTAGTCCTAGAACCTTACCCTATTGTTTCTATGGAAAAATGCTGAAATCTAAACAATAGACTAATAAACATTTCTAAAACAATTTGCTTTTGTAAATTAGAGAATAGTTCTAATTTTAAAATCCCAAGGGAAGAGTTTATAGAAAAACATCTTCCTCATACAAACTGAGGTAGGTGGACAATAGGAGAAAACAAGATTAATTCTATGAAACTTGATTTGAAAATTAGAGGTTTGGATTAGTTGCCCTCTGTAGGCCATTTCAACTCTGAAATTCTATGATTTTTATGAAATGAAACAAAAAGCCTGGTATTATTAATAGAATTCTTTAAAAATGTAACTGAGTAGATTATAACTTATTTCTTTAATATACCTAGCATCTGAATTTATTTAGAACACCATCCCTCCAAAGACATACAAAGTAGTAAACCATATATTACTGAAGATAACAGACATGACAAATGTGCACAGCTACCAAAGAAATCAAGTGTACTGAAAATGATAATCTGCCAGTTCATTCTAAGAGGCAAGTTAAAATGTTTTCCCTAGAGATTTGTGTTTATTTCACCTAAAACAGAAGAAACTCTGGAAGAATCCAAAATTAAAGAATCTATGACTTCTGAGCACAATAATGCATGTTCTCATGTAGGAGAGCACTTTCCATCTACTAATCATTAAATATATAAATCTTTGATAAACAGTTGAATGGGCATAAAGTCATGTTCTGTGCAGAAATTCAAGATTTATAAAATAATGCTGGGCATGGTAGTGCACACCTGTAAGCCCAGCAACTTAGGAGGCTGAAGCAGGAGGATCACAAGTTCTAGGTCAACCTCAGCAACTTGGCAAGGCCCTAAGCAACTTAGCAAGAACCTGTCTCAAAATAAAAAAAATAAAATAAAATAAAAAGAGTTGGGAATGTAGCTCAGTGGTAAAGTGCCCCTGGGTTTAATCCTAAAGTACAAAAAAAGATTTATTAAATGAATATTAATACTAAAATCATTGACCTCGTAGAAAAAACTTTCTTTAAGTAAATGAGATCAAGACTCAAGAGAAAAGAGTAATAAAATCGAAACTCATTCACATTACAATTATTTTTTTCCTTTAGGGTAAAATTCAATCTTTACAATAAAAATTCTACTAATAAATTTAGTTAGTACTTATTAATGATGTTTAACTTTCATAATTTAATTTATGCTATGTTTATAACCCTTGAACAACTACTAAATTAAAAAAAGAGAGATTAAAAAGCTGGGGATGTAGTTCACTGGTAGAACACTTGCCTGGCATAAGGTCCTGGATTTGATTCCTAGCATTGCAAAAAGGAAAACAAAAATAAAAAGTAATTTTAAAACAATGTACTCACTGTCAACCCATCAACGATTTTGGAGTCAATTACATATTCTATATTCCTGAAGCTTCAGGAACAAAAAGAAAGTTTACATCTGTTCATACAATATGCATGGAATGCTTAACAATGTCAAATGGTTAAGTGTGAATACTGTTAACATCGGATCATTAATCAACTGTGATCATAACCTAAAACATTTGCACTTAAGCTCTTAATACATTCTTAAAGAGAAACTGCTATGATTTAAAACTACATTTAGTGGGTTGGGGATGTGGCTCAAGCGGTAATGTGCTCACCTGGCATGCGCGGGGCGCTGAGTTTGAGCCTAAGCACCACATAAAATAAAAATAAAAATGTTGTGTCCACTGAACAATAAATATTAAAAAATTCTCTCCCTCTCTCTCTCTCTCCTCTCTCTTTAAAGAAACTACATTTAGTGTACTTTAAAAGTATAAAATTACAACATAAAACTTGATTTTCTTCTCAACTGGCTAGAAACTAGTTGGGGGTGAGAGGTGTAGAGGACAAAGAGGAAAAGGGAGAGAAAGAGAGAGAGGGAGACAGAATGGAATGATAGGATGACTTCTTATATTTTTTAATTATAATTCTCAGCTGAAAGTTGAAGGATAAAGGATTTGTTTATTGTGTTAGGTATTCAATAAATGCTTTTACAATGAATGGATAAATGACAGCATAGCATAAGGATTTTGGACAGTTCTCTTCATCACCTGAGTATTCATTAAGCCTCAAAATCATCAGGTAGACCTCTATTAGTACAAAAGTTGATGACTCTAGAATGGGGTTGGTAATTATAAAGAGCTAGATAGTAATTTGGGGGGTAGAATATTTATTAACAAGGTAACTTTAAAAAGATAACATAAAAGTATAATACACCAAAACCAGCAATACTAACCTACTTTCTACCCACCAATATCTGGCATTATTCCTGCTAATAGTACTTATCACCATGACATATTTTATATTTACTTATTTTATTTTTTATTATACAACATGATGGATGACTATATATATATGTGTATGTGTATATATATAAATGATTATTAGTCAAAGTAATTAACATACCCATCTCCTCACATGGTTACATTTTTTGTGTGTGTATGGTGACTGCACCTGAAATCTACTCTTTTAACAAATTTCCTATATGCAATGTAGAATTAGTACCTATAGTTACTATGCTATACAACAGATCTCTAGGCTTACATATTCTACACAGCTGCAACTTTGTGCCCTCTGACTAACATTTTCCCATTTTCCCTGCCTCTCTGCCCAACTCCCATAACTGTTAATCTACTCTGTGTTTCTAGGTACTTGACTTCTTTAGATACTATGTAGTATTTTTCTGTCTGGCTTATTTCACATAACACAATATCCTCCAGGTTCATTCAATTGCTCATTGCAAATGGCAGAATTTCCTTCTTTGTAAAAGCTGAATAACATCCCATTTTGTATACACACACACCACAATTTCTTTATCCATTCATCTATCCACAGACACTTTGGTTGTTTCCGTATCTTGGCTGCTGTGAATAATGCTGCAATGAAAGTGAGAATGCAATAATAGCTATGAAAATTTACAATTCCATCAACAATGGAACAAGGGTTCACCACCTCACCAACATTTATTATCTCTCTTCTCTTTGTTTTTTCTTTTTTGGTACCGAGGACTCAACTCAGGGGCACTCAACCACTGAGTCACATCCCTAACCCTATTTTGCATTTTATTTAGAAACAGGGTCTCACTGAGTTGCTTAGTGCCTCAATAAGTTGCTGAGGCTGGCTTTGAACTCACTATCCTCCTGCTTCAGCCTTTTGAGTTGCTGGGATTACAGGTGTGTGACACTGTGCCTGGCTTCTCTTTTTGATAAGCCATCCTAACAGAAGTGATGTGGTATCTCATTGTTGTTTTGATTTGCATGTCTTTGTTGATTAGTGATATTGAGCACTTTTTCATATACTTGGTAAGCATTTTTATGTCTTCCTTGGAAAATCTCTATTTAGGTCCTTTACCCATTTTTTAAATTGAATTTTTTGCTACTGAGTTGTTTGAGTCCCTTATATTTTGGGGGTATAAACCACTTATCAGATATAGGGTTTGCAAACTTTCCCAATTCACAGGTTCCCTTATCATTCCATTGTTTGTTTACTGTGAAGAAGGTTTTTAGTTTAATGTAATCCTATTTATTTTTACTTTGGTTGTTTGAGCTCTTGGTGGCATATTCAAAAAAAATTGCTAAGGCTATTATCAATGAGCTTTTCTCTTATGTTTTCTTCTAGCAGGTTTATGATTTCAGGTCTTACGTTTAACTCTGTTATTCATTTTGAGTTAATTTTTGTGTATGGTATGAGGGTCCAATTTCATTCCTTCTCATATGAATATCCAGTTTCACAACACAATTTAATGAAGAGACTTCTTTTCACATTTGATTTTATATGTGTGAGTTTCTTTCTGGATTCTCATTCTGTTCCATTGGTCTATGTGTCTGTCTTTGTGTCAGTACTCCACTGTTTTGAGTATTATAGCTTTGCACTCAGGAAGTGGGATGCCTCCAACTTTGTTCTTCCCTCTCAAGACTGCTTTGAATATTTGGATTCTTTTGTGATTCCACATGAATCTTAGGATTGTTTATTCAAGTTCTGTGAAAAAAAAAACTACTGGGTTTGTGTGTGTATGCATGCAAATGCATGTGTGCACACACACAGGGGCCTTATGTATGCTAGGCAAAGCTTGAACCAAGGGCCTTATGCATTCTAGCAAGCACTCTACTACTAAGCTACATCCCCAAACCACCACTGGAATTTTGATAGATTGTGTTCAATGTATATATTGCTTTGGATACTACTGAAATTTTGATAATAATAAGTCTTATAATCTCTGAACACATAATATCTTTCCATTTATTTGCATCTTGATTTATCTGTGTTTTATAGTTTTCATTGGACAGATATATTACCTCCTTATTTAAATTTATTTCTAAGTATATTACTCCTTTTGATGCTATCATAAATGGGATTATTCTTCTGAGGTCCTTTTCCAGATAGTAAATATTTTAGGATTTGAAGGCATAGAGTCTCTGACACTATTGGACTCTGTCATTTTAGCACTGAAAGCTGCCATAGATAATGCAAAAGTAAAATGAATGTGGCCATGTTCCAATAAAACTTTATTTATGGACAATAAAATATTTTGGATTGTTTTCACAACCATTAAAAAGGTTAAAAATGTTTTAGCACAGGGGCCTTGTAAACATAGGTGGCATGCTAGAATTGGTTTCAGGTTTTATATTTAAGTGTGACCCCTGGATGATTTATAAAATCCTTCAACCTCCAAGGATTTTGAGAATGACATGCTAAAAAGAAATCCCCATCAATAAACTTCTCCAATACCATCACAAAAAAACAACATACAAACGAAAAGTCTGTACAGATTTCCCCTCTTCCTCAAATATTTTTCCTTTTATCTACCAAATTTTCATACCTCTAGGGACATAAACACCAGCAGCTAGTCCTATTTAGCAGCTAATACAAGGCTTCATAGAGTTTTAATAGCTGTTTAGGCAACTTCTATGAAGTAAGTTTCCTTGTTCCCATTCACATAAGCAGCTCATTATCAGACACTTTTTTTGTCATGAAACAATCAATTGCTGTGTAAGTTTTAGCTAAGTGGTGTGAGATTCCATGCAGCTTGCTAATAGTCTAACAAAGAATTATACAGCATTTGCCAAATTCAGTGCAATAAAAACCAAACTGGGCTGGAGTTATAGCTCAGTGGCAAAGCACTATCCTAATATCTGTGAGGTCCTGAGTTCATTCCCCAGAACCACACACACACAAAAACCTGAATACTAAAAGTTAAGAAAAAAATCAGAACCAACTCCGTTTAAATTATGAAATTAGGAGGCAAACACAAACTCATTATCATATTAAGAGTGAATTTACCAACGACACATTTTATAGTGAATATACTGTGTTAAGAACCCCAAAACTTAAAATTGGTATGAATCTTAGTACTTTTAAGATTCATAGCCCTATTGTATTTGCACATAGAATGGAGACATTATTACGCATTTCCCTCTGAAACTGGAATACTGAGATAATGTGAAAGAGGTTGAGAAAGTGGAAATGGACCTATTTTATGCTATTTTGCAGTTTCAAATTTCAGTAATTTAGTCATCTTATTCTTTGTTTACTAATGTGTACCTGGAAGAGCACCCTCAAGCACATGTCTTAACTCTCAGTTCCATAGCTAGACAATTTCAATCAGTAGATCTGCCACTCTGTTTAGTTATATTTTTCTATAAATGCTTGTTTATATTTGTTGCTTTTTATGGATGGATCAAATTGCCACTGATGACTAAATTACCTGGAAAATCACCCAAAACTCAAAAGATAGTATTTTCATTTGCTTGGGTCATTCTGCAAGGCTTACTATGCAGGTCATATCCAAAACACCTTGGTTTTCTTTATAAGCATTCCAGCAAGGCTGATAACAGGCAGTCCTTTGGTAGGAAATTCATGACACAGCGTACTTATAAATAGGTTTACTCTAAAAGAATACTGATATAAATGCAAACCCAACCTCAGGACTTACAAGTGATACCCAATGAAATTAGAAGCTTAGCACTCAAAGGAAAAGGTATACTCAAGAAAGTATTTGGTTTTATAGATTTGAAATGCCTTTTGGTTTATCCATATCTAGTTTCTATAGAATGCTAAAGGCTAATTTCTACAAGAGAGGTAGGTGAGCACAGGCATTTGGGGCAATTTCTGATATCATCTGCAACTCTCCACAACATAGTGTCTTCTCTTTATCTCCTTGCTACCCCATTTTTTGTTTCTCTCTTTTATGTGTTGATTTCTCTTTCTTCTGCCTATTTTTAATTGTTAGTTTAGTACTGCTAATGGTACTCAAGTCTGAGAAGGTTGCTAACCCCTATTCCATTATCTCTCGTGGTCTATTTGAACAGAAACATGATTTAGAATGTAACTGTGTATTTCTGATAACACTATTGTTGCCCGAACTGACTGAAGTAGCTTCTCAAATAAAAAAGAGGACATTTTCAAGATATTGCAAATTCACCCTCAAAACACAAACAGAAAAAAGGTCTTAATTTTTCTTCCCTCTCATTTTTCTGTAGATCTATTTGAGCCCTGAAAATCTGTCCATTTTTTTTCTAAAAATATCCACTCTTCTTTTCAACCACACTTCAACAATTCCAAAAGGTGATCATGATTCATACAATACAATAGTTAGAACTCTTATTTTCAAATAATGCCAGGTAGAAAACTGACAGCTCTCCTAGAAGCATTTAAAGAGTTATATTTTTAAAAAGCTGCCCTGATTGAAAAAAGCACCTAGAGACTTCAAGTCACTCTAGAATGATACAAGAATAAACCTTTGCTCTAAATTGCCCAAACTTCTTGAACTGTACTCACTATTGCGATACAATAAGGGTTTTATCTTACACACTGTGTACAACAAAAATTTCTAAATACACAATCTTTATGTTTTGGAAGTTCATAACCTAAAGCTGATAGATCCAGAAATAAATGTCACAGCAAGACAAATGCTATGAGATGGTCTCTTGACTGCCTTGCCACCATCATCTACCCTAAAAAAAACCTTTAGTTTTACTTCATCCCTAGAGATGCTTAGTCCAAAACAGTTGTAATATAAAACAGTTGTAATATCACTAAAGGATAGAATAGTTATTATATTACAATTTTCCATATTTTCATTTTGATCTTGGTTTCTAAGGATTTTTATATTATACAGCAATGTTTATAAGAACAGCTATTCTAATGTAACTTAAGATGTATACTTGTTTCAGCTCTACCAAAAGTAAGTAAAGTTGGAGGCTATAAAATAGGATTCTTGTGTGGGAGTGCCTAATAATAATGATCACAAAGTCACAAGCTGTCCTGAGTTAATTTGAGTCTGATCTCATAGATCTACAAATCTTCCTAACCTCCTATATTGATAAACTCAATCTGCTTTTCACTGATATGATTATGAGTTACTGTCTTCATGGTTTTCCGAGACTGCATGAAATACTAATTGCTTTTGTGCTCATTGTTTACAAAAATAATAATGCTTTTCTGTCTTGTTTATTGTTGTCTTAGCATGATCCCTGCCCTACGTATGCCTTGTCCAATCACCTGCCCTCTGCCACTGTGGACATCTGGAATGCTCTTATGCTGAATGCCCTTAACTATCTACACCCCACTTGATAGAGAATAAGGACTTTGGCAGAGAACAAGTAACAAGGGTTACTTCCCCCAACCTCACTCTCTTTTAGCAGAAAGAGCTTGGAGATGTTGTTGCCTATTTTTCCATAGAAATGAAATGTAGAAATTAACAGAGGGAAAATGTAACAGTGGTCCACTTTATGCTTTGAATATAGCCCTTGCTGTTCTGCCACTGCAACATTATTTTTTTTTAAAGAACAGCCATTCTATAATCATTTTTGGTAAAGAACAACAGTGTCTACCATTAACTGGGCACATATGATTTGGCTGGTCTAATGCCCAACACTACACTGTTTTA
Source organism: Callospermophilus lateralis (assembly GCF_048772815.1). Taxonomy (NCBI): domain Eukaryota; kingdom Metazoa; phylum Chordata; class Mammalia; order Rodentia; family Sciuridae; genus Callospermophilus; species Callospermophilus lateralis. The sequence goes on along the minus strand of NC_135325.1, from coordinate 48,194,874 downwards.
CTTCATTCTCCCTCCAACTCTATAAGATAGGTATTATTATTGTTGTTATTGCCATCTAACAGACTAGAAACTGAGTCTCAGAGGCTGACTTGCTCAAGGTCACAAAGCCAGTAAGTGGTGAAATAGAGATATCTATTCCTAACACACTATTAATACTAACAATATCAGTGGACCTATTGTATTTACTGTCACTTGCAGATCAATAATCTTGAAACTTTTAGAATGATTTTTCTACTAAGAATAAGATACACATTTTTTTGGTACAAGCATCAATGTAAACGTGATGTTAAAAAATATAGGAGTGATGTAACAAAAAAATGACAAAAGTATAATACTCCAAAAACTCATCCCTTCACTAATGCAATGAGTAAACTGGCAAAAACTGTCAGATAGAAATCAACTTTTTCTGAACTCTGGAATGTAATGAAAAACTAATAGCAACCAGGAGTACACAAGGAAAAAAGAAGTTGCTAAGTTTCTGAAAAGTGTTGTGACATTTATACTTACTCACATACAATCCTCCCAATCCCCCATAGGGATAGCAACCCATATTCTAGATATTACTTGCTGGAATCAGAGGGAAAAACAGAGACCTTGCTCTCAAAGAAATCTGGTTGTACATTTTGACTTGTCTAGCAGATCCCCGAATAACTAGGTCAAGAGTTCACCTTGTTTTGCACTCATCAAAACTACCTTGGAGCTGAAGTGGTTTACCAAGGGTCATATGTTGAAAGCATACAAAGACATATGCCTGGGGCAATGAATAACAGACAGGCAAGGAAAATAAAAAGCCTAAAAAGGAAGAGGCTAGGGAAGAAGACATATTTGAGAAAACAGAATAGAAATATTAGGTATGAAAAGTAACAATAAATAAAAGGAAAACAAAGGTGTATTAGCATCTATTTGAAAGGAAAAAATAAAATGGAGAGGAAGAAATGTTTATAAAAATAAATAAGAGATTAAATATGCCAAAATTAAAGATGAAAGAGTTCATATTAGAAGAACCCACAAAGTGCCAAAAGGAGAAATAAGAAAATATCACCTGAACGTACTCATAATTAAAATTTTAAAATATCAAAGCAAAATAACATACATTAAAAGAATCTAGAAAAAACAAATAACATATGAAATAAAAAGAGCAGATGTCATCAGACTTTTCAATAGTTATACTGGATTCAAAAAAGTAATGGAATAGTATTTTCAAAGCATTAAATGGAAAGAATGAGTGTTGAACCCAGATTTCTATATGCAATTAAATTTGTCTTTCAAATATGATGGCATACAGGGCACGAATTTACATGGATGTATCTATATAAAATGTAAGATATTTGCATTTTCTACATATAAATTATACTTCAATAAAGAGTTTTTAAAAGCACAGAATGTGGGAGATGGTAAGGCAATGGAAGTGTATTATTTTCATTTTCCCAAATTCTCATGTTAAAAACAGAACAACTAGATAAAACCAAGAACAGAACAGATGAACATAAACAACAAAACCAGGATATAAGAAACTCCTTTGAATCTCAAAATACAAGCACAAAGAAAGAGACCACCAACAGCTACATGATTATGTACAGTCTTAGCAATTCTGTGGTAATAAGCTGAGGGTATGAGCAGGCCTCAGACCAAAATCCCCAAATAGCAAAGAACTCGGTAGAAATCATATTGGCCAAACTAGGAACAGCAGTGAAATTGGAAGAATTTGTGTTCATTCCAACAGTGAGTAAACTCTAGGGGTCTGAGATAAAGTTTGAAGGAATTGAAGAAGTCTAGCATCAGAAACTCTCCAAACTGACCATTGAAAGGTAAGGGTGTAATTTAGTGGTAGAGCACATGCTCAGCATGAATGAAGACTTGGGTTCAACTCCAGCACAGTAACAACAAAATTTGACCACTTTAGGCCACTGTGATGAGAAACTACTGGAATGAGAATTAAAACTGGACAGAATAAAGGACAACAGAAGCCAGGGGAATGAAGGTCCAAACAAAAGTAAGGGAAAGAAAGAGAGGTTACCACTGAAAACACCACAAAGGGGAGCTCCATGAAGTTAAAAAAGCCATCTGAACCAAAATATCTGAAAGTTCAGAAAAAAAATTTTTTTCACATAAATATGAGCAGCAGAAAAGTTTCAACATCAAACTCATACAAAGTTAGCAAAACAAAATATAAAATAATGAGAATAACAGTCCTATGGACAAGGAAAACACAACAGAAAAACATGCTTATAAAACATATCAAAAGTGAAAATTATTGCAAAATGAGCTAAAAAGAAATTAAGAAAATGATACCAGACATGAAAAACAACATAAATCCAAGTTAGATAAATTCATAAATAATAGAGAACTCAAGAAAGAATTAGAAAAGGTATTTTAGAAATAAAGCCCAAATAAGAATAAACATAACAAATAATGTCTCCAGAAAAATGAAAAGTAAAAAGTAAGAAAATGTTAAAATTCAAGAAGAAATAAGACAAGCGGGCATAGTGGCACACAATGGCAATCCCAGCAACTTGGGAGGCTGAGGCCCTCAGCAACTTAGTGATACCCTGTCTCAAAATTAAAATATACATATATGGCTGGGGATGTGACTCAGTGGTAAAGCACCCCTGGATAAAATCTCCAGGACCCCAGCCCACCCAAAAAAAGAAGTATTGAGACAAAAAAGGATTCAAGAGAAAGTAACATTACTTACTGTAGACAAAGAGGATCCAGCAAATGAGTAATGAGTATTCCTAAAGAAGAAAATTAAAAATGCACTTCCTCATTTCAAAACTTACTATAGGGGCTGGGGATATAGTTCAGTTGGTAGAGTGCTTGCCTCGTATGCACAAGGCCCTGGGTTCAATTCTCAGCAACACACAAACAAAAAATTTACTACAAACTTCAGTAATTAGGACAGGGTGGTACTACCACAAAGACAGAAATACAGATCAATGAAGTAGAATGGAAATTCTAGAAATGAACATTTAAACATTTATGGTTATCTAATTTTTACAAAAGTGTCAAGAATATTAAATGGGACAAAAATAGTCTTTTCCCTAGATGCTCCCAAGATAACTGGATATTCACATGCAAAATGACCCTCAAAATAGATTAAATACCAAATTAGAAGAATATAAACCATAAAAGCCCTAGGAGAAAATACAGAATTCTTTCATGACCCTTGGTTAGGCAAAATTTTCTTAGATAGGACACTAAAAGCACTAGCAAAGAAAGAAAAAAAAACAGATAAATTGAACTTAAATAAAATTAAAACCAGTGGGGTGCCGTGGCACACGCCTGTGATTCCAGCAGTTCATGAGACTGAGGCAAGAGGATGGCAAGTTCAAAGCCAGCCTCAGCAAAAGGAAGGTGCTGAGCAATTCAGTGAGACCCTGTCTCTAAATAAAATACAAAATAGGGCTGGGGATGTGTGGCTCAGTGCCCAAGTGTCCCTGAGTTCAATCCCCAGTACCCTCACCCCCAAAATTAAAATCTTGTTTACTTTAAAGGACGTGTCAAGAAAGTGTAAGACAACTCACAGAACAGGAAAATCCTTAAGAATGATTCTGCTGGTAAAAGACTGGTATCAAAAATATATAAAGAATGCTTGTAATATAACAATAAAAGATTACCCAATTAAAAATTTAAAAAAAGATCCAACAGGCATTTCTCTAAAGAAGCCTAAGGAAAAAATCCATGAAAAGATGTTCAATAACACTGGTCTTCAGGAGGATGCAAGATAAAAATCACAATAAAACATCACTGCACATCTACTAGTATGACTCAAATTTTAAAAAATATTAACAAATGTTGACAAGGATATGAAGAAATTGGAACCCTCAGTAGTCCCTCTTTATCTGCACATATCTATATGTTCCCAGATCCCTAGTGGATAGCACCAAATCCTATATACAAGCACTGTGATACCAACAGTCAATCTGATGAGTGACTAATAGACTTGTAGTACATGCAGTCTAGATACACTGGACAAAGGAATAATTTATGCACCAGGCATAAATTTCCACTACTCAGAAAGGCATATAATTTAAAACTTTTAAATTGTTTATTTCTGGAGTTTTCAATTTAATATTTTGGATTACAGCTGACCCACAGGTAAATGAACCACAGAAAGAGAAATGTGGATAAGGGGAGAATACTGTATATACAAATGAGCTCCAACAGAAGAAAAAGTATGTATTCTATAGCTATTAGGTACATATGTACATAGATGTATATATACACACACATACATATACACAGATATGTATGTACACAGTATACAAAATCAAGCTTGGCAATGTTGGTCAAATCTGTATTTAATCAATTTTAAGTGTTGGCTACTTTAGAATATTTTTCTTTTTAAGTTTTGATAAAATATCTTTATAAGTGTTCCTACAAACCAGATATTCATACTAAAAAAGGAAATTAAGAAATACATTTCATAGCCATTAGCAAGGAACTTGAAACATAGAACAACTTTTTAAACAATCCCTATTCCTTCTCATACTTTCTATAGGAGAGCTGTTTCCTAGCCTGACTATCCTCTGGGAGCTTTGTAAAAATATAGGCTCTTTATGCTCCCAGACATGCTGCACAAGAATCTTCAAGGATGTGATACAGAGATCCGAAACTATTTTTAAAAACCTCAAGGTAATTCTGATGCAGCTAACCGAGTACCTAAGTCCAAGCTCACACCTGTCATTCACTGCTATATACCATTCAAGATTCATCTTCTTCAAAACCCTTAAAACTCTTAGTCTTCCTCCTCAAAATTCTCAAACGGCTCCCTGCAAACTATAACACTATTGGAATAGTATTCAAGTTCTTTGTTGATTTGATGCCAACTGACCTTTTCAGTCATGTCTCCCTCAGCTCTAATTCATAAATTCAACACTTTATTCAAACTGATGCTAAGACTTCCTTATCCATGGATTCCTCATCCACAGATACAACCAAAGATTGAAAATATTTTAAGTTTCATCTGTATTGAACACATATAGGCTTGTTCTCTTTGTCTTTATTTCCTAAACAATATAGTATAACAACTATTTACAAAGCATATACATTGCATTAGGTATTATAAGTTATCTAAAAGTGATTTAAAGTGAACAAGAGGATGAGTGTTGGTTATATGTAAATACTATGCCATTTTATATAAGGGACTTGAATATCAATGGGTTTGTGTATCTGAGGAGGATCCTGGAGTCAATCCCCTATACATACAGAGGGATGATTGTATTCACTAACCCCCAGACACGGTTTTGCACTTTTACTGTCACCAATTCTCCTGCCTAGAATGTCTTCTCCATTCTTTATTTGAGTACAAGTCCCTCAAGACTTCACTCAAAACACTACCTCCTTCCTAAATCTTATCCATACACTCTCTTCTAAAGTAATTCTCCCTCCTCTGAGTACTGATTTTCCTACCTCATTGGTCAATTAATCAATTGGTCACGTAATCTCTTCTACTATGGTTCTAAACTATTCTTTAAATCATTTTTTTTAAATTTAGGCTTAAGTATTAAATTTTATCCAATTAGTCTATATACTCAATAAGGGCATAGAACATATTTTGTATCTACCATACCAAGTTTCATAATGCTTCACTGAGAAAATACATTGATTTAATTGAAATCCCTTCCACCTGGAAAGTCTTCACTCTCACTTTGATAGAGAACTAGGATGAAAGGTTAACATAGGTTTGGGAGTCAAAATAAAGGAAAGATTTCTCCTTTTATGTTTTTATTAGTGTACAGTTATTACTTCCATACAATCTCATCTCTGGCCTTATTTTGATACTTTCTTTAATTTAAAGGTAGGATGTAGGAAGGACAATGTATCCCAAGTCAAAACTAAAATCCAGAGAAATCAGAAAACAAAGCTATAGCACTTCTCTTATTCTTCTCCTCCTCTATCACAAAATTCCTATATTCTTCATAATTTTACCTGTGAACTATCAGACTTGGGGGAAAAAAACAGAAGCTATACTACCAGGACAAAATCTTGAGAAGTTTTTTTTTTTAAACGGTAGACTTCATGTGATCAGGATGCAATGTGCAGCACAGGACAGACAAGCTAAAGTCATCTCTCACCAGCATGTTGGTATTTTATAATTTTGAATCAAGTCACACAGGCAGAAATCGTTTCAGGTTCTAGCAGCTGCTTCCTGGAGAAACTTAAAGGTAACAGCAAAGGGGAAAATATAAGTGGGGTCCTGAAATTTATATTTACTTCAACATATTACAGCATCACAAAAATAAATTAGGTTCACTATAGAGAATTTGAAAATATAGAGCCTAGAAAATAATAATCATATATTATCCTAGCACCCAGAGATAAACAGTTTTTACATTTGGGTGTGCTTTCTTTTATTTCTTTAGAAACAATATAGAATGCTTCACAAATTTCTATGTCATCCTTGTGTGCAGAGGCCATGCTAGTCTTCCCTGCATCATTCCCATTTTACTACATTTACTACCAAAGCAAGCACTGCATGTGCTTTCTTTCAATCTATTTCTTTTTCTCTCACATATATTTTTTTTTTCAATTTAAGGAGAGGGAAATGCGAATGACCTTGATTTGATCACTACAGATTGAATATATGTACCAAATTATCATGTGCCATAAATGTTATAATCTCTATGTCAATTAAAAATTTGGCTAAATTTTTTAAAAAGTACAATTATTTGGCCTATTGAATTTGTAGCCTGCTTTTTATACTGAACACTACATGACATGCATTTTCTCCATCATTAAATATTTTTGGCAAAACATCATTTTGATTGCTGAAACACAATTTCTTTAACTATTTCCCTAAGTGTTATAAAACTTTTTCAACTTTTCTATTACAATACAGTAAAAAATATCCTTGAATTCATTTATAAACTCTTGTGCACTTTCTTAATTGTATCCTTGGGATAGATTCTTAGAAGTAGAATTGCTGGGTCAAAGGGCATGAACATTTTTAAGATTTTTTATTTTATCTGAGAAACTGCCCTCCAGAAATGCTGTGTCAACTTACATTCCCAGTAGTGGTGCATAAAAATCATTTGAATACAGCAACACTGAGGTATATGTATGTATATTTTTTACTATTGTCAATAGGACTGAGGATCTTCCTGTTTTTAACTCATTTCTTTGATTTTAAAAATAAAGTTAGGGAGCTGGGGTAACGGCTCAGTGGTAGAGAGCTTGCCTAGCATGTGTGAGGCATTGGTTCGATCCTTAGCACCACATAAAAATAAATAAAATAAAGGTATTGTGTCCATTTATAACTAAAATAATTTAAAAAAAACAAAGTTGGGCATCTTTTCTTATACGTATTAACTATTTATCCCATATTCCTTTTCCTTATGAATAGCCTCATCACTTCTTTATCTTCCAATTGGGTTTTTGGTCTTTTTGTTAAAAAAAATTCATCTGTATAAGTTCTTTGTGTATAAGTGTATCAACCCTTTATTGGCCTTATGTTATAAATGTTTATGGTTTTTATGTCATCTTTGACAAAGACATATGTACTATTTTTCCACCATCAAATTTATTAATTCTGTTTCTTTGTTCTCATGCTTAGAAAATCCATTCTTACCCTGTAAATAATACCTCTTTAAGATATATTTATGGTTTCTGCCCTCCCTACTGCACCTTGTCCCTGGAATCATAAATGAAACAATTTAGAAAGTGGAAATTCTCCCTCTGATATATCTGATTTACACAATTGTCATGTTATTGTAAATCATCATTTTTTAAATGTTGATGTACCAATAAATAATCACAGAAGAGTTTTCTTAATAAATTATTTTGTCAAATATTAAAAGGAATAGTCATATTATTTTTTTCTTTTAAGGTTGAATTTGGTAATATTTAATTCCTAATTCATTTGCTGTTTTTGGCATATGATATTTTTACTCTTTTTTCCTCTACTGATCCGAATTCTGAAAAATTTGTCAAATACCAAATTTATATTTGGGTCAGTTTCAACATTTGATATCTGGTCTCATTAACCTCCCTAACTATACATATGCCAGTACCAAATTGCTTACTTTATAATATAGCCTAATATCGGATAGGATCAGTTTTTCCTTTCAAACACACCTGCATTACTCTCTAAACCAAATTTCATTGGTTTGTCTCACCAGTTAACTCTTCCAGAGCAGCTTGACAAAATAATATTGTCAAAGCCTCCTTAAATTTGTGTAGGGATGTTGACTAGATTCCACTCAATCTATTAACTAGATTGATGTTGGGGAACATCAACATCAATATAATATTGGATAATCTAGTATTTTTCTCATTTGAATTTTCCTTAATGTACTTCAGTTAAGTTTTAAGTTTTGGTCATATGGGTCTCAAACATTCTATATAAATTTATTGCTAATGTGCATATACACTATTGATATCATGAGAATCCACTCATTTTATTTTCTATAAACTAAGAACATCTCTGCAATACATGGAAGCATGTGGAACCTTTGTACTAACCTGTATTATTATATATTTATAGATTAAAAGCTTGCATGTAGAAATTTCCACAGATACCATCTGTGAGAATCAATTAAGGTGCTTTTAAAGAATATATTCTCCCCTCAACTCCCAACCCTAGGCAACATTCCTTCCTGAAATCTTGAATGCTTTATAAGTACCTAAGAATAGGTTGCTATAATTACTAAGATTATAAGCTTCCTAACATGACTCAGGAGGCCCTGCATAGTTAGACCCATACCTATCTCTCTTCTTCTCTAGTCTTACAGTATCTTACCCTGTGCTCTTGGACTCCCAATCACCACAGAGCTTTAGTACATGTGTTTCCCTCTGCCTGGAATGCTCTCCCTTTTCTTTGCCTATTTAACTCCTACTCATCCTTCAGATCTTTGCTCAGGCATCATTATCTCATAGAAGGCTCTCCTAACTTTCTTGATAAGGTCAAATCTCCATATTAGCAAGTCTCATGGCAGCATGCACCTTCCAGTATAGCACTTGTCACTTTTCCAATTCTGCATTTTAATTTGTTGTCATCATTTCATGTCTATATCTCCATATCCCCATCTACTTGACCCATCTGGTCCATGAAGGGCAGGACTAAGCCTGTTTACCCCTGGCCAATCACATTTCTTGACACACAATATTCTTTCTGATTATTTGTTAAATTAACAGTTAAAAATACTAACAGTAAATCTGGGGTAACTTGACATTTCTGTTACCAGCAACTGTCTTTTAAATTTGGTTCAACTTCTCAACTTTTCAGTTGATTTCAAAGGTAATGGTAACAGAAAACCCCAGGAAATAAGAGAATGACAGCTCCACCCATTCCCGAATTTCTTTGTGGATTTTCATCTCAGTAGTCCTTAGGTCAGAATTCTAGGAAGAATTGAGCAATGGTTAATATACATAAAAGTCTGCTGAAATGAAGAGAATTAAAATCCTAAAATGCCATGGCAGAACAATCTTCTATTATAAGTTAGGAGCACTTGGTTCTTCTGAGCTGGGTTCATTCATTATCTCACTATGCTACAAGCCATGTGATTCTTCATTTTCTCAATTGTAAGATCAGTAAAATGGAATAGATTACCCCTGAAGTCTCCTAATGCCAAATCTGATAAATCTATGATTCATGTGTAATTGCTTATTGTACTTAAGAAAAGCAACTGCTTTTGCTGGCAATTAAAACATTAGCTAACAAACCATTTGAAATGCCATCCAAGAGTAAACCGAGTTTACTTAAATGAAATCTGGATGGAATACAATATTTGACTTTCCAATATGACTATCACTGAAATCTGTTTTATTCACTAAAATTCTATTTTTAAGTAAAATTCTTTCATGAAGTACTCATGAATTTCAAACTTCAGCAAATCAAAAATGAAAGTGAACTCATCAAAAGATCACTGCCGCGTGTGGTGGTGCATGCCTGTAATCCCAGAGGCTCCAGAGGCTGAGGCAGGAGGATCGTGAGTTCAAAGCCAGCCTCAGCAAAAGCGAGGCACTAAGCAACTCAGTGAGACACTAAATAAAATACAAAAGAGGGCTGGGGATGTGGGTCAGCAGTCAACTGCCCCTGAGTTCAATCCCTCATACCAAAAAAAAAAAAAATGACTACATGACATAATTGTACACACATTTGGGATGGGGAGCCTTTACAGTGTTAAAATGACCTTTCAACCCACAGTGATGTATAGATTCAATGCAATTCCTATCAAAATCCTAACAGCATTTTGTGCTGAGACTGAGAAAAACATCCTAAATATCCTATAGAATCCCAAGGGATCTTGGATAGGACAAGATTACTTTGAAAAAAAAAAAAAAACACCTTGTAAGAAATTTTAACATATTAGAATAATACATCCTATGACTAATAACCTGAAAACCATATTGGCTATAAAAACTATAATTACTTGCTATTCAATGTTTTTATATCCTAAGTACCAACCTAAATTACTAAAAGTCTGAACATTAAAATGAAGGTTTTAAAAACACTGATGATAGTTCAGATATAGATGAGTTTAAATATTATAAATAAACTAAGTAAGTTCATTAAAGAGTAAATAAAATAATTAAGTTTGGTCACAACACTTGGATTTATTCCTGGAATGCAAGGATGAATCAACAGACGAAAATCAGTCGATTTAAGACATCACTTTAATAGGAGGATAAAACCACACTATCATCTCAATGCAGAAAAAGCATTTGACAAAATTCAACACCATTCATAACAAAAATGTTTAAAACACTAAGAACAGGAGGAAACTAACTCAATATAAAAAGAGTGCTATATAAAAAATATATACAACAGCAACAGACTGAAAGCTTTTACTCCAAGATTAGGCACAAGGTAAGGATGCCCATTCTTACCACTTCTATTCAATACAGTATTTAGCTGTCCTATCCAGAGAAATTAAACAAGAAAACAAAATAAAAAGCCTCCAAAGTGGACAGGAAGAATGATCAGATGACATGATCATATATGCAGAAAGCCCTAAACATTCCTCAAAAACACTGTTAAAGACAGGGTATAGTAGCACATATCTGTAATCCCAACTACTCAGGAGGCGGGGACAAATAGATCACAAGTACAAGGCTAGTCTTGGCAATTTATTGAGACTATGTCTCAAAATAAAACTAAAAAGGTCTGAGGATGTAGTTCAGGGCTAAAGCGCCCCAGGTTCAATCCCCAATACTGCCTTCCCCCAAAAAAGCCTGTCAAAATAACAAATTCAGTAATGGTTGCAAAGCAAAAATCAATCATATTTCTATACACTAACAATGAACATTACAAAAAGAAAATTAAGAAAATCTCATTTACAATGGTATCAAAAAATAAAATACAATGCTTAGGAATAAACTTCACCAAAGAGGAGAATGATTTATACATTGAAAACTACAAAATATTGTTGAAAGAAACTGAAGAGGACACAAATGCATGGAAAGGCATCCAATGTTCATGGGCTGGAAGACTTTACATTGTTAAAATGACCATTCAATACATAGTGATCTACAGAGTCAATGCAATCCCTATTGAAATACTAATGGCATTTTAAACAGAAATTAAGTAAAACAACCTAAATTCCAATGGGATCTCAAGGGATCTTGAATAAGCCAAAACACTCTTAAGAAGAATAAAATTGTAAGCCTCACAACTTCTTGAGTTCAAAGCATATTACAAAGCTACAGAAATCAAAATAGTGTGGTACTGGCATAAACATATATAGGCCAATGGAACAGAATGCAGAGCCCAGAAATAAACCCTCATGCATATAGTGAAATGATGCTTGATGAGGATGCCAACAATACACAGTGGGGAAAAAACAGTCTCTTCAACAAATTGTGCTGGGAAAAATGGGTATATACATGCAAAAGAATGAAATGGGACTCTTATCATACACCATGTACAAATATTGACTCAACACAGATTAAAATAAATGTAAGACCTGTACTAAAAAACTTACAGAAGATTACAGGGGAAGACTGTATGAAATAGAATTTGGCAATTATTTCTTGGATATGACAACAAAAATAAAAATTAATAGGAGTACATCAAACCTAAAAACTTCTGCACATTAAATGAAACAACAGAATGAAAAGACAAATTATCCAATGGGGAAGGATCAATTGGCCATAATTCTGGGTTTAATTCTGAGCTTTTAATTCTATGCCATTGGTCTATCCTTAAATCAATAACCACACTTTCAATTACTGTAGCTCTGCAGTAGGCTTTCAAATCAGAAAGTGTGAGTCTTCCAAAGTAAGGATATTAATTCCATATCAGATACATAAATTGCAAATATCAACACTGTATATAGAGCCTGCCTGTTAGTCAGTTAGTAGCTGTCTGGGTTATCAGATTGGCTACTGGGGTAGGTACTGCAGTGCTTGTGTACAAGCAATCCTTATTTTACTTAATAACAACCCCCAAGCACAAAAGTAGTAATGCTGGCAATTTGGATATGCCAAGGAAAAACCTTAAAGTGCTACCCCTAGGTAAAACGTTGAACTTTTGACAAGCACACTGAGATAATTCCAAGGAGAAAGAACAGTATCTTCAATAAATGGTGCTGAGACAATTGGATATCCACGTGCAAAAGAATTTAGACTCAAAAGGGGGGGGGGGTCCTCATGACCTTAGCTTTGGCAGTGGAAGAAACGCATAAGAAGATTCTCAACATCATTAGTCATTAGGAAAATGCAAATCAAAACCACAGTAAGGTACTAATTCTTATCTATTAGGATGGCTATACTAAAAAATAGAAACAAACACGCTCACACACATAAAAATAATACAGAAAATAAAAAGTGCTGTCAGAAGTGTGGAAAAAATGGAACCTTAAACATTGCTATTAGGGATGCAAAGTGGTTCACTGCTGTGGAAAATAGTTTGGCAGTTCCTCAGTAAGTTAAATATAGAATTACCTTATGACCCTGCGATTCCACTCTGAGGTATATTCCCAAAATAATGGAAAACAGGTACTCAAAATACAAACAAACTATATGAACATGCTTGTTAATGATGGCACTATTCACAATAGCCAAATGTCCTCTCCAGAAGAATGGATTAAAAAACTGTGGTATGTAAGTACAAAACTGTTATCCAGTTACAAAAATTGAAGTAATAATGCATGCCACAAAATAGATGAACCTCTGAAACATTATGCTTAGGGAAAGAAAAGAGAACACAGAAGGCTATGTATTATATGATTCCATTTACATGGAATGTATGAGACAGATAAATTTACAGAGATGGGTTGCCAGGGGCTAAAGGGAGAAAGGAATAAAGATAAACTGCTCAACAGATAAGAAATTTTACTTTGAAGTGATAGAAATATTTTGGAAGTACTCAAAGGTGCTGGTTTCACAACTGGGAATTTACTAAATGCCAATGAATTTTTCACTTGAAAGTGGTTAACTTTATATTGTGTAAATTTCACCTCAGTGCTTTAAAAAAGTGATCTATGACAGAATTATATCAAGAGTACTTAATTATAAGTATCAAATGAAATCTGACACATATTCTGAAGATAGTTTATCAAATAAAATAATCGTAATTTTTCCCAAAAAAACTAGATTTAACAGTCTCACAGGTCTCATGTGATATTAATGGTTAACATCACTAATTGTAAAGCATACAAAATTTTAGTAGCAAGACCAGGAAATACACTTGTTCGTGGATAATGATGGTCCCTAGAACTTGAAAACTGATATGTTTAAAAATATATAGTCATCCAGCAAACAGATCTTGGTTTCTAAATACCATTTTCCAATACAAGGTACAAGGTTCCTTGAAAAAAGACTGATTGGAGGGCTAGGTCAGAGAAAATGTAAAATGAACCTGGAATTTCATGTGATGCCAGAAAGTAAAGAAGAACCTGAAAAAAGTTGGGAGGAATGACCAAAGGATTCAGGAGCCAATCTTAAGGCACTCCCAATGGCTTAAAGCTAGAACAACCAGAACAACAAAATAATGAGCGTGCTAGATCAACATCAATGGGTCCATCCTGTAATAAATAAGTCCACAATTACATGAGGGAGAAGGAACAATTCTTCCTATAGAAAAATTCCAATTAAGAAATACAGAAGGAATGAGGGAAAGAGAAAAATGTAATTAATCAAACACTACAATAATAATTGCTATAGACAAGATCCACTAAAATTAACTGGTGAAAGTTAAGGGGGAAAAAGGATATTTGCACACTCTCAAAGAATCTCTCCCAAAGTGTTTTTCATTATAAAGAGGGAAAGAGTAATTTTCAATGGAGAAACGCAGGAGACACCACCTTAACCAAGTGAGGGTCATCAACATCACCAGGAATAAGATTTATCAACATCACATACCCCCAATAGGATACATTAAGAAGGACACAGCATAATTTCTTAAGACTGCTTACAACACTATAATATGGCTTCTACCTCCATATTACCACTGAAACTGCTTCATATTGCCAAATTCAAACACTTCACATATTCATCTTATGTATCACCTCTGTGGTATAACATTATTAATGATTTCTAACTTTCTGAAGACCCTTTTCCTATAGCTTCTAGCATACCAATCTACTCCACTTTATTAACCTCTCTGCCACTACTGATTCTTCTTAAACATTTCCTTCCCTTTAGATACTGATGAGTTCAGGGGCTAGGAATGTAACTTGGTGGCAGAGTTCTTGCTTAGCAAGCATAAGGTCCTTGGTTCAATCCCCAGTAAAATGTGCCCCACACATGTGCACTTACACATACATGCAAATATTGATGGTTTCAGGAAATTCTTCCTTGGCCCTCTATTTTTTTCTCATCCTATAGAGTCCCCAGAAATTATCCATTACCACCAAAAAATAAATAAATAAATAAACAAAACACCTCCAAGACAATGACTCTCAAACTTTACACCTTAAGCCCAGACCTCTTCCTTGAGTACTTACCCTATATATGAGACATTTTCACCATATCTCAAGCAGCTTAAACTGTATATCACCTAAACTGAATATGAGCTTATTTTTTCCATCTATTCTAATTCCCCACCACATGAACTGCTTCTCCCTATCTTAATTCACAGCATCAGTATCCACCCAGCTGTCTAGGCTAGAAACTTAGGAGCTATTCCCTATTCTTCTTTACCCTTTGTATCAAACTATTCATTAACTCTTGCAGCTTTACCTTCTGAACATCTCCCAAATCAACACCATAACTCTCCCTGAGACCTTGTCCCTTCTCTCCAACATTACTATAAACACTCTGTTACTTACAAACAAAATGTCTCCACATTTCCAATCTTGTCTATCTCCAATCCACCCTCCAATCTTCAAATTTTCCAAAGGAGACCTGTTATTTACCATTTCATCCCCCTAAAATACCCTTTCTCCACCTACCCACCAGGCCAACATCTACCTACAAGCCTTTAGTGACCATCTACAAATTTTTCATCTGGAAAATCTTTCCTGACCTCTCTAGATTGAAGGTGTTTCTCCATTTCTGGGCTCCCATAAAATCTAGTACACAGCTCTATGAAAGAAATTCCCACACCTTACTTGGATTGGTTTATCTGTTTTCTCCTTAAAAATCTTAATTTCTTAATAGCCTAATCATATGAGCTGTATAGGCAGTCTCTACAAAGATTGTATTTTATTAAAGAATCATGGTAAACCAAAATTGTATGACCTTGTCTGCCAGTGTCTACCAAATGGCAGGTGCTAAATCAAAGTAAAAATGGCTTAATTCAATACTCAGCATCCCAAAAATGGCTTAAGATGATAGTGGCATTTCTTTTGTAAATATAGAACTGTTAGGTTGTAATAAAGCCTAAAAGAATAGTATGATTTTACTACTTTTGAATGTATGACAATATTCTAAGCTAATAATATATGAAGATCAGCTTAAAAGACAGTTTTTAAATTTACATATAGGTTTATTTTAAAAGCTTTAATCTAGCTATTCATCAAGGTAATTGATCTGGGTAAACAAAAGGTCAACTAAATAGGAAGTAAAATTCATCAATGAGAATTGTGACAGTAGAGCTAACAAGATGAAGGGAAAGAAATAACTCAAAAGACCTGTATTAGAGTTTTAGTTCTGTCACTAATTAGCTGGAGCGTAACTGAACTACTTGAGAGGAATTCAAAATAGAAATAATTATAATAGCCTAACCATATGAGCTGTATAGGCAGTCTCTACAAAGATTGTATTTTATTAAAGAATCATAGTAAACCAAAATTGTATGGCGAATTTTAAAGGACTTAATAATTCACAAAGTACTTTTACATGTATCATTGCTCCAGAATTGTGGGAAATTGGTAAGGTAAATCTTATTCAAATGCTCATTTTGTAGTCTAAAAACACTGAGACTGAGATAAAGTAACTAAGGGAAGGGAATACTCTCCTGCTTCTAAACCCTGCCCTTTTTCCATGGTACAAAAATATTTGTTGACAAGTCCTAAAAAGTCTCATGACAGGCAGTGCAGGTCCTTATCGTTTTTCTCCTATATTACTTCAATATCCTCCTAACTTATGATGCCCCTATCTACAATTCCTGTCTATTTCTAATCTGTCCTTCAAACTGCAGCCAGAAGCACATTCCTGAAACAAATTTGAAAATGTCATCCCTTATTTAATATTAGCCATCCCTCAGTATCCAGGGAGGATTAGTTCCAAGACACCACCCATACCACAATCGAGTCTCTTATATAAAATGGCATAGTATTTTCATAAAATATACACATGTCCTCACATATATTTTAAATCACCACTAGATTACTTTTAGTGCCTAATACAATGTAAATGCTACATAAAGAGCTACAATACTGTGTTGTTTAGGGAACAATGACAAAAAAAGTCTATATATATTCAATATAGATGCGATTTTTGTCCTGAACTATTTTGATCTGCAAATGATTGAATCTATGATGCAGAACCCAGGGATATGGAGCATCTACTATACTTTGTAGACTAGACATGTCCAATAGAACTTTCTGTGATGACAGAAATATTCTATTATCAGCTTGTATGGTCAAATACAATAGCCACTTAGTCACATATGGCTGCTTAGCATTTAAATTATGTCTAATGTGACTAAGATACTGTTTTTAATGAATTTAAATAGTTACATGTAGCTAATACCTACTATACTAGACAGTGAAACACTAATATGGAGCCTTTATTTTATTTCCTGATCCATGAGAAAAACCACTAAGTAAGTAGAGACAGAAAATGTGAAATTTTAAATTATTTTGTAAACTAAAAACATTGTGAAAATAGCTAGTACTATTATAAGTATAGGTTACACCAAAGTGCTAGCATAGCTGTCTCTTCCTTCCTTCCTTCCTTCCTCCCTCCCTCCCTCCCTCCCTCCTTCCTTCCTTCCTTTCTTCCTTTCTTTCTTTCTCTTTTTTTCTGTATTTCCTAATCTTTCAATAGTGGGTATGTACTGTTTTGGTAACTCTTTTTAATATAAGAACCTGTTTTGAAAAAAGAAAGCTAAGTATATATATATAGCTTTGTATTAGGCAGAATCAAATACAGTAAGCAGAATGCCTGTGTTACAGAGTAGAAGAAACCACTGAAATGAACAAAAAACACGGGGCCTCAATCTTTAAAGAATCCTACAATAAAATAACAAACGAAAAATTGGTTAAATCTAAAAGCAGCAGAATATTTCCAGGAAAACATTGCAAACATGTTAAAGACCTTTTCACATTATACAAAATAATCATTGAGTCACATACAGGGATGTTAATATGTATTACTAGTAGACAAAGTGAACTAGACTTCCAATAAATGAATATATTAACACAACCTAAAAAAGGACAGTTCACCAACTGAAAAGATTAAAAAAGATTTTTTTTCTATTATAAAGACAAATATATACCAGGCTTGGCAATCCATGCCTGTAATCCCAGCTATTTGAAAGGCCTAGGCAAGAGAATCACAAGCTCGAGGCCAGTCTGGGCAACTTGGCAAGACCCTATCTCAAAATAAAATTTTAAAAAGGTGGGGGTAGGGATGGCTGGGATGTAGCTCAGTGGTAGAGTAACATGAGTAAGGCCCTGAGTTCACTCCCAAGTACTACCAAAAACAAAAATACAGAAGAAAGAAAAAAACAAAGTATATCAAACTTTGCCCAGTTATCTAAAATATCAAGGTACAGTTTGTCTTCTAGCTTCCAAACCCATCCTCTCTTCCAGAGGTAAGCACCATTGCCAATTTGGAGTATATCCTTCCAGTTTTCTTTGCATTTTCATACACACACACACACACACACACACACACACAGACTTATGGGCTAAATTGTGTCCTACACTTCCAAAATTCATATTTTTGAAGTCCTAATTTTCAGTATTTTATAACATGACTGCTTTTGGATATAGATCCTTACATGAGGCAATTAAAAAGTTAAATGAGGTCTTTATGGTGGGCCCCAATCCAATATAACTAGTGTCCTTCTAAGCAGAGATCAGGACACACACACACAGAGGAAACCACATACCTGATCCTCTTGAAACTACATGCAAAATAAAGTGTGTGTTGGTGCATTTTTCTAAGGAGAGAGTCCATGGCTTTTATTAGTCTCAAAGGGTATAGTGTTGTAAATGAAAAGTTTATAACACTGTTATGAACTTTGGCTTCCCCCTACTAATCTTAATAACTAATTCAAATCAATGTGTCAATGGCTTAAAGAATGTTATTTATTCAACTATCTCTGATTGATGAGTCCTTTGAATTACTCCTCTCAATTCCCCACTGCCATTTTCAAACTAAGACTTTTATATTTCTATTCCTTATCATTTACAGTCTATGTAAACTTCACCTTTATTCACAACTTTTATAATACTTCTATTGTTCTTCACTAGGTGACCTTAAAAACCTATGCTTACTTTCCTAGGTGATTTCAGAACTTATTTTACTTTTTCCTCCATGTTACTACCATCTCTCCAATAATAACAAATACTAAATTTGTCATCAGTCTCAATTTTTCTACTCCTATCCTTAGATCTACAAGTGCCATGAGAAGAGGCAGAAAAATACAAATTTGTGCCATTAAAAGTTCATACAAGGTGGGCACGGTGACGCATGCCTATAATCCCAGGGGCTTGGGAAGCTGAGATGGGAGGATCTCAATTTCAAAGCCAACCTCAGTAAAGGTAAAGCACTAAGCAACTCAGTGAGACCCTGTCTCTGAATGAAATACAAAGTGGGGCCGGGGATGTGGCTCCGTGGTTGAGTAACCAGTTTAATCCCTGGTACACCCCCCTCCCCCTGCCAAAAAAAATCATACTTCCACTTTGCCAACATTGCTTCTGAAAAGCTTATTACTACCAATTAAAACAGACTCACAAAGTAGAGGCACTATATACAAAGAGCACGTCCCAATAAATTAGAGTTGGGAAATGAAAGATTTGGAAAACACTTTAGTGATCTGGTAGCCAAATATTATTCATTTACAGAATTAGAGATCCTAAAGAACAAATGCATTAATTACAGAGTAGAAGTTAATAAAAAATAAAAATTTAGCTTAGATGTTCCAAGGTCCTGGCCCAATGATCACTCCACTATGACATGCTGTGCCCTTTGAACACCAGTTGTTTTAAACTCATTAATATTTAAAAATCAAAATGCTTTAAATTATCTGTATTTTCTTTATAGTAAGACTAAATTATTATTGGCTCAGACCCCTTAATAGTATTCAATATCATTCCTCTGTAGCTCATTAGGTGAAAATGACACAAGGGAACAATTAAAAGCTTTACTGAAATCAAAATAGACTGCACTTTTAAGTGCACTGTCACTCTCAAGAAAAATTGAATAAATTCCATATATCTTATTCTTCTTAAAATCAAGCTGGCTATTTTCTAACAGCTTTTGTTTTTGTAATGATTGCAAATTACTGTTTATTGATTTGTTCAAGTATCTCCTAATACCAGAGCCAAAACTAAAATCCAACTCTTATGATCACTGGTTTATCAATGTTCTTTCTGTAAGATTAACCATATTTAAAGTGAGTTGTGATCCTCAATGATACAAAGTCAGTTCTATCTTTAAGAAGATACCTATTTAAGTTATCATTAATGGTTTTTTATTCTGCCTCTTAGAAGTTAACATTACACAATGTATGCATGTATTAAAACATCACATGGCACCTCAAAATTAGGATAATTTTTATGCTTTCTTTTTTTCTTAATAACTTTATTTTATTTATTTATATTTATGTGGTGCTGAGAACTGAACCCAGTGCCTCACACTTGCTAGGCAAGCACTCTACCACTGAGCCACAACCTCAATACCAATTTTTAGGTTTTCATGTATCAGTTAAAAATAAATTTAAATGTAAATGTCTTTCTTGGTCTCCCAATAAAAGTACTATGCTATGTTATGGATGTATTCACCTAGAACATCTATGTTTAAACAATCATCAATGTGATGGGTTAAGAGGTGGGGCCACTGGGAGGTGATTAGGGCATAAAATTGGAGCTCTTGTGAATGGGATTAGTGCCTTCAGAAAAGAGTCCCCACAGAGCTGCCTTGCCTTTTTCACCAGTGAGGACATAGTTAAAAGGCACCGTTCATGAACCAAAGAGCAGGCACTCACCAGAAACCATCCAATTTATAGTATTTTGTTACAAGAACCCAAATAGACTAAGATGATTAGTCTAAGAAATTATTTCTTGAAGCTGAAGATGTATGTCAGTGGTAGAGCACTTGCATAGCACATGCAAGGCCCTGCGTTCAACAACCAGGACTGCATACAGAAAAAAGAAATTCTTTCTTATATGCACATTAAATCCCTCTTCCTTCAACTTAACTCACCATCTTTATATCATAATTTAATGCCCCAGGTAGGGTCAGTATTACTCAACTGTTAGAAGGACAGCTTTTAACTTTAAGTAATCATCTTTCCTTTATTAAGTGTCGCCAAATCTCCTCCTACCCTTTTGAGTTCCATGCTAAACCATCTACTTAAAGACACCCTTATTTTTTCCAGTAAGTTCTATTTTTCATTCTCAGTATATTTTGGGTCTGTTCAGTAATCACTGTAGTGATATGCACCTATGCTGGGAAAGTTAAACATGAACTAGGATCTCTAAAAAGTAGAGTAGGAAGATTATTTGCCTAATCATCATTATATTCCCACTTCGGTTAATATGAACGCTAAAAAAAGTGGTCTTTTAACTTTCATCTGCTTGGTTAACTAACTATCAGGAGTCAGTCAGAGATGAAAAGTGTGAAGAGGGAACTTACTATTAGAAGAAATTAACACTCCCATCCATTGTCCCTGAGGCCAGAGCCAACAAGTAAAAATAAACAGTATCTATCCAAAACAACTACACAATGGTACACACAAAGTAAGCATGCTAAGAAAAAAGGTGTGTCAAACCTCACTGGGAATATCTCAGACAAACCTAAGAGAAAGAATAGACTATTTTGCTGCATGTCAAAGGGCTTGAGCTGGTAAAAAACAAATGAAGAATTCTGAATCTGGCATGAAAATATAAGCAGCTCCTTGAACCTACTCTCCAGCAACACTGGTAAAATTCTAAAAGAACAACCATTTGAAGTCCCTAGAAATGGTCCTGAGGGCATAAAGCAAATGAAATAACATTTATTGAAGAAAATATATGAAAGCTCAGTAAGAACAGCAAGAGCCTCTGGTGATGAACCAGAACATACTCCCTGCCTTCCCGTCCCAGTTCAGTGATATAAAAAGTCCACTGGAGAGAGACATGGACTGCTCCCCTCAAATTCCTATTTTCTAGGAAAGGCAGAACTGAAGCATTTCTCATTCTGCCCTCAGGGACTTGTTGCTGAATCTAAATTCTGGGTTACTGTGCCAAAAAGGAAAGAGCTCCCTTCTTCCACACATCCCCACTGGAACAATATAAGCTCTGCCTTGATGTGATACTTTTGAGAATACTGAGGCCTCATTTACCCTAGAGCTGGATTGTAAAATCTTGGTTCTATACCAAGAGAGGCAAGCCACTGCTCCCACTTTCACCTGAACTCAGCTCCCCAAGTGAGAGTATAACTCAGAAATGTACCAATGTTTCCAACCTCAGTCTCCAGACTGTGGCTGGGAGATTTTGTCTGGCAGGAGAAGGTGGTCCTAGAGCAGGTAGCTCTTAATCTCTTCCCAGAAGAGTTGACTCATTTGCAACTCAGTGTGAAAAAGTTCAAGCCTTAAGTTTCTCTTAAAAGTGGAGGTTGTGGTGAAAAGCAATTGAAAGGAGACTGACTGGGGTAAAAATGGGAGTTCATAATCCACTTGAATCAAATGTATGAAATATGATATTGTCAAGAGCTTTGTAATGTTTTGAACAACTAATAATAAAAATATATATATAAAAAATTTAAAAAAGAAAAAAGAAAGGAGACTGACTAAATCATTGGACATAGAGGTTAAACTATAGGTAAGCTGGCTTGCCTAAAGAAAACCAATGAGGAAGACGACTGGAAGGCACTATCCTGGAGTCAGAAAGACATTTTCAAACACAGACCTCAGCAACCACCCCTTAAGGGAAACTGACTTGTGCCCAAGGGCATGGTATGATCTGCCAGCAATTAATGCAAGCACAACTGGGAGAGAGACAAAGATAGCCCTGTCCAAATCACTATCATCCAAGGGTGACCACAGGTATTCCCAAGGCTTTGCCTCTGAGAAGCAAGGTCAGAGGATTAACAGAAGGGTGGGGAGTGACAGGGCAGAGGCAGCACTAAAATAATCCACCTAGTCTCTAAACAACAATAACCAAAAAAAGGCAAAACAAGCCCTAGGAGGGAGACCAGTACCCAGAATTGCTATATTATCTAAAATGTCCAGCTCCAAAAAATAGTTGTGAAATATGCTAAGAAACAGTAAAATATGACCTGGGGTAAAAGAGACAAAAGAAACTGTCTATGGATTTGAGCAGAAGTTATACTGAAGAGAGAAAGCTTTCAAAATCATCATAAATATGCTCAAAAATCAAAGGAAACCATGTTAAAGAAGCAAAGGAAGGTGTGATAACAATGTGGCATTATAGGATATAATGAACAGAAAGTAATTATTTTAAATATAAATATGGGAGTTGAAAAGTACAGTAACTGAAGAATTCAGTAGAGGGGTTCAACTATAGATTTGAACAGAGAAAAGAATTAGTGAAAGAAAAGACAGCTCAGTAGAGATTCAATCTGCATAAGAGAGAGACAAGAGTGAAGAAAAATGAGCAGAGTCTCAGAAAAATATAGGACATTATTAAGCACACCAACAAATGCATGACAAGGGTACCAGAACAGAAGGAAAAGTAGAAGAAAAACCATTTGATGAGAAATGGCTGAAAACCCCCAAAGTTTATTAACTAGAATAAACACGTTACACATACAGGAAGCTTAACAAACTTTAAATAGGAAAAATACAAAGAGAGCCACACAGGCATAATTGTAAAACTACTGAACTCCTGAAAGAAGAAGAAAAAAAGAATCCTTACTAACAAAGGAACCTGAAGAATAATAGCAGATTTCTTAAAGAAATAATAGAGGCCAGAAAGCAGTGGGTTAACATATTCAAAAATGCTCAAAGAAAAAACTCTCAAGCAAGAATACTATATCCAATAAGATATTATTCAAAAATGAAAGTGAGACTTGCCAAGATGATAGAATAAAGGCACCCAGCATTCACCTGCATTTCTTTAAAAAAAAATTTATTTTTTAGTCGTAGGTGAACACAATACCTTTATTTTATTTTTATGTGGTGCTGAGGATCGAACCCAGTGCCTCACGCGTGCTAAGCAAGCGCTCTACCTTTGAGCCACAACCCCAGCCCTCACCTGCATTTCTATGAAACAGAATTAAAACAAGTGGAGGGTAGCTGCTCACTGAGGTAGATGATCATGGGAGAACACTGGAGTTCAACAGTGGAAAGAGTTGAAGAAATCTAGAGACATTGGTTAGTGGAATAGTAAGTGATACAGAACGCCCCAGCACTGATTGCATGGAACCTTCGGTGGGTATAGAGGAGAAAACAGGTAAAGTCCCAGTGAACACCACTGGTATAGGATTGAACACACTGCAGAAATACAGGCTAAACAAACAATAGCCCTAAGATTTGCATGAGGAACCAGTCTGGAGAAGTTCTCTGCATTTCCCAGCATATGTTTATAGTACTTTAACTGGGAGCCATCCTGAGAAATGCCCTATTGTTTGAATTTGCTGCTTTTGGAACTATCATGTGGGGGAACAAAAGCACTTCCCTTTGGAATCAGTGATTTACCAGGCCATCTATCCGTCTAGGGGAGTGAGCAATCACCTGTTGACGGTGCACAGGAAACAGAAGTGGGAAAATCAAAATCATGGGCATTGGGATCATGCAGAACTTGCTGATATCCCTTCCAACAAAGATCTTTGAGAATACATAGCATCCCTCTGCCCTCAGGTTAGGACAGGGCATACTGCAGAACCAGTTTCAGCCCTATACTACAAGTGTACAGATTTGCACAGAAGATTTGAGAGATCTGCATTCTGTGCTGGCTTTCTGAAATACCCCAGCAAAAACATCTACCCTGCTCTTGGAGTGCATAAGACCCAAATGCTCTGAAGAGATTTTGTTTTGTAAGTTCTGCCTTCTGCCCTAGCTTGTTCCAGCATGCAAAGAAGCTGAGAGGTATTCCAACTGACTTCAGCTACAAATCCATTCCATTAGTCACCTGATTAGCACCACAAAAGAAAGAAAGGGGAATATGAAAAACCCCCAGCCCTTGCTCTGTGTAGCGTAAAGATGAAGAGAAGCTCTGATCAGTATAGGCTGAGTTTTCACTCTTGCCTACTCATCAAAGCACCTCAGCAAAGAGAATATTTTTATTAATACTTTTTTTGTTGTTGATATTTTATTTCTCTCACTTCTCTTCTTAGTGATATTTTTCTTCTTTTTCTTTCTTCTTCCAGTTTCTCATTTTTCCCTTATCTCCTGCTACATTTTTTCCTTCAATTTTTTTAGCTTTTCATTTTATTCAATATTATTTTCACCCTTTATTTTGGGTTTTTTATCGTGTTGCTGTTGTTTTTATTTGGTTTTTACTTTATTTCTTTATCTGCTTTATTTCTTATTCTCTCTTCTGTTCTTGTGATGCTGGGGATTGAGCCCAGTATGTCCAGCACATTGGGCAGGTGTGCTCCTGCTGAGCTACAATGCCCAGCCCAGCTCAGAGTAATTATATCTTGCTCTGGCCATGACCTAGGTCCACTCAAACCCTGGGAGATACTTCAAAAAGAACAGGAGAGATAAAAAGAAAGGCAAGAAGAGATCTGAAGTCCTACTTCTCAACATTCATCCACATAGCAACAGCAGAGAAAAATAACACAACTGTTGTGGGCACCAAACCTATGAGGGACCTCAGCATCAGTCACTCCCAGACCTTATCAGATAGCACAATGCTGATAAACTAGAGGTGAGTGCCACAGAAGGGGAGCAGTTACAGTGGCCCCTACCTCTCCCCAAGAAACAACTGGAATGACACCAATGTCTAAACAAGAGGAGAAAAATTTTAGTCTCATTGCCACAATGGGAAAAACCAATAGCAAAACTGCTTTAAAGTAACATAGCCAATATAAACAGAGCCTGAGGAAAACCCCCAAAACCTGATAAGAACTTCTATTCCCACTTTAGGAGTAACCATAGAGGTTGCACCCCACATATTCTGTTGTTTACACCACATCTGCCTGAACTATCACAGGGACTCCACTCTTACAAGACCTACAGAAAAAGAGGGTCACTCGAGCTCTGAACCAGTACACACTGTGTCAAAACTCACTAATCACAGCCAAAGAAGCCACAGGGAAACTACAGTATGAAGTCCAATTGAAATTCAACTCAACACTACATAACAAATGGATATCCCAGAACACATCACCAAGAGAAGGCTGCTTATTAAGGCCCTTGTATATAAGTGAAAGAGACACCCATCCCAACAGATGTACAAATCTCAACATAGAAACACAATAAATATGAAAAATAGGCAATATGACACCTCAAAAGCTCATAACTCTAGTGACATGTGCCAAAGATATCAAAGGGGATGAAATGCCAAAAAATTCAAAAGAATTGTCTTTAAAAAGCTCAATGAAGGGCTGAGGTTGTGACTCAGTGGCAGAGTGCTTGCCTTGCACCTGTGAGGCACTGGGTTCAATCCTCAACACCACATAAAAATAAACAAAATAAAGATATTGTGTCCATGTATAAGTAAGAAAAAAAATTTTTAAAAAGCTCATTTTGGCTGAGGTTGTGGCTCAGGGGTAGAGTACTCACCTAGCCCGTGTAAGGCCCTGGGGTTGATCCTTAGCACCACATAAAAATAAATAAATAAAATAAAGGTTAAAAAAAGCTCAATGAAATCCAAGAGAATACTAATAAACAGGTGAATAAATTAAGAAAGACAATGAAGATTTTGGATGAGCATTTCAGTAACAATAGAGGTTTTCAAAATGAACCAAATCAAAATTATAGAAATGAAAAGCTCAGTAAATCAGATTAAACAAAAGACTCAGTTGAACGCCTCAACAACATATTAGATCAATCAGAAGAATATCAGAGCTTGAAAACAACTCTGCCACAACATTACATTAAAAAAAAAAGTTAAAAATATTTTAAATGATAAAACACACAAGATCTCCTGCCATTAAAAGATCAAATGAGCCAGGCACAGTGCTGTATACTTGTAATCCCACCAACTTGGGAAGCTGAGGCCAGAGGATCACAAGTTCAAAGCCAGCCTCAGCAATTTAGTGAGACCCTGTCTCAAAATAAAAAAATAAAAAAGCCTAGGGAAAAAGGGCTGGGATGTGGCTAAGTGATTAAATGTCCCTAGGTTCAATCACAGTACAAAAAAATAAATAAATAAATAAATAACACTTAGGGGCTAGGGTTGTGGCTCAGTAAGAGAGCGCTTAGCTAGCATGCATGAGGCACTGGGTTCGACTCTCAGCACCACATAAATGTAAAATAAAGATATTGTGTCCACCTAAAACAAAATACAAATATTTTTTTAAAAAATACAGTCCGAAAATTAATCTAAAAAAAAAAAACACCCTAAGCTATGGGTGTATTGGTCATCAAGCATGTGTTTAGCATGAATTAGGCTAAATTCACTCCCCACCATCAAACAAAAGCACAACAAAAACAATAACCTAATTTAAAAAACAAACAAAGGATATGAATAGGCATTTTTCCAGAAATAAATAAATGGTCAAAAAGCAAACTGAAAGACACCCAGTATCTTTAGTCATAAAGGAGATAAAAATCAAAACCAAGATGTGATACCATCTCACATGCACTAGGATAGTTACAAGCAAAATCAGATAACAAGTTTTAGTGAGAACATGGAAAAATTGGAACTATCATATGTTTCTGGTGGAAATATAAAGTGTGTAACCACTTTGAAAAACCAGTCTGACAGTCCCTTCAACAATTCAACAGTTATTAAATGATTTGGCAATTCTATGGAAGTATGGAATATGAATATCTCAAGGAATTAAAAACTTATGTTTGTTCAAAAACTAATATATTTATGTTTATATAGCAGCATTAGTCACAATAGCCAAAACATGAAAACAACCCAAATGTCTATCAACTGATGAATGAATAAAGAAAATATTGTATATCAATACCATGGACCATTATTTGACCATGAGAAGGAATGAAGTACTTATATAGGCCATAATATGAATAAATATAGAAAACATAATGCTAAGTAAAAGAAGCCAATCAAAAAAGACCAATTATATAATTCCATTCATATGAACTATCCAGAATAGACATTATATATATACACAGAATGAACATAGATTAGTGGTGGCTTAGGGATGAGGATAGGAGGAGGGGTTATAGAAAGGTCACAGACAAAGGGTATTAGGTTTCTTTTTGAGGAAATAAAATGCAAAAATTGTGCCAATGGTGATATGTAAAACTGAATATACTAAAATCCATTAAATGGCACATTTAAATAAGTGAAATATATGGCATATGAATTATAACTCAATAAAGCTGTTACAAAAAATAAATGAAGAAATGTACAACCAGTATTGGGATCAACAGTCAAGAAGTCTTTGAACTCAGCTTTAAGATACTGAGGAGAAACTATATGATATCTCAGTTTACATATTAATGAAATAAACCCAAAACTCTATCATTCAAAATTTACAAAATTTTTAATATTAAATGATGCAGTAGACTGGCAGCTGTATAATAAATCATACAATTTAAATCTTATATGAAATATTCCAATTTAAGAATAATTTTTGTTTAAGGTGTTTCTCTCTAATAAAAGTGCTCTACTAATTATCTTTATTAGTCAACATTTATTGTGTCCTTAGTAACTGCCAGAGTCCTTTTTACCCTTAAATAAGTACCTGACACACAGAAGGCAATAAATGAAAGGCCCTGAAGGCTGTCATTTATCCATATTGGCACTTAGTTTCCTTATTTGCAAAATTAGAAGGGCTGGATATAACACTCTATAGCAGCGCTGTCTGAGAGAACTTTCCATGATGCAAAAATCAACTCTAAGTGCATCCGTGACCTAGGAATTAGACTAGAAACCCTGCACACACTAGAAGAAAATAAAGGCTCAACACTTCAATATATTGTCTCAGAAACTGACTTCCTTAACAAGATTCCTAAAGTGCAAGAAGTAAAATAAAAACTCAATAAATGGGATGGCATCAAACTAAAAAGCTTCTTCACAGCAAAGCAAACAATCAAGAACCTAAAGAGAAAGCATACAGAATGGGAGAAAATCTTGGCCACCCGAATCTCAAATAGACCATAAATATCCAGAATGTATAAAGAACTCAAAAACTTAACCCAGAAAAGAAAAAAAAAACACTTAATAAATGGGCAAAGGAACTGAACAGACACTTCTCAGGAGAAAAAAAATGGATGGTCAACAAATATATGAAAAAATGCTCAACATCTCTAGCAATTACAGAAACACAAATTAAAACTACACTGAGATTTCATCTCATTCCACTCAGAATGGCAATTATCAAGAACACAAGGAAAAATAAATGTTGGCAAGGATGTGGGGAAAAGGGTACGCACATAAATTGTTGGTGGGACTGCAAATTGGTGCAACCACTCTGAAAAGCAGTATGGAGATTCCTCACAAAACTAGGAATGGAACCATCCTTTGATTCAGTTATCTTACTCCTCAGTATATATCCAAAGAATTTAAAATTAGCATACTACAGTGATGCAGCTACATCAATGTTTATAGCAGCACAATTTGTAACAGCTAAGCTATGGAGCCAACCTAGATGCCCTTCAATAGACGAATGGATAAAGAAATTCTGGTATATATACACAACGGAATATTACTCAACCATAAATAATGACTTTATGACATTTACCAGTAATTGATGGATAGGGAGACTATCATGCTAAGTAAAATAAGCTAATCCCAAAAAAACAAAGATGAAATGATGTCACTGATATGTAGAAACTAAACCACAATAAAGGAGAAGAGGAGAAGAGAAGTTCAATAGATTAGACAAAAGGGAATGAAGGGAAGGGAGGGCGAATAGGAATAGGGAAGACAATAGAATGAATCTAACTTAAATTTCCTATGTACATATATAAAAAAATACCTAAGTGAATCCCATCATATACACTCATAAGAAAAAGATATATTCCATGCTTGTATAATTATACCATAATGGATTCTACAATCATGTATAATTTAAAAGAATCAATAAAAAAATTTTTAAAAGAATATTCTGAGATGATAGAAGAAATGTTCATTACCTGTGTCATCTGATACAATAGCTACTAGGCATATGTGACTACTGAGCCTTTGAAATGTGGCTAATGCAACTGAGTAGTTAAAATTGACAGCCACATCAAGCTAGTGGTTACCTTACTACACAGCACAGCTGTTTAAAAAGCACTAGTTTCTTTTCTACAAAATTTCATCTAAAAGTGCCAATCTAACCCACTGACATGGTTTCACAACACTACACTAAAATTTCCTTTCAGATCTGAAATATTATGCAATATACTAATGACAAATGTTTGAGGTGATGGATATACCATTTCCATGATCTGATCATTACACATTATGTACATGTGTTGCAATATCACCCTATTCCTTATAAATATATACAATTGTGTGACAACTAAATATTATTTTTTAATTTTGGAAATTGGGGACATGAAATATTCATTGACAATCAAAAATTGTTTCTCAAACAAAGCTGACAATACTTTAAAGTGATACCGATGAACAAGAGGTGAAAATGAAAATTTTTTGTCAATATATGGGAAATAAAGACAATACTCAAGTACAGATAACATTTTTTAAAACTGTCCTGAGAGATTATAATGCACACAAAAGTTAAAAGGCACTATAATCACTGTTTACATTCATAAATTAAGGAAAAACAGTCTTATGGCCTCCAAAGTGACTTGTGGTCACAGAACACTTCTGAATATTCAAAGGACCATCCTGTTTATATATGAATTTAGGGCGGTCTATGTTTTGGAAAGATAATTATGATTTTCACCTATCAAGGAGCATGCCTATCAGCAAGGGAATTAACTGATGCCAATTCAATTTTCCACTTGTTTATAGGTGGCTTCCTGTCACTTTACAGTGCCCTCCAAAATGCTACTTCTGAGTAAAATCCAAACTATAGGCAATTTTGAACCAAATTCCATTACTAACTTTAGAAAAAAGTACAGTCTTGTACTCATTTAGAAATGTAAGCAGGCTGGGAATGGTGCCTATACATCTCTTACTATCAGGAAAAAACTACAAATTCTATGAGACTCCAGCACTCCAGTTGCCCTCAGCCCTGAACCTCTGGCTTGATCCCTCTTTACTTTCCCTAAAGTTTTTTTTTTTTTCACCCCTTTTTAAAATTACTCAGCCTAATTTCCTTCACTTACTGCTGCTTCAAGTTAGCCCTGAATTTTTTTTTTTTTTCCCTAAGTGCTCTCTCTCACCTGAGGTCATGAGAGCAACCTTTTCCCTATTAGGTCCCCTTGCCCTTCACCCTACTATTCCCAGTGAACGGCATCTCACCTGGTAGAATCGAGCGTTTCCTGAGGCGCAGCGATGATGTGACAGCCACCGCGGATCTGAGCGACGAACAGAGCCTAGAGACCGGATCAGAATCGCGGAGTACCGGCGCTTTTCGAAAGCAGCCGCCGCGGCTGCCCAACGCCAAGAATGTATCGCGAGCAGCGCCATCTTGAGCGAGGAAAGAGGAACCGAGAGAAGAGGATTGTGGGACACTGGCGGACTGAGCGCGGCTTTCTTAATCTTCCCGCCCCTCCCCCTCGTTTTCCCGGCCCGACACCGGAAACAGCTTCTTTTTAAGACTCCAGTACTTCTGTTTAGCCTCTTTTGGCTCTTGCGCTGGACTTTATTTTTCTTTTCCTAGGGTTGCCAAATAAAATATAGGATGCTCAATTAAGTTTGAATTTCAGAAAGTAATAAATCACTTTTTGGTATAAATAAATGTGGCCCAAATATTACCTTTGATGGGGCTGGGTTTGTGGCTCAGTAGTAGAGTGCTTGCCTAGCATGCATGAGGCACTGGGTTTGATCCTCAGCACCACATAAAAATAAAATAAAGAGAAGTCAATGAAGGTAAAATAAGATTTTTTTTTAATTATTACCTTTGGTAAATCCAGCAAACAAATCTTGTACGTTGTTCCACTCTTACTGCCTCCAACTCAATGCTACACTCCACTCTCCACTTTCACTATGCATATTCTTTCTCCACTTTCCCAGTGCACTAACGCTCCAGGGTAGATTAAACTACAGACATTAATTTCCCCTGGGAGGAGGCTTCATCTGTGAGAGTCACTGCCTCTCTTGTAAAAGCTTCTACTTTGTTGATTGTTCTCTTTTATGTAAATCTGGAGGCAGTTTTTTTTTGGTCTGTTGCTTTGGGATGATTACACACACACACACACACACACACTACTTTTGCTAATTTGCCTCTCTTTCTAGCACTTCCCTTTGGTTTCTGCAAAATCTCTAATTGAAAATTGCTGGACTGGCTGAAGAATGGGAAATTGAACATGTATGTAAAGAAGTACATATTTAAAAACAGGTTTGTATTCTTTTGTTACCAGTATAATCAAACAAAATAATGTGAAAATATGTTTACAGTTATCTGGGAAACTGAATGTCCAAGTGTAAATGTTATATGGAACCCTGGAGACAATAAGGCAGTTGCAATTTTATATCCATTGCTACATTCTCGAACCTTTCCCACAAGACAAGCAAATAATAGTAAATTTCTTATGTAGATGGTCCTTGAATTACTAATAAGTCTGATGAAGAAAGACCAAGGATATGCATGCCCAGGCAGTTAGCTTTACTTTGTTCCAAGATTCATATCCCACTCCAGGTTTCCAGGAAAGAGAATACTTGAGATGGTTATTTAAAGAAGAATAGAGCTTCAAACTGAAGAGGTTGACAGACACTCCACGTAAAGAAGATGGTATGTTAAAAGCAAGAAGGTATAAGAAAACATTTTTAGACTCGTTGGTCCAAAAGTATATGCAAAGTAGTAGGAAATGAGCCTGGGTGAACAGAAATCTGTTAAGGACCTTCTATTTCATTCTAAGTTAATGCTTTATCCTACAGCCAGCAAAGAGTTGCAATCAGGAGAGTAGAATGATCAGATTTGTATGGCCATTACACTCTGGTTTAAGTAGGAAGGTTGTATTGGAAGGAGTATAGATTAGAATCCTGAAGTTAATGCAATAGTTCAATCATAAAATAAAGGCCAGAACCTGGCAGTAGTAGTGGCAGTAAATCAATTCCAGTGATATTAAGGAGGTAGAATTGACAGGACTTGGTGACTTGTTGGGTGTTTCTAGTTTATAATTGCCTTGTTGACCATACATCAGTAACAGCCTCATTCATTAATGAATATATCATCAGTAAATATTTATTCAGGATCCTTTCTGTGTTGGACAATACGCACATAGAGAAATTCTAGAACCTACCAATGGTTTCTATTAGGGCTATATATTGCCACTGAATCTTACTACCCAGGTAAGACATTATCCAGTGATGCTCTAATTTTTCAAAAATAAAACAACCCATGCAATAAATAATTTGTGATAAATGATAAGGTACAATGTGATAAAATAATTTCTTACATTTTTATACTTTCATAAACACTTTAGCAAGATACAGTGTTACATACCTGTATTCACAGTGATTTGGGAGGCTCAGGAGGATCACAAGTTGCAGTATAGCCTCAGCAATTTAGTTAGACTCTGTCTCAAAATATAAAAGGACTAGGGATGTAGCTCAGGCTAAAGTGCCCCTGGGTTCAATCCACAGTACCAAAAAAAAAAAAAAAAAGATGATGACAAAGAAGAAGAACATACACATTTAGGATTATTATACTTTCTTGAAGAAATTACCCTATTATGGTTATGAAATGTCCCCCTATATCTCTGAAAATACTTTTTCTTGAAATTTATTTTCTATTAATAACTCTACCTCAGATTTCTCATGTTTATTATCCCCTTTTGCTTTTAACCTATTGGTGTATTGATATTTAAAGTGTGACCTATGTATAGAGCATATAGCTATTGTTTACTTTTTACACATGTTGAACATTTATGCCTATTAATTATAATATCTAGGTCATTCATATTTAAATTAGTTATTGATATTTTTGAGGAAAAATGCCTGACATGAAGATCAGAGGAAAATTGGGTAAATGATAAATTTGATGATATAGTATTTTGGAAAACAGGTTGAATAGTCCTGCTATCAGGCTCAGAGAGAAGATAATTGGAATACTTCTGTTTTAATTGTTCATTCTTTCATTTATCATATAGTACACAGAAACAGATTTATTTAATTGTTTATTAATACTTTATTTTGCAAATAAAAATAATATGTATATATGTATACATATGCATATATATGTGTGTGTGTATTGTACCATAGACAATCTCTTAGGTATCCTGTATGATTTTAATGTGAAATTCTCTAACAACAAATAATGCTAGGTATTTTTTCATATGCTTATTTGCCATTTGATTATCCTCTTCAGTGAAATACTTGTTTATTTATTTTGTTAATTTTTAATTGCATTATTTGCTGATTGTTTAGTTTCCAGTCTTTGTATACTTTGTAAACAAGTATGTGTATTGCAAATGTTTTTTCACGGTCTATGGATTGCTCCTTTATAAATTATTTTTGGACTAAAAATTTTTTAATAAATTAAATTTTAAAAAGAAGAAGAAGAAAGAAACATGCTTTGCCATGCTGGATCCTAATGGCAGTTTTCTGAATCTTAATAACAGTTTCCTATGGGTGTTATTACCTGTTTTTAGTAGATAAAGAAAACCAAAGCTATGTGTTGATAGACTCCAGATTAGAACCATGGTTCTAGCTGCTAATATACTGCTCTATCCACTAAAAGATGTTGCCTATACTTAAAAACAAGACTTAATGGAAGGCTCCAGAGGGCATATAGAATCATAAGATTTTGAATTCAGAAATGACTTCAGAATTCTGAAATACCTACATCTGACCTAACAGATGATTTCATAAAATCCTTGAGATTTACTAGAATCACCTACAGGTATTATTGACATGAATAGTAGTTGTGAGGTGTCTGAATGTAGTCAGTCTATTTTTACAAAAGTAGTGCCTCTTGTAAGATGACCCCTCAATAGCTACTCTATGATAATCTATAAAGTGGAATAAATATTTATTTACCAAATAAGCCAAAGAAAATTTCTAGTACACATAGAAATATAGCATGAAACATTACAAGAATTGTACATTGCTGGGGAACATCAGCAATAGACTGACCAACTTGGCCTCAGCAACTTGACACATAAGTGCCTGACATAAAGAGACACAATAAAAGCTGCTTTGCAGATCACATAGCACTTTATCTATGTAATAATCATACCTAAAGTTTGATAGTATTTTGCAATTTACAAAGTGCTTTTTTCATATCTTATTTAATGCTCACCTCAACCCTGTAAAATAGATATTATTGATTAATATGGCCATATTTATGAGGAAACAGACTGTTAATTTGTGACTTAACAGATGCCACAGAGATAATAGGACTGGAGTTGTGGCTCAGTAGTAGAGTGCTTCTAGCACATGTGAGGCGCTGGGTTCAATCCTCATAAAAATAAATAAAGTTCATTGACAACTAAACAAACAAACAAACAAAGGATGGATATAAAATCTAGGTTTAACAATTCCAAATTCAGCTATTTTTTCCCTTAATTACACCTAAATTTGGAAAAAGTATGTGTGTACTCCAACAGGTCCACAGTAATTTTCTTTCTAGAAAACACAGGAACTGGGCTGGGGGTGTGGCTGAAGCGGTGGCATGCTCGCCTGGCATGCGTGCGGCCCAGGTTCGATCCTCAGCACCACATACAAACAAAGATGTTGTGTCCGCCAAGAACTAAAAAGTAAATATTAAAGAAATTCTCTCTCTCTCTCTCTCTCTCTCTCTCTCTAAAAAAAAAGAAAGGAAAACACAGGAACTTATTCTCACTTTTGCACTTGCTTAACCCTCTGTCTGGAACATATTTCCTGTAGATGTGCAAATAACTGACTTTTTCTTGCCATTCATGTTTCAACTCAAATGCCATCTGCTTAGAGAATCTTTCTGAAAGCATCTTATCTAAAAAGGCCAGCCCCCCCATACCTGCCACTCTCTATCACATTGCTTTGTTTATTTCTCTGTAAATATTGCTATTAAATGTGTGACCCACAGACCACCAGCATTGGCACCACCTAAAAGGCTGTTAGAAATGAAGAATCTCATGCTTCACACTAGATCTAATGATTAAAAATCTGAACTTTAAGAATTCCCCAGGTTATTCATATGCACATTAAAGTTTGAGAACCATTTTTTAGAGCACCTGTCACTTTCTGTAACTAACTTCTTCATTTTTTATGTACCTTTAAAAAAAATTTTAGTTGAACATGGACACAATACCTTTGTTTTACTTATTTATTTATTTTATGTGGTGCTGATGATCGAACCCAGTGTCTTTCATGTGCAAAGCAAGCGCTCTACCACTGAGCCACAACCCCAGCCCCTTTTATGTACTTTTGACATTAAGAAATATTTAATAATAACTGAAAATTAAAAGGAGAGTATAATGGACACCATGTACCCACAACCCAGCTTAGTCATATCTTAATAATTTATCATATTTGCTTTCAAACTCAAACTGAAAAAATAATGATTTACATGATGAACTCTTGTTACCCTCTCTAATCCTAGTCTCCTTGTCCTTATGGATTTATTCCTTTGTTACTTGGGTGAAGTCTGGAAAAAGGAGAAGATAAAAATGATTCATTAACCCACCATGATTATATGGATGTCCTACATAGTTGATGACGACAGTATAAATAATGCCAAGCATGGACAAAGACTGCACGGGAAAATTTATGGGTCAGTCTTTTATGAACATAAATGAAAAACAGTTTTTTAAAAGAGAAACCTCAGAACTGCCACCAGGTCTACTCAGGGTCCACGCAGCCCATAGCACCTGCCTAGCATCTTCCACTGCCACCAGGGGAGTGAAGGTGGAGACCATTTCTCCAGGAGATGGGCACACCTTCCTGAAGCAAGGCCAGACGTGCATGGTGCACTACACTGGGATGCTTGAAGATGGAAAGAAATTTGATTCTTCCCAGGACAGAAACAAGTCCTTTAAATTTATGCTAGGCAATCAGGAGGTGATACAAGATTGGCAAACAAAGAGTGGCTCAGATGAGTGTGGGTTAGAGAGCCAAAATGACTGTATTCTCAGACTGTTTAAGGTGCCACTGGGCACTGGGGCATCATCCCACCACACATGAGTCTTGTTTTCCACGTGGAGCTTCTTAAACTGGAATGACAGTAGTGACTCCCCCCTCACCTTCCTGTTGTTGGATCTACCATGGTGGGATCTAGTGACTCCAGACATGTGCACATGAATCCATATGCAGTTTTTCCTTGTGTCTCACTCATTTACTCTAACTAAATGTGTCCTATCACTCAGTTTTGCTTCTGAAACCTCCATTTCCTCTTCCATTTTCTGCTTGTATGTGTGTTTACCTAAACTATACATCATAAACCTCAAGTTAGTCATTTTGTTTTCATTTTGGGGTGAAGATTCAGTTTCAGTCTTTTGGATCTAGGATCTAGGTTACCAATTAGTATCTTTAAAAGTATTATAAACACAAGTGATGGGTTCACTTTAGAATAGGAATTGCTGTTGAAAGGTGGGGGTTGCAAGAATCTTTTTTGTATTTTTTGAATGAAAATTTTTTTATCTATTATATAGTAAATATTCTTGCTTCTGGACTGCAAAGCCATAGCAGATTTGAGATACTGTTGAGGGCTAAATTAATTTCCAATGTGAGAAATGCCCTTGGGCTGAATTAAAAGCCCTACCCAAAAGCCAAGTGGGAAGTGGGAGAGCCTTTTCCCCACAAGCCCCTCCCACACTCCCCTGAAACCCTCTGCCTTTTGAAAGCAGATCACTTTCACCATGATGTTGGACACAGTAGGTATCTGTCCCTGGTCAGCAGGAACCTCTGAAATCTTCTTTGTGACCTGGTTTGGTTTGTGGGTTTGGGTTTTGATTTTTCTCCATCCTGTGGTTTTAATAATGGATTTGGGGGACTTTTGTAATATCCTAACTATCCATGTTCTACTTCATAATTTTAAGAACTTTAATTGAAAGTTTAAATTGAAGGTGCTGTTTGTAGAGTTT
Organism: Callospermophilus lateralis; assembly: GCF_048772815.1. NCBI lineage: Eukaryota > Metazoa > Chordata > Mammalia > Rodentia > Sciuridae > Callospermophilus > Callospermophilus lateralis. The sequence continues at coordinate 48,157,169 of NC_135325.1, read as the reverse complement.
AACACCCAGTGAAATCCTGGCCATCATGACAAATCCTACAGTGTTCTATAAGAAAATGATGCTGGCCATCAAAGCTTCAGCAGCACCTGTGTTTTTATGCTTGGATCTCTGCTGATAAAGTTTGCTGGCATTTTGTCCTTCAGCCCCTTCTTATCCTTTGCTGTCCTGTGTAGTGATTTTTTTACCTTTATTTTATTTATTTATTTTTATGTGGTGCTGAGGATCAAGCCCAGGGCCTCACACGTGCTAGGTGATTGCTCTACTGCTGAGCCACAACCGCTGCTCTGTGTAGTGATTTGGTAAGAGAAATTATTACCTTGTTCCCTGCTTCCCCCACACCACATATGAGGTATTGTTTATATATCTCTATTTATTTATTTTTATGTGGTGCTGAGGACTGAACCCAGTGCTTCACATATATGAGGCAAGTGCTCTACCACTGAGCCACAGCCCCAGCCCATATGAGTTCTATTACTGCAATAAAAGTACTTTGTACTGGGTGCAGTGGTGCACTTGTAATCTTAGCAGCTGAGGAGGCTGAGGCAGGAAGATCGCAAGTTCAAATCCAGCCTCAGCAAAAGCCAGGCACCAAGCAACTCAGTGAGACCCTGTCTCTAAATAAAATACAAAATAGGGCTGGGGATGTGGCTCAGTGGTTGAGTGCCTCTGAGTTCAATCCCTCATACCCCTCCCAAAAAAGTCTTTTGTGACAGCTTTTCTCAAAAAAGAAATTTTTAAAAATAGTAAATTAAGTCAGCATTGTGAAAAAAAAAATCATGATCAAGTAGGCTTTTATCCCAGAAATGAAAACTTGGCTCAATGTTCTGATTTTTTAATATATTTATATATTTTTTTATATATTCAATAGCTGTAGGAGTAGTTTACCTATATGTCCCTTACATCAAGGTCGCTAATTGTCCATATGCTAGACAAATTTTGAAAAATAAATATATAGGAAACATACAATTCAGGAAAGATCTTCAATAAAATTCAACACACATTTAAGATTTTCAAAATTCTTAGCTAAGAATAGAAACTAATAAAGTAGATCTCTCCAGTCAAAAATAATCTATTTCAAATATTATGGTTGATGATGATACTCTATTTGTGTTATCCTTAAAGATGGAACTATGCCAAGAATGCCCATAAATAGAAACAAAAGGAATAAGAATTAAAAGAGAGGTGAAAAGATAATCTATAAACAAATAAAAATTTTAAAAACAAACAAAATTGCTAAATGGATCAGCCCAAAATAATCAGTATGCTATAGAAAATATCAAAAATTTAATAATTGTTCACATTTTCTATATGTTTACTACTTATTTGTGTGTTTATTTTATTGGTGCTAAAACGCCTCATTAGGAATGTGGATTTCTCAACTTCTCCTTGTACTTTGATCAAGTGTTATTTTATATATTAAGTTGATATTATGAGATACGCACAGATTCATGATTGTCACATCTTCTTGATGATAAAAGATTATCATTGAGTTAATCTACTTATGTTAATAGTTTTTATTATATGAAAATTGCTGTCATCTCCCAAATTCTTCCATGCTGTTCTGTAGTAAACCCTTCCTCTATCCCTATATGGCTGGAGTTTTAATTCCTTGCTGGTGGAAGGGCAGACCCAGTGTGTATGTAGTAAGGTGGAACGGGGGTTTGTACAGATAAGTATTGATTGTAAAATTATAATAGTAACTAATTTGCCTGAAGGCAAAGACTCGCTAACTTGTCCAGACTAGTCTCTTTTTATAATTTTTTTTAGTTATAGATGGACACAATATCTTTATTTGATTTATTTATTTTTATGCATTACTGAGGATCAAACCCAGTGACTCACACATGCTAGGCAAGCACTTTACCACTGAGCTCCAACCCAGTTCCCCAGGCTAGTCTTGACCTTGCTGTCCTCCTGCCTCAGCCTCCAATTCACTGGGATTACAGGCATACACTACTGCTCCCAGCAACACTTATAATTTTAAAGGTGCATATGTACTACATATTTTCTAAAAGAGTCTAAAGTTAAGTATCATTTCTAGCCTCCTCCTCCCCCTCTGAAACAAACAAGTATCTTAGAACTTGCAACTTTCCCCTTCTTTCATGTTATTCTAGTTTACATTTTAGTTCTATAAATCTCTTCAAATTAGTTACTATTATAATTTTACAATCAATACTTATTTCCCACTGTGATTTTCTGATTTCTTTGATCCACGTTGTCTAATTACGTCATACTCCCTATTTCTGCTTAAACTTCTTGATGGAATGCATCATTTAGTAGTTCTCTTGCTGAAGTTCTGTATATAGTAAACTTTGAATCTTGGGGTGCCTCAAAACATCCTTATTTCATCCTCAATTTTGCATAATAGTTCAGCTGAGTATCAAGTTCTAATTTGATAAATTATTACATTAGATCGCCAAGAACATAAATTTTCCTGTAACTACATGCTCTGGCTTTACTTTTTGGTAGTAAGACTCCTTGCATGCTTTGTGATCTTTTGTTATGATCTCTTCTTTAGAGAGAGTTGACTTCCCTAAGAAATCTGATTGTACACTGAATTATGGAGATTTCACTATGGGATAGTTTTGTTTTTGCCTTTCCCAGTTTAAGATCATGTTTTCTTTTTCTTTATGAGACAAGGGTCTCATTATGTTGCCCACGCTGGCCTTGAACTCCTGGGTTCAAACCATGCTCCTATCTCAGCTCTTTCGGGTAAATTTTTGTACTGTATTTCCTTAAAGTATAAATACTAGATCAAGAGCTTTAACCTAATCAGTATACTAGTTGAATGGAATGGATTAACTAGATGGTAACTGTAGGCAGGTAGTGTGTAGCTAGAGGAGATCAAGTCACTGGGGGCTTATCTTTGGAGTGTATACTTTGTCCCTGGTGGGCAGAGTTCTTGCTGCTTCCTGATAGTCATGTCCTGAGCTGCTTTCCTCCTCCGAGCCCTTCCCTTATGATGTTCTACCTCACTTGGGCCCAGAGCAATGGAGTTGGTGGTCTATGGACTGAAACCTCTGAAACAGTGAGGACCAAATAAACTTTTTCTCCCTTAAATTGTTCTTAAATTGTTCTTGCCAAATATGTTGTTCATAGCAATGAGAAATCTAACTAAAACAATGGACTTGTGTTGATGTTTGGAAGAATATGTATGAAATAATGTTGAATAAGGCAGAATACACACACATTCGTTACTAATCAGGAGAACATAGTGCAAAATAAATAGATGTTTTAAATATGTATTTATTACCCCCCCTCTTTTTGTAGGGAAATTTATTGATCATTTATTCTGTTTAAAGTACTACAGTGGGTGTGCCAATTAGTATCATCTAATTTAATCTTCTTGAAGCTCATATAGAGTAGGTTCTCTTATTATCACCACTTTACAAAAAAGGAAAAAATTAGGACATGCTCAAGTACCTTGGAAGTGGTAGAACTGACATCCAAATCAAGGGGGTCTAATTCCAGAGCCCATATTCCTTATCACTAAACCAAAGTGTTTTAACCATATTAGTTTGTATAAACCTTAGATTTTGAAAAACTCAAAGTTTTATTTATTTTTTAACTTAATAAATGTTTAGAGGGCTGGGGTTGTAGCTCAGAGGTAGAGCACTTGCCTAGCATGTATGAGGCACTGGGTTCAATCCTAAGCATCACATTAAAAAATAAATAAATAAAATAAAGGTATTATGTTCATCTACAACTAAAAAAAAATTTAAAAAAATGTTTAGAGATTAAATTCCAAGGGAAATATTTTTGCCAATTTATAAATGAGCTGGTTCATTTGTATGTCATAAAAAATAATCATATCTTAATCCTTCTCATGTATAGTAATAACACCTAATAATTATGGCATGCTGGACTGGGGTTGTAGCTCAGTGGCGGAGCGCTTGCCTAGCATGGGTGAGGCACTGGGTTCGATCCTCAGCAACACATGAAAATAAATAAAGGCATTGTGTCTATCTACAACTAAAATTTTTTTAAAAAATTATGGCATACTTAATCTGTAACAGGAACTTGCCACGTGCTTTATATACATGATCTCTTATAATCCTTTCAAATGTTATACGAGTTAGATAATATTATAATCACTTTTTCTTTTCTGCTGAAGAAAAGAGGCTGGCAGAGACTAAGGAAGTTGCTCAACAATCCTCACCCAGTAAGCAGCAGAACACAAACTCAAACTTAAGCTTGATCCCAAAATTCTGTGCTGCCAACACAAACTGTGCTGCCTTTCATGTATATGTCAACACCACTTGTAAAGTTTCTGGAACATGCCAAAATTCTCCTCACTCTCTAAAAGCATGGGCATTCCTGTATACTGTAAAGCCATGACCAAGTGTTCCCTCAACAAATAATGATCTTGTGGGAAAGTTCATGGGACTACGGGACTCCACACACAGCACAATAAGAACATTTCTTTTAAACGAGGCACAGTGATGTACACTTGTAGTTCCAGCTACTCAAAAGACTGAGGCAGGAGGATCACTTCAGCCCAGGAGTTAAAGACCAGCCTAGGCAACATAGAAAGACACCCTCTAAAAAAAAAAAAAACTTTCTCTTTTTGAATAGCATGTATTATGTATACCATTGCTCAGAAAATCATCAAGTGGATTCCTTAGACGTATTTCTAGGTGTACTCTGGCTGGGGGAGTAGCACAGTAGTAGAGTGTTAGCGTAGCATGCACAGTCTTGGGTTCAATTCACAGCACCACAAAGAGAAAGGGGGAGAAATTTTTTTAGATTTATTTATTAACTTATTCTAATCAGTTATACATGACAGAGAATGCTCTTCAATTCATTGTACACAAATGGAACACAGTTTTTGACCTTTCTGGTTGTACCCAAAGTAGAGTCATACCATTTGTGCAATCATATATGTGCTGAGGATAATTATGTCCATCTCATTCTACCATCTCTGCTACCCCCATACCCCATCCCCTTGGCCCCATCCAAAGTTCCTCCACTCATCCTATGCCCTACCCCACCAATTATGGATTAGCATCCACTTATTAGAGAAAATCATTCAGCCTTTGGTTTGGGGAGATTGGCTTACTTCGCCTAGCATAATATTCTCTAACTCCATCCACTTACCTGCAAATGCCATAATTTTATTCTCTTTTAATGCTGAGTAATATTCCATTGTGTACATGTACCACAGTTTCTTTATCCATTCATCTATTGAAGGGCATCTAGGTTGGTCCCACAGTTTGGCTATTGTGAATTGAGCTGCTCTGAACATTGATGTGGCTGCGTCACTGTAGTATGCTGTTTTTAAGTCCTTTGGGTATAGACCAAAGAGTGGGATGCCGGGGTCAAATGGTGGTTCCATTCCAAGTTTTCTAAGGAATCTCCATACTGCTTTCCAGAGTAGTTGCACCAATTTGCAGTGCCACCACCAATGTATGAGTGTGTCCTTTCCTCCACCTCCTTGCCAACACTTATTGTTGTTTGTATTCTTGTTAATTGCCATTCTGACTGGAGAGAGATGAAATCTTACAGTAGTTTTGATTTGCATTTCTGTAGTTACTACAGATGTTGAACATTTTTTCATATATTTGTTGATTGATTATGTATCTTGTTCTGAGAAGTGTCTGTTCAGCTCCTTAGTCCAATTATTGGTTGGGTTGGCTTATTGTTGTTGTGGTGATGTTAAGTGTTTTGAGGTCTTTATATATCCTGGATATTAATGCTCTATCTGACATGTGTGTCGCAAAAATTTGCTCCCAAAACGTAGGCTCTCTGTTCACCTCATTTATTGTTTCTTTTACCGAGAAGAAGCTTTTTAGTTTGAATCTATCCCATTTATTGATTCTTGATTTCATTTCTTGTGCTTTAGGAGTCTGGTTATGGAAGTCGGGGCCTAATCTGACATGAAGAAGATTTAGACCTATTTTTTCCTCTATTAGGTCCAAGGTCTCTGGTCTAATTCCTAGGTCTGTGATCCACTTTGAGTTGAGTTTTGTGGATGGTGAAAGATAGTTTCATTTGCTGCATATGGGTTTCCAGTTTTCCCAGCACCATTTGTTGAAGAGGCTATCTTTTCTCCAATGTGTGTTTTCAGCACCTTTGTCTAATATGAGGTAACTGTATTTATGTGGGGTTTTCTCTGTGTCCTCTATTCTGTACTATTGGTCTACATGTCTATTTTGGTGCCAATACATGCTATTTTTGTTACTATAGCTCCATAGTATAGTTCAAGGTCTGGTATTGTGATGCCTCCTGCTTCACTCTTCTTGCTAAAGATTGCTTTGGATATTCCGGGTCTCTTATTTTTCCAAATGAATTTCATGATTGATTTTTATTTCTATGAGGAATGTTATTGGGATTTTAATTGGAATTGCATATAATATGTATAGTGCTTTGGGAAGTTTGGTCATTTTGACAATATGAATTCTGCCTATCAAGGAGCATGGGAGATCTTTCCATCTTCTAAAGTCTTCTTAAATTGCTTTCTTTAGTGTTCTGTAGTTTTCCTTATAGATGTCTTTCACCTCTTCTGTTAAATTGATTCCTAAGCCTCTTTCACCACTTCTATTCAACACAGTTCTTGAAACTCTAGCCAGAACAATTAGACAGATGAAAGGAATTAAAAGGGTATGAATAGGAAAAGAAGAACTCAAAGTATCATTATTTACTGATGACACAATTCTATACTTAGAGGGTCCAAAAAATACCACCAGAAAACTTCTAGAATTAACAAATGAATTCAGCAAATTAACAGGATATAAAATCAACACCCATAAATCAAATGCATTTCTACACATCAGTGATGAATCCTCTGAAAGAGAAATTAGGAAAATCACCTCATTAACAATAGCCCCCCCAAAATAAAATAAAATAATTGAGAATGTTTAAGTGTACTCTGATTTCAAGTTTCTCATAGATCTAATTAGTTTGCTGTTTTATAGCTCCATGATTTTACGCTTGTCTAAAGGTGGCAGTGAGCTGAGAAAAATGTGTCCTCTTATTTGTATGGCATGTACAACCCTGATGAAGCTACAACTCACCATGATGTTTCTAATCTCTCAGTGCTTATTTCAAAGTTTCCATTTTAAACTCTCCCTTAAAACAGAGTTGTGGGCTGGGTGTGGTGGCACTCGCCTGTAATCCCAGCAGCTCAGGAGGCTGAGGCAGGAGATTTGTGAGTTCAAAGCCAGCCTCAGCAATTTAGGGAGGCACTAAGCGATTCAGTGAGACACTGTCTCTAATCAAATACAAAATAGGGCTAGGGATATGGCTCAGTGTTCGAGTGCCCCTGAGTTCAATCCCTGGCACCCCAAACACAGAGTTGTAGTTTAAGATGAAGTAACCAGCAGCCAAGTGGGGTAAAAGAATGAAAATAAGAAAAAACAGAGTTATATGGGAAATTATTTTCATGAGGCTAGTGTCAAAAGGGTAGATAGGGTTGAGTATGACATCAGTCTTTAACATAGCAGAGCCTGATGAAGATTCATATCAATCTATTGATGTAGTATCTCTAAGATCCCTCTAACAATAAAAAACCATGATTCTGTGATTTGTTGCTAATCAGAACCATTATTTCACTTAGGTTTGATGAGTTTCTTTGTCACAATCAGACTTTTAAAAAGACCTCTTATTACCCAGATGACTGCATTAATTATGACATAGTATTAATAATAATGGAGAAGGAAGGGAACTTATGTACATGGAGACAGTAGTGAGTGACATGACAAAAAAATCAACAAGACATTGTGTTCACTTTATCTCACAATTTCTTTAGGTAGGGAATCTGTATATAGATTTAACCACATCCTCCACTCAGGTCTCACTAAGAAAAAGTCAAGGCTACAGTGTCATCTGAGACATAGGGCCCCTCTTAAAAGCTCACTGGTTGTTGGGAAAACTCATTTCCTTGCAGTTATATATAGTTCTGTAATCCTTTTTATTTTCTAGACGTATGCTAAGAACTGCTGTCAACTTCTAGAAGAATCCTCAGGTCCTTGCCACATGACCCCTATTTTAGGCAGCTTTTTCACTGCTGTGACCAAAAAAACTTGACAAGAAAAATTTTAGAGAATGAAAGTTTATTTGGGGGCTCAAGTTTCAGAAGTCTCAGTCCGAAGACACTGGCTCCATTCCTTGGGGCTCGAGGGGAGGCATCATGGCAGAAGAGCTTGGTAGAGGAAAGTGGCTCAGGGCATGATGATCAGGAAGGAGAGAGAGAGAGAGAGAGAGAGAGAGAGAGAGAGAGAGAGAGAGAGAGAGAGAAAGAAACACTCCACTTACCAGGCACAAAATATATATTCCAAAGGCGTGCCCCCAATGACCCAGCCACACTCTACCTGCCTTCAGTTACTATTCCATTAATCCCTATCAAGGGATTAATTCATTGGGTTAAGGCTCTCATAACCCAATCATTTCGCCTCAAAGCCTTCTTGCATTGTATCACAGATGAGCTTTTGGGGGATACCTCACATCTAAGCCACAACAACCCCTTCATAAACAATTAACAGCATTCATTGTTTCCCCAAAGCAAGCAAGAGAATCTCTTTTGTTTTGAATTTTCCTTTCAGGAAAGGCCTAGACCCTCTTTTAAAGAACTTTCCTGATTGGGGAAGGCCCACCCAGGATAATCTTCCTTTTCAATATATCAGAATTAGTTGATTGTGAGTCTTAATTTCATCTATAAATGTCTTCACCTTTGCCATATAATGTCAAATCAGAGGACTGATATCTCATCATAGTTACAAACCTTACCCACACTCAAGGGGAGGGGATTATACAGGGCTTACATACTAAGAGATGGAAATCATTGGAGCTATCATAGAATTTTACCCATGACAAAAATAGTGGGGATTAATTTCAAGTAGTAAATGAAACATGTACACACACACACACAAAAAAAAAAAAAAAAAAAAAAAAGCTGTACATGACTGCTCATAGCAGCCAAAAAGTAGGAATTCATATTATAAAAGTGACTATTCATAATAGCCAAAAAGTGGAAACAACCCAAATGTGTATCAGATAGTGACTGGATAAACCAAATGTATGGTATACATATACCGTAATACAGCAATACAAAGGGATGAAGTGTGAGTACCTGCTTCCACATGGATGGGCCTTGAAAACACGATGCTAAGTAAGAAAATCCAAAAGACCATATATTATATGATTCCAATGATATGAAATGATCAGAATATGAAAATCTATAGTGACAGAATATAGATAAAAGTTTGTCTAAGGCTGGGAATATTCTGGAGCATATGCAGGTTTTCTTCCTGAGGTGACAAAAATGTTCTAAAATTGACTGTGGTAATGGTTGCACAACTCTACGAATATACAAAAAAAATTGAATTGAGCTGGATATGTTGGTGAACACTTATAAGACCTGTGGCTTGGGAGGCTGAGGCAGGAAGATTGTGAGTTCAATGCCAGCCTCAGCAAAAGTGAGGCACTAAGCAACTCAGTGAGACCATGTCTCTAAATAAAATACAAAATAGGGCTGGGGATGTGGCTCAGTGGTAGAATGCCCCTGAGTTTAATCCTTGGTACACCCAACCAAAAAACACACACACACACACACATTGAATTGTACATTTTAATGGATGAATTATATGGTATGTGAATTATATCTAATATAGCTGCTTAAATAACCAAGTTGTACTACTTGCTAACTTCTTTGAAATTTGGTAATTTACACTCAGTTTCCTCATCCTTAAATGGTTATAAATGAATATAATACTAACAGTAAGTGTATATAATACCTACTTTACAAGGTTGCTGTGAGGTTCAAAATAAATAATTATGAAGAAGAAACAATAATTGAGGTGAATTGTTTGTAACCTGCAAAATGCTATACATGTTTAAAATTTTGTTATGTAGCCTGTTGCTTTGCACTCAAGGAAAAAGCAAATTAATTCTTTTTAAGGTTCTCTTGATAATAGTACCCAATATATTAATTCTGATGGCTGGATATCATTTCTATATTTCCATAACTAAATCTGTCTTGCCCTAGCATGTCCATTTTCTTTTACTCTCAAACAGAAATGCAGAACAGTTCAATACTATCTATCCTTTCATCTACTGGGAAGTCTTTTATTTAAAATCCCTCCATTCTTCTTCCCCACATCAATAAGCTAATCCAGTTTCAAAGCTAAACAAGCCCAATTTCTTTAACCTTTACTCATAAATTGAAATATCATTGCCCTTCATCTGATCCTTTTATATGTAAGAGATAAACAAGGGCTGCAGGCTTAAAAGTAAGATCTGCTATGGGGTCTATCTATAACAAGCAATGTTTAATGCAAAGGTCAAGGAAAGGATAAGAGATAGGAGACTGGAAGAGACATTTTATTTAATTGAAACTAAGAAGAATCTGTGGGGATTAGAATTCTCTAAAATTTGAAGCAGCAGATGAAATCACAAAAGTAAAGATTGACAGGCATGTCAATGAAATGTTAAAATGCTTGCAATAAAAGGAAAGGCTAGATCAAAAGTATTAAATATATTTATGTAAAAAAATTTAAAAAATGGATTAGTCAATTTTTAATTTAATAGTTTTTAAAATATTGTTTTGTTTTTAAATAATGAATGGCATATAAAAAGATAAAGAATAATTCACTTTTCATGGAAAGTTCATGAAATATAACTTGTTCTATAATGTGATTCTGGAGACAGACTATTAGAATCCAGGTGAAAAATCATTAATCTGTTAAACAATCAATAAAAGATATCTTAAGTTTAGCTTTTAATACTAAAACCAAACACTCCTGGGCAAAATGGAATGGTTGGTCATCCTAGTTTAGTCTTACAAGAATGGGCTTTGTATCATTTTTCCTCTTTTGTACTCATGGTGTATAATATTTAAAATTAACTTGATTTTCAAAACCCTTTCAACTCTCTTCTCTGTATTTTAGTTTTGGGTTTTTTTTGTTTTGTTTTGTTTTGTTTTAGTACTAAGGATTGAACTCAAGGTTGTTTAACCACTGAGCTACGTCTTCAGCCCTTTTTATTTTTGATTTTGAGACAGGGTCTTGCTAAGTTGCTGAGGCTAGCCACCATGCCCAGCTCTTGCCCATATTTTAACATTTCTTTTCCACCTCCTCCCCAACTTATGAATCATCAGATTATTCTTAAAAGAAATTGCATTTGAGAAGAATAATATGCAATAACAGATGAAAATGTCGGTTTCCACCCAGTAGGGATACAGTTAGAGAGGTAGAATTTGGCAGTTTGTCTCTAACATTTTCTAGAATAGAAGAAAACTAACAGAGTATTACAGCCTTCTCCATGAGGCTAACTCCATAATAAAGATGATTATGTGACAGGAGAGGTTGTTCCCTGTTCCTTAACACCATTCAAATTCGCTCTGTTCAGATTCTTTACTCAATAAACAGCACTTCATACTGTGTGAGGGCTCGCTGCCCAATGTGCTTAGAAGCCAATACTATGGCACTGATTTCTGCAAAAGAAAGAGCCTTATTGAGAGGTCAACTGACAAGGAGGCCCTGGGATGAAAGAAAAGGAAAAAAAAAGGAGCTCAAATCTGCCTCCGGAATCTGTTGGTATGAGGAAATTTACTGGAAGGGAGAGGGAAGAAGCTGCTTATTGATTGGTAAGAAGGGGATTTTTCAGGGTTCTTTTGTGCAGGCACAGATTCTCATCGTGCCTCTTCACAGGTCACATTTCTTTTGGGGGAGGTTATCATGTTCTGCATGGGGGATTTTGAGCTTGTGATGTCAAAAGGTCATTGCCCAGATAAACTGGCTTCTTTTGTGTGTGTGCATTCCTGAAAAGTTGGTTTCAAATCATCCTTGAGGAGATTCTGGAGGCTTTTCTGAAAGACAACTTAATCACTTTGTTATTTAAGGAATTTACATGTTGATGTGATAGACTTTAAACTGATTTCACTTTCCTTCCCATTCTAGTTTTCTTCTTACCATTTTTACTGTGAGGAGTAATGATTCAAGTCAAAATGTACTAAAGGTAAATGAACAGTTCTGTGAATTCTTTAAAAAGTGAACATACCCAAGCAGCTACCACTCAAATGAAAAAATAGAGCATTGCCAAATTTCTGGAAGCCCCCCAATAAAAGCCTTCCATTCTATCCCAAAATAAAACTAAAGAAATCCTTGCTTTAGGTAGTCTTATTTCCGCATCACAATAAACAGGAATGATGTGTTCAATTATTATCTGCAATATAAATACTAGGTTTGCAAAAGGGTCTATAGGTTCTAATAGTGGACAAAGAGAGAAATAGGGGGATGTAGGTGTGATGTTTATGAGGTAGGAGGTAAGAATATACAGGTATTAGAACATAGGAAGAATGAAAGATGAATGAAAAGAATTTGGCTATTAACAGGAGAAAAGAGAGAAAGAGGTGACCCTGTGCAAGGCTCTCTCCTGCCTCTACAACAAGATGGTAGCTAAAAGCACACCTACCAGGGACACCTCTGGTGTAACCAAACCTGCAGGGACCCTGGTGATGATCTTTTGGGTCCTGGCTGCTGTCCCTAGATGGAAGTGGTCACATCCATAGTGTCAAACTTGTACATACCTTGGTGTTGGGCTTCCAGCCACAGGCTGGTATCCAGGTGGCAGCAGTAGGGGTAACCTGAGATGGCACTGGAGGTGTCCCACGATGGGGGCAATTACTTTTAGAGATGGGGCTGAACGGGCAAGCTGAATGATGTCTTTGGGCAACTTGTTTGGAGATGCAGCACTGTGGTGTGTAGATGTGGTCCTCAGCTGGTGGGCAGTCCTATGCCTGGCCCTTCCTGGGCTCCATAGGGGTTAGCAAGACTCCGATTTCTCATTTTTAAGCCCCAGAAAATTACATTTACTGATTTAAAAAAACATTTATTTAAAACTGTTGTATGTTGAAAACATTAAAATTAAAAAGATCTCAATAAATGAACAGACATCTCATGTTCATGGATTGCAAATCTTAATATTACCATTTTAAATCAATGATTGATCTATAGACTTGATGCAATTTCTATAAAAATTCAATTGCCTTTTTTCAGTAAGGAAAAGCTTATCCTAAAATTCATATGAAATTGCAAAGGATAAAACCAAAACAATCTTGAAAAAGAACAAAATTGGAGAGCCCACATAACCTAATTTTAAAAAGACAATGTAAGCTTACAGTAATCAAGCTGGTGAGGTACTGGCATAAATATAGATATATAATGTTATGTGCTATAACGTAGGTGAATCTTGAAAACATTATACTATGGGAAATAAGCCAGACACAAATGACCAAGTATTATATGATTCCATTTATATGAAATGTCAAGACTATGTAACTCCATGGAGACAAAAGTAGATTAGTGGTTGTTAGGAAGTAGGGGAAGGAGGCTTTTTCACTGTTAATATTTATGAGTCTTCATACCAAGGTGATGAAATTCTCTAGAATTAGTGGTGATGGTTACACCACGTGGTGAACATACTAAAAACCACTGAAGTATATACTTTAAAATGGTGAGTTCTGTTGTGTGAAGTATATCTTAATATATAATGCTATGAGAAAAGAAAAAATAGTGTTTGCAGCACTAAGATGTCTAAGATTTCTTGTCTAGTATAAGGTTTAATTTATGATTTGTAGAGTTGTGGTTTTATTCATTTATTTAGGAAATGTTTTATTCCATTATATCTAGATTCATTATTTTTGTACAAGGGGTTGAACCCAGGGGTGCTTAAACACTGAGCCCCATCCCCAGCCATTTTTATTTTTTATTTTGAGACAGGGTCTCACTAAATTGCTGAGGCTGGCTTTGAACTTGCCATCCTCCTGCTTCAGCCTCCCAAACTGCTGAGATTTATAGACTTGCACCACTGACTGGCCTTGATTCTTTATTTTTTGATCATCAAAATGTTCCAAAGACTTAATCTACTATCATTTTTTGGGAGGGATAACTAGGGATTGAACCAAGGGGTGCTCTACCATTGAATTATATGAACAACCCTTTTTATTTTTTGTTTTCAGACAGGATCTTACTAAGTTGCTGAACTGGCCTTGAATTTGTACTCTTCTTGACTCAGCCTCCTGAGTAGCGCAGGTCTGTGCCACCATGTCCAATTTATTTTCATAAATTTGCTGTATATTATTTTATTAGATGGTGTGCTTTTATGCTTTATGTATTAAATTAAAATATTTATAATAGCTATAAATAGCTATAATAGCTTGGGCAAGGTATTGCAGTGAAGATTGTGCCAGAAACTACCTCAAGTAATATTTGGCAATCCCAATTAAAGAGAAATCTCCATAAAACCCCATGGAAATATAAAAATTCAAACTTGTCATCAATATTATTGCCAATATATATATCATTGGCAATATTTGGTGAGCTATATCAGACACCAGGAATTGTACTGAGGATTATGTGACACAGAAATCATTCAGGTATACCTTGCTACTGATGAATACTGGGCCCTTTAGATAGTGGCAGTCATGACATAGTAGCCCTTCATGGTTTTAAATGCCAAGTAAAATGAATGACCTATTATCTTGACTTAACTAGAGAAGTTTTTATGATTGAAATTCTGCAACCTTGTGTTTTTTTTTTTTTTGTTAAAGAACTTTAAAAATAGTTTCTTTACTCCAGCTGCCAGATTCTTGCAATAAGTTCCAGACCATTCTCATTATGTCTTTTCATCCTTCTCTCTTCCATATACTGAGACCTGTCCTATTTCTGTGTCTCTTCTCTTGATTAAACATACCTCCATCTTCCTGGACAACATGATCAGAACTCCCCTTACTTTCTTTCACATTTTCCATCTAAGCAGTCACCAAATGCTATCCACTCTCTCTGCATAATAACAAATCTGTCCCTTCCATCTAATTTCCTCTGCCACTATCCTTTTTCAATCCCTCATCATCTCTCAACTAAATAGTTTCCATAGCTTACTAACTGGTTTCCTCATCTCTAGCCTCTTTTCCTTCCAAACGATTCTTCTCACCATTGCCAATTAGCTCCTCAACACAAGTTGAATCATATTCATTCTCCTGCTCAAATAGCCTACCTTTGCTTACAAAATAAATTCCAAAATCCTGAAGTAGGACAGCCTAGTGCTTTAGAGTTTAGGCCTATGAATAAAGTATATTTGGATTTGCATATTTGTTAGTCTACTTCTTTCTTATTAGACCTGAGGCAATTTACTTCTCTGAATCTCTATTTCATCATCCATTATATGGGGCTAAGAATAACAACTGCTCTCTGACCTGGACATAGTGGCACATGCCTTTAATCCCAGCAATTTGGAGGGCTGAGGCAGGAAGATCACAAATTTGAAGCCATCTGGGGAAACTTAGCAAGACATTCTCTGTCTCCAAATAAAAAATGAAAAGGACTGTAGATGTACCTCAGAGATAAAGCACCCTTGGGTTCAAGCACCAATACCAAAGACGAAGAAGAAGAAGAAGAGGAAGAAGAAGAAGAAGAAGAAGAAGAAGAAGAAGAAGAAGAAGAAGAAGAATTATATCTATCCTATGGAATTGGTGTGTCGGTCAGATGTATACCTCTGGGACACTATGAAGGCAGTGCTGAGAAGAAAGTTCCCTATTGCATTAAGCTCATTCATTAAGAGAAGTAAAAGTGAACAAAAAATTGACCTAACATTCCATCTCAAAACCCTAGAAAAAGAACAAATTAACACCAAAAATAGTAGAAAGCAGGAAATAATTAAAATCTGAGCTGAAATCAATGAAATTGAAACAAAAGAAACAATTGAAAAATGACAAAAAGCTTGATTTTTTGGAAAAATAAATAAAATTGATAAACCCTTAGGCACCCTAATGAAAAAAAAGGAGAGAGAAAACTCAAATTACTAAAATTTGTAATGAAAAAATGTGAATATCATGACAGATGCTACTGAAATACAGAAGATAATTAGAAACTATTTTGAACATTTTTACTCCAATAAAATAGAAAATCTTGAAGACACTGACAAATTTCTAGAGAAATGTGAGTTGCCCAAACTAAATCAGGAGGACATACACAATTTAAACAGATCAATTTTGAGCAATGCAATGGAAGATGCCATTAAAGGCCTACCATTGAAGAAAAGCCCAGGACCAGACAGATTCTCATTCTAAAAGACCTTCAAAGAAGAATTAACACCAATACTCCTCAAAGTATTCCATGAAATAGAAAAGGAGGGAACCCTTCCAAACTCATTCTATGAGGCTAGTATCACCCTGATACCTAAGCCAGACAAAGACACATCAAGGAAAGAAAACTTCAGACCAATATCCCTAATGAACATAGATGCAAAAATTCTCAATAAAATTCTGGCAAATCGCATACAAAAACACATTGAAAACATAGTGCGCCATTATCAAGTGGGGTTCATCCCAGGGGTTCAGGGTTGGTTTGAAACACAGAAATCAATAAATGTAATTCATCACATCAATAGACTTAAAATAAAAATTATATGATCATCTCAGTGGATGCAGAAAAAGAATTTGATAAAATACAACACCCTTTCATGTTCAGAACACTAGAAAACCTAAGGGTAGTAGGAACATACCTCAACATTGTAAAAGCTATCTGTTCTAAGCCCAAGACCAACATCATTCTAAATGGAGAAAAATTGGAGGCATTCCCTCTAAGAACTGGAAGAAGACAGGGATGCCCTCTTTTACCACTTTTATTTAACATAGTCCTTGTAATTGTAGTGAGAGCAATTAGACAGACAAAATAAATTAAAGGGATATGAATAGGAAAAGAAGAACCCAAACTATCACTACTTGCTGATGACATGATTCTATACTTAGAGGACCCAAAAAACACCAACACAAAATTTCTATAATTAATATATGAATTCAGCAAAGTAACAGGATATAAAATCAAAACCCATAAGTCAAATGCATTTCTATACATCAGTGATGAACCCTTAGAATGAGAAATTAGGAAAACTACCCTATTCACAATAGCCTCAAAAAAAAAAAAAAACAACTTGGGAATCAATCTAATAAAAGAAGTGAAAGACCTTTACAATGAAAACTACAGAATACTAAAGAAAGCAATTGAAGAAGACCTTAGAAGATGGAAAGCTCTCCCATGCTCCTGGATAGGCAGAATTAATATTGACAAAATGGCCAAACTAACCAAAGTGCTATACAGATTATATGCAATTCCAATTAAAATCCCAACAACATTCCTCATAGAGATAGAAAAAGCAATCATGAAATTCATTTGGAAAAATAAGAGACTCAGAATATCCAAAGCAGTCCTTAGCAAGAAGAGAGAAGCAGGAGGCATCACAATGCCAGATTTTGAACTATGCTACAGAGCTATAGTAACAAAAAATGGCATGTATTGGCACCAAAATAGACATGTAGACCAATGGTACAGAATAGGGGACATAGAGACAAACCCACATAAATACAGTTACCTCATACTAGACAAAGGTGCTGAAAATATACATTGGAGAAAAGATAGCCTCTTCAACAAATGGTGCTGGGAAAACTGGAAACCCATATGCAGCAAAATGAAACTAAATCACTACCCCATCCACAAAACTCAACTCAAAGTGGAATCAAGGACCTAGGAATTAGTCCAGAGACCTTGGTCTAATAGAAGAAAAAGACCTAATAGAAGAAAAAGTATGACAGAATAAGAAAGAAATAGAAGAAAAAGACCTAATAGAAGAAAAAGTAGGCCTAAATCTTCTTCATGTCAGATTAAGCCCTGATTTCCTTAAACAGATTCCTAAATCACAAGAAATGAAATCAAGAATCAATAAATGGGATAGATTCAAACTAAAAAGCTTCTCAGCAAAAGACACAATAAATGAGGTTAACAGAGAGGCCACATTCTGGGAGCAAATTTTTGTGACACACATGTTAGATAGAGCACTAATATCCAGGATATATAAAGACCTCGAAAAACTTAACACCAAAACAACAATAAGCCAACCCAATCAATAATTGGGCTAAGGAGCTGAACAGACACTTCTCAGAACAAGATATTCAATCAATCAACAAATATATTAAAAAAATGTTCAATATCTGTAGTAACTACAGAAATGCAAATCAAAACTACTGTAAAATTTCATCTCTCTCCAGTCAGAATGGCAATTATCAAGAATACAAACAACAATAAGTGTTGGCAAGAAGGTGGAGGAAAAGGCACACTCATACATTGGTGGTGGCACTGCAAATTGGTGCAACTACTCTGGAAAGCAGTATGGAGATTCCTTAGAAAACTTGGAATGGAACCACCATTTGACCCCGGCATCCCACTCTTTGGTCTATACCCAAAGGACTTAAAAACAGCATACTACAGTGACGCAGCCACATCAATGTTCAGAGCAGCTCAATTCACAATAGCCAAACTGTGGGACCAACCTAGATGCCCTTCAATAGATGAATGGATAAAGAAACTGTGGTACATGTACACAATGGAATATTACTCAGCATTAAAAGAGAATAAAATTATGGCATTTGCAGGTAAGTGGATGGAGTTAGAGAATATTATGCTAGGCGAAGTAAGCCAATCTCCAAAAACCAAAGACTGAATAGTTTTCTCTGATAAGTGGATGCTGATCCATAATTGGAGGGGTTGTGAGGAGAATGGAGGAATTTTGGGCAAAGGATAGAAGGGAAGGAGAGGAGGCATGAGGGTAGGAACAATGGTGGAATGAGATGAACATCATTACCCTAGGTACATGTATGTAGTTACACATGTGGTGTGACTACATCATGTACAACCAGAGAAATCAAAAATTGTGCTCCATTTGTGTACAAGGTATAGAAGTGCATCCTGTTATCACATATAAATAATTAGAATAAATTGAAAAATTACAGAATAAGATGTTTGTGAATAAGGATTTCACACGTGAAATGACAGAATAATACTCTGTGGGAAACTAAAAATAAGTCTGATTGTAGAAGAATCAAGGGATTTCAAATGAGAGTAAAATGAAAATATTTTTAAAAAAACAAAAAAATGAGAAATCAGAGGTGAATTACTGATTCAAAGGTCAACTGCTGGTTCCCTATTTCTAGTAGTATAGTGGCCTGGTAGATAAGGCAACTTCACCAAACTTCCTACTGAAAGTTAACATAGATACATTAATAGATACAAAAAGAAAAGTTACATAGGTGCATCGGTGAGCTCAAAATATATTATGAAATAACAAGAAAAGTAAGTGATGGGAGACAATAAGAGAAAAGTATAAAACGCTGATTCTAGCTTTCACAATGAAAGCATCTGCTATTCTCAGCTACATAGGGCTTCAGTTTTCTGATTCTGGTGGAATATGAGGAGATGGAAGGAAAAGTCAAGGACTCATCCCAGATGGAAGTGAAAAGAAGACCCATTGTAAGGCTAAGTTCCCCACTAGCTATCCCTTTAAGGTATAGTGAATTAGAAGCAAATGTGTCCCTCTCACCACTCACTGAACAGTGGAAACAAACATTGGCACAGAGGGAAAAAGAAAAAATAAATTCTCCTGAGACCTTTTAAAGCAAAAGCCAATAACCACACTCAGATTTTCACTTAGTGAATTAAAATTCCTGAAACCAAAAGTTTGGGTTTGCAGTATTGAACACAAATTTCTCTAGAGAAACCTACTTCCATCATGTGACTCAAAAAATCAACAAAGGTAAAATTCTAAGAAATATGAATTCATACTGAAAAGCTACAAAACATTTAAGGGCATATGACAAAACAAATGTGAATTAACAGAAAATATAGGCAGCAGAATGAGACCCATAAATATTTCAGATATTGGAATTATCAGATAGAATTTGAAATAATATTTATAATATTTAAAAAAGAGAGAAACAAGATAGTAATAAAAAACATAAAATGTCCAAGTTATTATTTAAAAATCCAAAAACAGTTTAGAAATAATAGCCATAATAATTGAAATATCAAAGTAAAAATTTCAGTGAGCCATTAAGAAATGAGTGTGCAGGTAAATTTTAAAAAATGATCAAATATAAATAAAATAGATGAGGGAAAGGAAGTCAAGGAAAGGAAAGAGAATTGGGGAGGGGAGGGAGGATAGGAGGGAAAACTGGAAGAGAAAAAATGTGGATCATGAACTGAAATCGAATTCCATGCATGTATGAATTTGTAGGGTGAACCAAACTACTATGTATAATTATAAAGCTCTCATTAAAAAAAAAAAAAAGAAGTGACTGTGTAGAGGCAGAACAAAATGGTGGCTAAGATCGTCTAGCAATGGTCCCAACAGAAATACTAAGCTGAACAACTATATAGACACTGAGTAAATTTACAAGAGTTAAGGAAACTCAGTGAGAGATGATTGAGCCAGATACTAATATAATAAAAAGAAACAACACACTCAAGAAAGCAGGAAGGAAGAAGTGGCTGGCATCATCCCTCCCCCAATTCCAAGTACCACAGCATGGAGAGCAAGGCCTCCTGCTCAGAGGAAGAGGAAATTGAGTTCAGACCTTAAGTCTGAAACTCAGTACCAGGCCCGCCATGATGAAACCCAGTGCCAGGCAGAGCCCCATGATCCCTATCACCAAGCCAATACCCGAGACTGAATTAGAGGAATTTTATTAGAACAAGTGACCAACTGTCTTCACCACTCCCCACCCCAACCTCAGGTGGCAGATCATGTAGCAAAACTCCAGCTACTGGGAGTAAATTATGAAAACTAGCACAGATCTTTGTCTTGGAACGCAGTGGGAGGATTACAATGCTGAGACCCAGCACCAGCTAGAAAATAAAGGCCCTGTACACAGGCTTGAGCTTCAGATGGAGACTCTAGACATGTAGACATGTCCTGGCATCAATTGTGAGTTCCAAGACACAGACCACTAGTGACCTGTGCCCTAGTGGGATGGACTTGTGTTTTGGCCAGCATCACTGCCAGCTGTGTATGAACCTTGATATATGCCTGAGATTTTACAGGTCCTTATAGCTGTGAGACACAAGTGGCACACAGTTTAGTATCAGCCTAAGTGGCCAAAGGATTTTCACCAATGCCATCCCAACTTTAGGCAGCAGAGCATAGAGCAAGACCCACTTGTTGGGAGTAAGAAGGGAAGTAAGCCACAAGACTTTGTCCTGGAATTTAGTGCCAGGCTAGTGAAATCTAACTTTGGGAAGAACCTAATTGGCCCTATTCCCAAGCCTGCCTTTCAATGGAACTTCTGGAACTGCCCCAGTGTCAGGGGAAGAGGGAGACCCCAATTTATCAGATTTCTGTTTCAACTAGTATCACCTATGGATGGTTGTAGCTGTCTTGAATGATGAGTTTACATATGCAATAGGCAGCCCATCTGGTCTTAGTGGGCTGTGGGCTCAGGTGTGATACAGCTTGATGGAATTAGTGGACATAGGCATGGCATAAGAACCTGGGGAATCTATGGTGATTCTGCCCCAAGTTAGTGTCACAGACTGGTGACCTTGGACGACTTTCACTTTTATTCAACACAGTGCTTGAAGTCCTAGCCAGTGCTATCGGAAAATAGAAATAAGTGCATCCAAATTGGAAAAGAGAAACACCTAAAGACTCTACCAAAAAACTGTTGGAATTAATAAATGAATTCAGCAAAGTTTCAGAATTATAAAACCAACACACAAAACTCAGTAGCATTGCTTTTTGCCAATAGTGAAGTACCTGAAATAAAAATCAAGAAAGCAATCTAATTTACAATAGCTACATAAAAAAATGCTCAGGAATGAATTTAACCAAGGAGATGAAAGTTCTCTACAAGGAAAATTATAAAACATTGATGAAAGAAGTTGAAGTATACAAAATACTACTCAGTTATAGAAAGGAATTACATGATTATGGATGCATCGCTCAAATATTATGCTGAGTGAAAGAAGCTAGATACAAAGCATATATATTATATGAGGTTATAGAATTTATATGAAATTCTACAATAGGCAAAAATATCTATGGTGAAAAATTAGAATTGTTGTTGCCTCTGCCAGGGTAGACTGGGAAGTGGCATAAGGAAGATTTTAGGTATTATGGAAATGTCCAATAGCTCTATAGTGGTACAAGTTGCATGTCATATCCATTTGCCAAAATGGTAGAGTTAACATCAATGCATTTCAATACAGGTAAGATATATCTTTAAAAATACCTATAAAAATAATAATCAAGTTTAGGATGGGGCAGGGAGATATGCAGATATATATTGAAAAAAATGGCAGAAATTTCAAAGTTGTTGTAGCTGCCTGATAAGTATATGGGTATCTATTTTACTATTTTGCTTACTTTGTAGATATTTAAAATTTGTTCATAATGAAATCCTTTAAAAATATACTAAAACTGATAGAAGTTTCCATAGAAAAGGAAACGGAAAACTAGTAGATAAATCTTAAGAAGTGGTAAAGACTGCAAACCCCAAAAATAAATAGAAAAATTTTAAAAAATGAGAATATAGAGTAAGAATCAAAGAATATTTGATTTTCTGTGTTAATTTGAGCATGACAGTCTGTGAGGTTGTTTCCGGATGAGATTAGCATTTGAGTCAATGGACACAATAAAGCAGATTGCCCTCCCAAATGTGGTTGAACAGCATCAAATTCATTGAGGGCCTGAATGGAACAAAAGACAGAAGAAGAACTTATCCTTTTTCCCCTGCCTCATTGCTCCAACAGGACAAGTCATCTCATCTTCTCCTGCCCTTGGACAGAGATTTATACCAGCTCTCTGCAACTCAAGCTTTCAAATTTGGATTTAATTACACCATCAGCTTTCCTGAGTTTTCAACTACCAAATATCAGATCATGGGAATTTGCAGCTCCATAATTATGTAAGCCAATTCCTCATTGTATAGCTATAAATGTAGTTATTCTATCGGTTCTGTTTCTCTAATACACATACATAGGTAAAATCAGCGACATTATAATAACTAAATTCTCAGTAGCAACAATAGAAATCAGAAGATAGTGGTATATTTTAATATAGTGAGAGAAAAGACAAAAAATAGTCAAAATGTAATAGTAGAATTAAATTCAAATGCATTTGTATGAAACTACCCTGAGATTTAATCTCACACCAGTCAGAATGGCAATCATCAAAAATACAAATTATAATAAATGCTATAGAGGATGTGGAGAAAAAGGAAAATCTTTACATTGTTGATGGAACTATAAATTAGTTCAACTGCTATGGAAATCAGTGTGGAGGATCCTCAAATGACTAGACATGAAACCACCATATCACCCAGCTATACCACTTCTCAGTATTCACCCTGAATAATTAAAGGCATTTTAACTACAGTGATACATGAAAACCTATGTATATTGCAACACAATTCACAATAGCCAAACTATGAAACCAGCCTGGGTGTCCATCAGTGGATGAATGCATAAAGAAAATGTGGTATATATACATAATGGAGATTCATTTAGCCATAAAGAAAAATTAAATTATGGAATTTTCAGGAAAATCAGTGGAACTAGAGACCATCAGATTAAGCAAAATAAATCAAACTCAGAAGGTTAAGAGTCATATGTTTTCTCTCATATGTGGAAGCTAGAGAGGAAAAAGGAAAACAAAGGTAGAGTGGATCTCCTAAAAATCTCCTAAAGGAAAGAGTGGAGGGGTGGGAGACAGGGAGGGAAGGGAGAAGTGCTGGGGTGTGATATTAGCCATATCATATTGTTATATTGTGTGTATGTACAATATGTATCAACAAATTCCATCAATATATACAACTATAATGCACTAATAAAAAATGGGAAAAAAAAGCATTTGTATAAGTGCCAATAGATCAAGCTTCATTTCAATAGATACAAAATTTTCAGGATGAAAAACAAAGTCCACTTCTGATGTTCACAAGAAATCTATATTTATTTGTTGGTTCTTTTTAGTTATACATAACAGTAGAATCCATTTTGACATAATTATACAAGCTGAAAAATATCTTGTTCTAATTAAGACCCCAGTATCTCTTTTTTCCCTTCCCTCTTCTTACCCCCTGCTCCCTTCCCTCCATTGATCTTTCTGCCATTTACTGCTGAGAGCCAGGGGAGTCTGTATGGCCCCTGGCATTTTGCCAACAGTATTGATTGACAGGCGAGGCAGTACTATCCGCCTCTGCCGCTACTTTTGAGTTCTCGCACTACTTTCCAGCTCTCATGGGGATTTCCAGGGATTCCCCGAGAGTTCCCATTGGTTGAGGAAGTGTAGGAGGAGGGTTTTCTGGAGGTGATATTTCCTGCTGCGGGGTTCCTGGACGAGCCGCGTGGCATTCGGGAGATTTCCCCAGGAGCGTGTGTGAGGTTTTTTCTTGTAGTTAAAAAATAAAGTTTGTTCCTGCTTCAGTGGCTCGTGATTTGTGCCCAGCCAGACTGCGGCAATTTACCTGGTTACTTTTTAAAACTAATTTCTTATAGTTGTACACAATGGTGAGATTCACTGTAGTATGTACATATATGTATATAAGAAAATCATGTCAGATTAATTCCACTACCTTTCTTTTTCCATTCCCCCTTCACTTCATTCCCTTCATTTCTCTTTGTCTATTTCACTAAACTTCTACCCAACCTTAATTGTGGGTTATCTTCCATATATCAGAGAAAACAGTCAAGCTTTGGTTTTGGGGATTGGCTTATTTCATTTAGCATGATATTCTCCAGTTCCATACATTTACCAGCAAATGTTATAATTTTATTCTTATTTATGGTTGAGTAATATTCAATTGTGTATATATACCACATTTTCTTTATCCATTCATCTGCTGAAGGACACCTAGGTTGGCTCCATAGCTTAGCTATTGTGAAGTGTGCTGCTATAAACATTAGGAAGTCAAACAACAACAAGTGCTGGCGAGGATGTGGGGAAAAGGGTACTCTTGTACATTGCTGGTGGGACTGCAAATTGGTGCGGCCAATTTGGAAAGCAGTATGGAGATTCCTGGGAAAGCTGGGAATGTAACCACCATTTGACCCAGCCATTGCCCTTCTCGGACTATTCCCTGAAGTCCTTAAAAGAGCTTACTACAGAGATACTGCCTCATCGATGTTCATAGCAGCACAATTCACAATTGCTAGACTGTGGAACCAATCCAGATGCCCTTCAATAGATTAATGGATAAAAAAAATGTGGCATTTATACACCATGGAGTATTACGCAGCACTAAAAAATGACAAAATCATTGAATTTGCAGGGAAATGGATGGCATTAGAGCAGATTATGCTAAGTGAAGCTAGCCAATCCCTAAAAAACAAATGCCAAATGTCTTCTTTGATATAAGGAGAGCAACTAAGAACAGAGCAGGGAGAAAGAGCAGGAAGAAAAGATTAACATTAAACAGAGACATGAGGTGGGAGGGAGAGGGAGAGAAAAGGGAAATTGCATGGAAATGGAGGGAGACCCTCAATGTTATACAAAATTACATATAAGAGGTTGTGAGGGGAATGGGGAAAATAAACAAGGAGGGAAATGAATTACAGTAGATGGGATAGAGAGAGAAGATGGGAGGGGAGGGGAGGGGAGGGGGGATAGTAGAGGATAGGAAAGGTAGCAGAATACAACAGTTACTAATAGGGCATTATGTAAAAATGTGGATGTGTAACCAATGTGATTCTGCAATCTGTATTTGGGGTAAAAATGGGAGTTCATAATCCACTTGAATCTAATGTATGAAATATGATATGTCAAGAGATTTGTAATATTTTGAACAACCAATAAAAAAATAAAAATAAATAAAAGTACAACCTGAAAAAAAGAACATTAATGTGGCTTTGTCATTGTAGTATGCTGATTTTAACTTCTTTGGGTATATAGGGAAGAGTGGGATAGCTGAGTCGAACAGTCGTCCCATTCCTAGTTTTTGAGGAATCTCTAAACTGTTTTCCAGAGTGGTTGTACCAATTTGCAATCCTACCAACAATGCATGAGTTTACCCTTTTCCCCACATCCTCACCAACGTTTATTGTTACTTGTATTATTGATAATTCCCATTCTGACTGGAGTGAGATGGAATCTCAGTGTAGTTTTAATTTGAATTTCTCTAATTGATGTTGAACATTTTAAAATATATTTGTTCACAATTGTATTTCTTTTGAGAAGTGTCTGCTTAGTTCTTTTGCCATTAATTGATGGGATTATTTGGGTTTTGGGTAAAATTTTTCAGTTCTTTGTATATTCTGGATATTAACACACTGAGAAGCAGGTGATTTTTCTCTCATTCTGTAGGCTGTCTCTCTTCATGCTCTTGATTGTTTGCTTTCTATGAAAAAATTTTAATTTGATGACATGCCATTTATTGAATTTTTGCATTTTATTTATTTATTTATTTATTTATTTATTTATTTATTTTTATGTGTTGTTGAGGATCAAACCTAGTGCCTCACACATGCTAGGCAAGTGCTCTACTACTGAGCTAAGATCACAGCCCCATTTATTGATTATTTAAAAATTTTACCTTTTGCACTTTTAAAATCTTGTTAAGGGAGTTGGTTCTTGAGCTGATATATTGGCATGTTGGGTCTACATTTTCTTCTAGCAGGTGCAGGTTTTCTGGTCTAATTCCTAGGTCTTTGATCCACTTTGAGTTGTGTTTTGTGCAGGGTGAGAGATAGGGGTTAAATTTCATTGTACTACGTATAGATTTCCAGTTGTTCTAGCACCATTTATTAAACAGGCTATCTTTTCTCCAATGTATGTTTTTTAGCATCTTTGTCTAGTATGAGATACATTTATTTATGCAGGTTTGTCTCTGTGTCTTCTATTCTATTCCACTGGTATTCATGCTTGTTTTGGTGCCAATACTATGCTGATTTTGTTTCTATAGCTCTGTAGTATAATTTAAGGTCTGGTATTGTTATGCCTCCTGCTTCACTTTTCTCGCTAAGGATTGCTTTAGCTATTCTGAGCCTCTTATTTTTCCAAATGAATTTCATGACTGCTCTATTTCTATGAAGAATGGCATTGGTATTTCATTGGGAATTTTATTGAATCTGTATAACAAACAAGCCTATATTTAAAGTATGGGCACAGAAAATTTTAAAATGAAGGATGATAAATATATTAGGAAAATGCTAGCCAAAGTAAATCTGGACTAACTATATTAATATCAGATAAAAGGAACTTTATTTTAGAAGGTGTTATCTACAATAAAGATGATCTCAAATAATGATAGAAACTTCAATTTACCATTAAAATGTAATTGTAAACCTGGTAACATCATATAACATAGCTTCAAAATATAGAAAAAAGAAAATAGAAAAAAACCGTAATCATAATGAAAAATTCTAATGCACCACTCTCAACCATTCCTAAATGAAGCAACAAATGGATATAGTAGATTTAAATGACACAATTAATGAGTTAGATCTATTTATATTATATACCTTATCTAAATGCATACACATATACAAAAATACAATGCACCCAACAAATGTTAAATTCATTTTTCTTTTCAACCACTCATGTAACGTGTATGAAAATAGACCACTTATTGAATCTTAAAGCAAGTGATATAAAAATTTAAAAGACAATTAATTTATTCAATAAATCTTCACATCTTGTATAACCACAAGACTGGGATCCTAATTAGAATAAGGTATACTCCATGTTTGTATAAATATGTCAAAATACATTCTACTGTTATGTATATCTAAAAAGAAAAAATAAAAAAAATTTACAAAGAGAATTAAGGGCTGGGGACATAGCTCAATTGGTAGAGTGCTTGCCTTGCATACACAAGGCCATGGGTTCAATCCCCAGGACCATAAAAAAAGGATTAATTTAGAACTAGAAAAATATATTTGTGAATTAAGAAATATACTTTTAAATAACTCAAAATAAATTTTAGATTGATAAAATATATTAAACAAAAATAAGAAAATGTTTAGAATTTGAATGATATAAAAATACCATCTTGTCAAAACTTAGGGGATAGAGTATAGCTAAAGGAGCACATAAGAAAAAATTAGAGCTTCAAATGTTTATATTATAAAATAAGAATTAATGAGCTAAGCACCCAAAGTAGATGTTCAGAATGCAAATTAAAAAGAAAAAAAAAATCATTAGAATAAGCCCACAAAAAGAAGGAAGGAAAAACATAAAGAAAAGGAGTTAATGTATAGGAAACACACATATAACTGAGATCAACAAACCCAAACATTTTAAAAAAACTTATAATATTGAAAATTCTCTGGTCAGATTTTATAAAAATTAGAATACAAATAAAAAATATTGGGAATTCAAATTGGGACATAATTATAGAGGATGAAGAAATTGAAAAAATAAGAGGATATTATGAAGAACTTTATACCAAAAAGTTTGAAAACAAACAGACAAATTTATAGAGAAATACCAGGTAATAAATCTGACTCAAGAAGAAATGGGAAAAAACAGAACAGTCTTAAATTCATTATAAATATCAAAATGGCAGTTAGAACACTCCCAGAAGGGATAATTAGACCCATATGTTCTTCTCATGAGCTCTACCAAATACTCAGGAAATGACTATTGTACTCTTCTACTAATTGTTCTGTGGAAAGAAAAACTTAAAAGGAAAATGAAAAGAGAAAGATCACTTCCCAAGTAGTTTCATAAGGCTACCAATTACAAAAATTACCAATAATATTAACTCCCAAACCTAAAAAGAACAGGACAAAAAAATTGAGAATTTTAGCTCATTTTTACTAATGATCATAGATGCAAAAATTATAAATAGAGTCACAAACTGGATCCAGCACTGTATTAAATGATAATATATTACATGCAAGTTGGCTTTATCCTAGGAATGGAAAGTTGATTTAACATTAGAAAATCAGCTAATATATTTCACTACAAAACCAGATCAAGAAATTGATTCATCATCTTAATAGATACAGAAAAAATGTTTTATAAAATTCACCTTTTATTTATGATAAAACTCTTACCAAAGTAGACACAGAAAAAAACTTAAAGGATAACTACTAAAAGCTTAGAATTTTCATTCTACTTAATAGAAAATGCTAAAAGCATTCTATTTTATATCAGGAATAGACAAAAGTGTTCATTTCACTTCTATTTCACTTTGTACTAGATGATCTAGCTAGTGGAATAAGGCAGAAAGAGGGAAGAAAAGTAAGAATTTGAAAGGGGAAAATAAAATGATCATTATTTTCAAATGATATAATTGACTACAGAGAAAATTCAAAATATCTATAGAAAATGTTTTATAGTTAACTAGAGGATATAGTAAGGTTGCAAAACACAAAAGTAATATACAGCAAAATCAATTGCATTCCATGTTTACCAGCAAGAAATTGTGGAAAAATGTTTGTATAAACAGATAACATTCAAAATAGCACCTGAACATATGAAGTGTTCATGATTATATTTAACAGATGTTTAAGACTTTCATGGAGAAAAAAAAGGACATTATAGAAAGACCTTAAAATATATAAATAAATGGATTGATACATATTATTCAAGGTTGGACTGCTTAATATTGTAAAAAATTTAGTTCTCCAAAAATTGATCCATAGAGTTATGAAAGGGTCAATGAAAATATTAGTGGACTGATTTTATGGAAAGGGACAATCTGCTTCTAAAATTTACATGAAAGTGCAATGTATCAAGAGTAGCTAAGGCACTCTTAAAGAAAGCTAAGGCACTTATCAGAGTTTGATAATACATCAACAATTACCAAGCTGTAGTAATTTAGACATTATAGTATTTACCCTGGACAGACACATATGTACCCATGGAATAAAATACAGGGCCAAGAAATGTGTGTGTGTGTGTGTGTGTGTGTGTGTGTGTGTGTGTGTAAAATTTATGACAGAGCTGTCATTATAGATCATTGGATAAAAGTGAATATTTCAATAAATGAGGCTGGAACTACTGGTTATTCATATGAAATAAATAATAAAATTAGACTATCTACTTCATATCACAAACAAAAATTAATTTTAGGTAGTTTAAAAGCCTAATGGTCAAAGATAAAACTATAAGACTTTTAGAAGATATTATAGGAGAAAATTTTGATTTTGGGATAGTGAGTGATTCATCGGCCAGATACCAAAAGTATAAACCATAAATGAAAAGAAATAAAAATATGGCTACATTAAAAACGTGTTTACATTAAATGATGATTTGGGAAAAGATATCTGCAACACATATCGATGGGAAGAAGATGAAGAAGAAGATGCCTAAAATACATAAACAGCTTTTTTGTGGTGTTGAATATTGAACCCAGGACCTTGCACATGCTAGCGTGCAGTCTTTCTTTGTTAAAGCACACACTCTTAACCATTGCACTACACCCTCGGTCCTATATAAGCACCTTTTAAAATTCAATAAGAAAAACTGGTAAAAGTGTCTCAATAGTTGATTCAGTAGAAGAAATATGAATTACCAATAAACATATGAAAAGGTACTCAATGTCTTTAATAATCAGAGAAATGCAAATTAAAATACAATAAAATACCATATTATAGTTATCAAATTGGCAAAAATGAGCAAATCTGACAAGTGTTGGGAATAAGGATGTATGACAACTTACATTACTGAGGGTGTAAACCAGCACAATCATTTTAGAAAACAATAGGACACTATCTAATAAAATTGAAACTGTACATACTATAACCCCAAAATTATATCTTTAAGTAAAATTCTACATGTATGTTTTCAAACTGTGGATTATCAACCATTAATGGTTCACACAATCAAGTTTGTGAGTCATAAGCAGAAGTTTTGAAAATGAATGTGAATAGTATTAAAAATATCAGAATACATCACAGGTAGGAAATATTAGTATGATTCAGTGAGATGTTTGACTGTTATATACTGAATATATGTATATTAGTGTGATTCAATTATATGCTATATAAAAATGTGTTATACTCATAAAATGGAATCTTGTTCAGCAGTGAAAAAGAATGAAGCAATATGAATGAATTTTAAAACATGATAAATATCTTTGGTATGATTCCATTTATATGATGTTTATAGATATGCAAAACCAAGGAATACATGCTTAAAGATTTATGTGGCAAAACCATAAATGAAAGCAAGGAAATGATAAGCAGAAAAATCAGGCAATTGATTACCTCTGAGGAGGGAACAAAGGTAATGGAACTGGCAGGGACTCATGAGTTTCAAACTGAGTAAAAGGACTGAGGATGTTTGAGGGGAATGTGATTTTTTTTAAAAGTATGGGAATCAAACCTAGGGCCTCATGCATTTTAGGCAAGTGCTCTACCACCAAGCTATGGCCCCAGCCCCAAGAGGTATGTGATTTTTAATTCTTGTGTGTATTTTATTTTTTAAGAAACCCATTAACAATTTAGTATTTAATAAAAATTCCTTTTAAAACTCAAATTCCAATTTATTGAGACAGCTGACAGTTTTTCTGGTAAAGTCCGTTTTATTTATTTATTGGTCTTGAATGCTTACAGAATTTTAAAATCTTTTCTCTGCATTTTCTACCACTCTACCTAAAAAAGGCCAAAGAAAAATACTTTTTCAGCCCTATGTAAGGTTCACTTTTAAGTATTTTAATCCTAGAGCAAAGCGAAATAAAAACTGCATTTCTGGAGGATAAAGAAAATATCCCTCATTCTAGTCTTAAATCTCCAAGTTCTTCATATTTCCTGAGGTTACCAACATGGCCCTCATTGATACTCATGTTTTAAACAGTTCTGCTAACAGATGCATGAAATGGCTTAGCAGCTAAGTAGAATAAAATCATATCTGTAAAAATTAATCAGCTGTGTGCTCACAGGAGATTTGTGCAGCAACAGAGAAGTACTTGAAATAAATGTGAATCTGAAATCCAGAGATTTACATATAAAATAACAAGATCATGAAAATGCACCAACCTGGAAAGTTAACATCATGCTTTACAATGAAAGGAAGAGTATCATGAATATTATGTGTATTGTCTGCTGGATACTAAAACTGGTTAATTCAGAGAATGGAAAGTGAGAGAGAATTTTCCTATTGAAAGGTCTAAAAACGAATTTTTAATCATTTCTGTACTTCAGGTAATTAAAAGAGTCTAATGAAATAATCCTGTTAATAGTTTTAGCCATGGTTTTGTAAAAGTGTAAAATGGTGCTTTGAAAGAAAATTATCATGAAATCCCCTATTAACTGAAAAAACAAACAGCTTTATCCAAAGTACATATGATGCCATTTCTGGTCCTGAGATTTCAATGAGAATTAAAAACTGTAATTTTCTCCTTTCTTTAGATGCACAAAATGTACTTATTCTGCAATTGCTTTGGCAGATGACACCCCCCCCAAAATCTTAAATAATATCTCCTAGCCTAGTAAGACTCTTTTGTCCATTCAAAGTGGTTAGTATTACACTTTCAAATAATAGTAATATGACAAGCAAACAATGTAAGTAAAAATAAATTAATAATGATATTTTATTGATAATCTTCTAATCAGAAGCACATTAATATGAATATTAAGTGCAGTTAAAAATGTTTACCTGCTTGAAAAGTAAGTAGAATTATGAGTATTTCTGTTTAAATATTATTTCCATCTTTATTTTAAATTGTTTGAACAGAGATATTCTATATCAAATATCTGTGGGTGGAAATTATCCCAAAGTCACATTTATTAAGTCCACTATTTCATTCCTGACAAAGATAGTAAACCTTGTCTTAGATCATTTGTTAAAAATAATTGCCATTTAATTTCATCAGAAAGTATTAAAGTGTCTTTTGGGTATTTGGCACCATTTTAATACATGAAGATTTTCACAGTAATGCATTCTGTTGTCTATAAAAATCTTCCTCAGATATTAAGAGTATATGAGGGTCTGGGGTTGTGGTTCATTGCTAGAGTGCTTGCCTAACACATGCAGGGTGCTGAGTTCAATCCTCAGCACCACATAAAAATAAATAAATACAATAAAGGTATTGTGTTCAACTACAACTAAAAAATATTAAAATGGTATAGAATAGAGGACACAGAGACTAACTCACATAATTACAGTTATCTTATATTTGACAAAGGTGCCAAAAACATACATTGGAGAAAAGATAGCCTCTTCAACAAATAGTGCTGGGAAAACTGAAAATCCATATGCAACAAAATGAAATTAAACCCCTATTTGTCACCATGCACTAAACTCAACTCAAAGTGGATCAAGGACCTAATAATTAAACCAGAGACACTGTGTCTATTAGAAGAAAAAGTAGGCCCAAATCTCCATCATGTCAGATCAGGCCCCAACTTCCTTAATAAGACTCCTTTGGCACAAGAATTAATATCAAGAATCAATAAATGGGATGGAATCAAACTAAAAAGCTTCTTCTCAGAAAAAGATGAAATCATGAGGTGAATAGAGAGCCTACTAATTGGGAACAAATTCTTACCACTTGCACATCAGATAGAACACTAATCTCTAGAATATATAAAGAACTCAAAAATCTTTTTTTAGATGTTGATAGACCTTTATTTTATTAATTTATTTATATGTGGTGCTGAGAATCAAACCCAGGGCCTCACACATGCTAGACAAGTGCTCTACCCCCGAGCCACAACTCCAGCCCAGAACTCAAAAATCTTAACACCAAAAATCAAATAACTCAATCAATAAATGGGCCAAGGAACTGAACAGACACTTCTCAGAAGATGATATACAATCAATCAAGAAATGTATAAAAAAAGTTCAACATCTCTAGCAATTAGAGAAATGCAAATCAAAACTACTCTAAGATTTCATCTCTCTTCAGTCAGAATGGCAGCTATTAAGAATACAAAAAGCAATAAGTATTGGCAAAGATGTGGGGGAAAGGTACACTCATACATTGGTGGTGGGACTGCAAATCGGTGCAGTCAATATGGAAAGCGGTATGGAGAATCCTTGGAAAACTGGAAATGAAACCACCATTTGACCCAGCTATCCCACTACTTGTTCTATACCCAAAGGACTTAAAAACAGCATACTACAGGGACACAGCCACACCAATGTTTATAGCATCACAATTCACAATGGCTAAACTGTGGAACCAACCTAGATGCCCTTCAATAGATGAATGGATAAAGAAAATGTGGTATATATACACAATGGAATATTATTCAACATTAAGAGTGAATAAGATCATGGCATTTGCAGGTAAATGGTTGGTGCTGGAGAATATTATGCTAAGTGAAATTAGCCAATACCAAAAAACCAAATGCCAAATGATTTCTCTGATTTAAGGATGCTGATTCATAATATGTTGCAGAGGGGGGGTGATGGGAAGATTAAATGAACTCTAGGTAGGGCAAAGGGGAGGGAGGGGAGGGGGAAAATAGAGGTAGGAAAGATGGTGAAATGCAATGGTCATCATTACCCTAAGTACATGTATAAAGACACAGAGGATGTGACTCTACTTTGTGTACAACTAGAGAGATGAAAAATTGTGCTCTATATGTATAATATGAATTGTAATGCATTCTGCTGTCATATACAGCAAATTAAACTTTAAAAAATTAGAAAACAGTGAATGATATTGTGATTTTAGGAGAAATAGATATTAAAATGATATGATAGTTATATAGCATGATTCTTCTATAAATTTAATTATGGAATGTGCAATAAAGTTTGAAGGCAAAGGAAAATACCTCTTGGAACCAATTTACACTAAATAACACATTTGCCCCAATGAGTATACATTGTAGTGATATTAAGAGGGTAGGATGTTGTGATTTCAGGGGAAATAGACAGATTTGGATGTCTAACACTGGAACTTATCACATAGAACATAATGAGAATGTAAACAGAAATTACCAAGGAAGAATCAAGTGATGACATTGGCAATTAATCAGGCAATGTTTTTATTTTTCCTGAGTCATTACTACTGAATTGCCTCTTGGCATACTCTCCCCCCCCCCCTACTTCCCTTAACATAACACCAAATGTGAGTGGCACCAGTATAGCATAGAAGACTGAGTGCCTCAATTAGGAAACCAAAGAATTGGGTTAAAGTTCCAGCTTTGTTTGAACTTAGATCAATTTTTTCACCTGAGACACAATTGCTTCTTCTATAAAGCAAGCAGTTTACCTTGAAAGTCTCTTCCATCCCTAACAATTTTGAGCATATAATGATACCCTTTTCCTATTTCTATGGCATTTGTGTAGTACTTAGGAATCAGTGGCCTGGAAGAGTGGAAATGTGTTCAAGACATCTCAGGTTAATTGCCTTGCTTTGGTTGGTAAATAGTGGACATACACTAAATGAATATTGTCAAGTAATGTGCTATAAATGTGAGCTACAATGATGATTTGAATCATTGTATAACACGGATATTAATATGCATTTTGAGTTTCCTTAGATGACTTTGGTGACAGCAGTAGTGTTGGCAATCTTCCCAACATTTACTATCCCCCAAAGATTGAAATGTTGGGCTAGGTAGAAAAAACCTGATAATAGATGACTTTATCCATCTGTGTTATTTATCAGAGGCTTGATAGCATCCATCACTATAATACCTACTCATTGGGGTAAATGTGTTATTTAGTATAAAATGGTTCCAAGAGGTATTTTCCTTTGTCTTCAAACTTCATTGCACATTCCATAATCAAATTTATAGAAGAATCATGCTATATAAATCTAATAGAACATCATAAATCTGGATTACTATTTTCAGGGCAAATCAGTGTCTTTATAGTATCAGAAAAAAGGAATTATCATAATCAAAGATATTCTCAGGAGTCAAGACAAGTTGTTAAGCAGAATAGAGGGCAATTATGAGCTTATTTTGAGTGGCATCATGGAGTTACCATTGACTCGTTTCATTTATCAACCAAATGCTTGCAGTAACCCAGGTTTCTAAAACTTTAGAGTCAAACAGACTCAATATGAGGTAGTTGTTACAAAATAGTTTTAGATATTCTAGTATTCCAGTATACCACATGTGCAAAAAAAAAAATAAACATATTGGGCTTGAAACTGCTCTATTTAGAAAGGCCTTGGATCTTGGCTTATAACTGGGAAAGTAGACTTTGGGTGGGCTCCCATCATTCCTCATCTCATAAGGATGGCTTCCTGTGCCTAAAGAGTACAGACAATGGGAAGAACACCTGCCTCCCTTTTGGAGATCTGGAACACTAGCACATGCTAGGCACTTGGTGCCTATATGACTAGCCCCATAAGAAACCTTTCGCACTGAGGGGTTTTTAAAAATTTTTTAGTTATAGATGGACACAATACCTTTATTTTTTAATTTTTTTAAAGAGAGAGAGAGAGAATTTTTTAATATTTATTTTTTAGTTTTCGGCAGACACAACATCTTTGTTTGTATGTGGTGCTGAGGATCGAACCTGGGCCGCACGCATACCAGGTGAGCGCGCTACCGCTTGAGCCACATCCCTAGCCCCAATACCTTTATTTTTTATTTATTTATTTTTATGTTTTGCTGAGGATCTAACCCAGTGCCTCACAGGTGCTAGGCAAGTGCTCTACCATTGAGCTACAAACCCAGCCCTAGCATTGAGTTTTTAATGGGCTTCCTTGGTAGACATTTCACATGTGCTGTCACAAGTGAATGCTTGAGGCAAACACATAGTGTGTCACTACACTTGGAAAGGACACTTGTAAGTTTGTGCCTGTTTTCCTCCAGATTTTACCCCCTGCACTTTTTCTCTGATAATTTTTCTTGGTATCATTTTGTGATAATGCATCTCAACCATAAGTATTTTGAGTCCTGTGAGTTCTTCTAGCTGATCACTGATCCTGGGGGTGGTTTTGTGGACCCCCTACACATTGTACTATTTTTATATGCTGAAATTTTAGTGTGTTTGTTAGTATTTTTAAAAATATATGAACTCTGAATCATTTATATATTGAGATGTACCCATCTATTATGCACCCATAATTGAGATAATTATATGCTACATTAAAAATTTGAATCAAACAACAGCGAACTGAATTAGAAAGTGTTATGACCATATTTCTCATACTTTATAAAGTTTTACAAACTGAAAATATTTTATTTTAATTTCCCTGGTTACTAAAGAGGCTGCAGATCTTATATTTATTAGTCTTATTTCCCAAGAGTTCAGAAATAGGGGTGGGGTAGGAAGAGGTATGTGCATTCAGGAAAAATAGGAGAGGATGTGTTGAAGAGTTTAGGACAAGGAAGAGATCAGAAAATTTCCTAGGCTCAAATCCAAGGCCTTAGAGTCTAATTACCCTTTCCCCTCATACCCAGAATCTCTCTGCTTTCCAGTGTACTAGGAGATCTATAAAATAGAAATAATAATACTATTAGTATCATAAATACTTTTGTTTCATTTAAATAAGTTAGCACCTTAAAGAACTTAGCACAATGCCTAGCAAACAAATTCTCTCCATTTAGATCTCTAACTAAGGGAAGGCCCTCATCATTTTATGTCTAAATTACTGTAGTAGCCTCCTTCAGACTTTCACCTTTTTGGTCAGTCATTGTGACCATAATTATTCTCACTTCTTTTTTCCTAAATCCCCACCAACCACTTTCTACTATGTCAAGTAAAATACCCTCTGCCCAACTTTCAAGGTCCCTACCCTACCTTATAAACTTATTTCTCTATATCAGTGATTCTTTCTCCATTATTCTAAACCAGTGGTTTTCAAACTTAATTATGAATCAAAATCATTTGGAAGGCATGTTAAAATAGTTTGATGCCCTCCCTCTGGAGTTCTGATTAGTTGCTGGGTGTTGCTGATGCTGCTGGTCTAAGGACAACTCTTAAAGAAGTGTAGCCCTACATTGTCTGTCTCCTTGACTTAGTTTTCAGTTATTTTGTTTTCTGTCAATTCTATTAAACCATTCTTTCTTTTCATATCCATCTATTCTTCCCGAGCCCCACATGCTCCTCTATGTCCATCTATCTTATTTTCTTTGCCTGGAATGTTTTCTCCTCCATTAGCACTAAGATCTTATTTAATCCAGTTCAAGACCCTATTAATGTTTCTATTCTTTGGGCTACCATTGTTTGATATACTTTGCATTTCACAGTCTAATTCTTATGTGTTATTTTTTCTTATTTCATACATGTGACTTGTATTTTCAAAAATCTATTTTTTGGTACTTAAATATTTTAATAGTGTATTTTTATTTTCAATTGACATATAGTAATCATAAATATTTATAAGGTACACTGTTGACATTTCAATAAATATAATTCAATTTGCAGTGATCAGGATAATTGGCATATCTATCACCTCAGACATTTATCATTACACAGGGGTCATGCTAATCTTCTCTGTATCACTCCTATCTTAGTATCTGTACTGCTGAAGTGAGCATAATAATGTAAACATTTTATGGCAGGAAATTACATTTTGTTCTCCCTGTACCCCCCCCACTACAGTCTAGCACTAGAGTGAATACATATGTTAAATAATCATTTAACTGATTGATTTTTTTGTGGTCAGGTCATCCATTTTGATTGTAAGATCATATGCTTTTCATTCTGTCCATAATTTGACTCTGAAAAAGGTAAGAATTGCAGAGGTCCAACTTCTGCCTTTAGCTTTACACAGAGAAGTCACTACAACTTACATGCCTACGCTGTGAATATTGCCTGTCATCTTTCCAAATTTGTGTCTGTCTTAATGCACTCAGAATTACAGGGCAATGATTATTATAGAAGATTCTACATAGAACAACGTTCATGATTGCAGCCTTGTACTTAATGGCAAATGGTAGCTGATTGTTTTGTTCTACCTAAGAGTGAGGGAGTATGCACTAAAAAACAATTTGATGCTGACTGCTGCTTCTGAAGCTTTGTTATACTTCAAGTGCCTCCAACATTTATGACTCTGGCAGACAGTCAAGAGACATACAACATTTTATTTCATTCTATGTAAAATAGGCTGCAAATTTGTTTCTTCAGTCTGTTGCTATTACTGAACAGAAGATATGGCTCTTTTCAGGTTCAGAAAAAAAAATCTTGCTTAATTTTATGATTGCTTGGGGTTGTGGTTTTCACAAAACATCATTCAATGTAAAATAAAAAAATGTGGAAGTCAATCATGAAGCTCAACTGTTTGCTTTTATGTTTGACTGTCATAAATGTAATAAATCTTAACAGTGACTAGAGAAGGTGTAGCAATCCCCTATTCAAGGACAATTGTGTGCTTTCAATGATTTCTAAATTAGTTCCCTATAATACATGGTTTCCGTTGATCACAATGAGCAGAGAAGCAGCACCATTTTACCCCTTCTGTGTTAGTTCTGGAAAATCCTGAGTTTCAATGGCATTTATTTACTTGTTAAGTTTCAAACCTTTAGATTTTCAAAAAAGTGTCTTAGGGTGTGTTTTCATAAAATATATAAATAATTTAAATATCTTTAAAAACAACAGCAGCATGAAAACAGGATCCACTGCTGTTTTGTTCTTGTTGCAACCTTGGCCTTGTAGTAACATAAAAGGAGGGCTTTCTTTTATATTATTCTCAAAAGATCTGAATATCAGCTCATGGGTCAACGGACAACAAAAGGCAATGCTGTAACATAGATCATTCACAACAAATATTCTGTTAATATTTGTTGATGCAATAATACCCAGCACATCCTCTGGAACTCCTGGGCAGAGTCTAGGCAAGTTCTAACGTTGCTCTGAAGCAACATGTCTGAAACTGAAAGACTTGAGGAGGAGGATTCTACTCAGTTTGAAGCCAAGCTGGAACATTCTATCTACTCCCATAGAAGAGGAAATTAATTAAATTTATGGGTTATGTGTTCAAGCAGGGTTTGTATTTTTAAAAAATATAATCCCCAAATATGTCAAATAACATTTATAATATAAATGTGATCTTATAATAAGAAATATTAATCTTATTTGCTTGTGCTTTACATGTATTTACTATTTTTTCAAAGGTTTATTAGACAGAGGTTTATTTAGCAAAACAGGTACATATTCAAGGGAGAATGGGGGCTATTTCAAGAGGGAGAGAACTCCTTTCCTTGGTGTAGAGTGTTCATATTTATAGAGGGACAGTTGCTAGGGGCTGGACTAGGGGTGGAGGCAGAGTGAAGCTGCACAATTTCATGCCAGTTTTCCCTGGGCTTGAACATTGCCCTCATATACAAGGGCAGGGTCAAGGGTCAAGGGTCAAGGGTGTGGGCTAGAGGCTTATTGCTCTTGTTGCTCAGTAGTTGCAATTGTTTCTGGGTGGTTTGTTTGTTTGTTTTTTGCATCTCAGTGGTTCATTGATATTCCCTTCAAGACTCAGTATCTTTCCCTTTATTCTCAAATTATAATGTCATCCCCTTAAGACATTAATCCCTTAATCTTAAGGGTTGTTGAGAGATGAAGATCCATTTCCTTTGGCTGCTTCACGTTGGCATGCAGCAATGACCCTGCCTGGCCAGGGATCAAAAGTCTCATCCTGATTGATCTAAAGGATGTAGATATTGGTCTCAGCTGTGTAGATAGGTTGGAATTCTTGTGTTGCCATCCTCTTGACATGGAATTGTTGTCATCAATGTTGATGCCTCCAAAGTTCCACTTAAGGGCCACCAAGAGATGTCACTGGAGAAGACATGTCTCCCAAAAAGGGTCTGAGAAGTTCCCAGAGAAAAGGGGGAGGGAGGGAACTTTTCTCAGGACCAGCAGGGTTCTTGGCTTATGGGATGGAAAAGAATTTCAGCACACTTCAGTTAAAGGTATAGATAGATGTTTATTTAGAAAAGTAGATACATATTCAAGGGAGAATGGGGAAAATCTCAAGAGGGATTCCTTTGTGGTAAAGCAAGGAGTACACAGTCAAGGGAGAATGTGGGTACTCTCTAGAAGGAAAGACAGTCAATATTTACAAATTTAATGCTGGTGACAACTTTATGGCACACATTGTATTATTACTCCATTTTAAGGACAAGAAAACTAAAGTACAGAGAAGTTGTTTAAATTTCTTACAGTGATTACATCTTCAAGTTGCATACTAGAAATGGTTTCCTAATTCTAAATTCTAGCATGCATGTTGTATCTTCCAGTATATTTTTAGAAGTCATACTAGAGATAGTTTAACAGTTCTATTTTATTAGAAAAGCATATTTGAGAAAAATCACACTCTTTTCTTCTTTTAATCATGTCTAGATGCTGAGACCACGTGACTACAAAGAAATTACCACAATTTACTTGATGACAGTATGTCCTAATTGGAGGCAAAGTATATAGGAGGAAATTAGCAGCCTCCTCAAGTGTTTGCTTTTTCAGACCTGAACATATGAAGTGTTAGAATAGAAAAGGAAGGAAAAGGCAAATGTCACAGTCTGTTTGCCACAATCACACTCCTTAAGCAAGGAGCTGAACCTGACCTCCTGGGCCACTGATTACAGGGTTTACCAGGGAAAACTGGGTCCTATTTAAAGCATCTATTCCCACTTAATTCAGGTCTTAGAGGATGGTAGTAAATATAATAACAACATACTTAAGTATATGGACTCAAAAGTGAGATTAAATTGCATTCAAATCCCAGCACCATTACTAACTAACTACCTCTGTATCCTTTGCCAAGTTATTTCAACTCTTTTTGCAACAGTTTCTTCGTCTACAAATATGAGATGTAGGAATAAGTAATAATGATACCTAGCACATCAAACTGTTATGAAGATTATTTGGCACATGATGCATGTAAATGCTTAGACTAGGAAAAATGCCCTAAATGTCACTTTTTAGGAAAATGCATTCCAAGTAGAATGAGATAAATGAAGTCTGGTATTAGGTATATGAGGAGGAATTGCAAGAGATAATACTGGAAAAGATTCAGTATGGGTTGTGGAAGACCCAGAAGGTTATACTAAAGAAATGAGCTTTATTTTGCAGTCACTATGGAAACACAGAAGGTTTATGACCAGGCTACTCCAAACACCAACAAATACAGTCTCAGAATATAGTGTCAAATTTCTAAATAGCTTTCTTTTTTCCTTTGGCAGTTCTGGGATTGAACCCAGGGCCTTGTGTATGCTAGCAAGCACTCTAACATTATGCTTCAAGGTGTTGATTTTGAATGGGAAAACAGATCAATTCCTTTAGGTAGTCTGAACTTACAAAAGTAGTTATATCATGTCTGCTCAGCCCCATTGTCAACATTGCTTATAGCATATTCAATTTTTCTTGTTTTATAGTTACATGATTATAAAACAATAAAAATTGACATTTGAACATTATACCTTGTATCAAATATTGAAAATACTACCTATTACACTTGACTGTGAATGCACAGTTATGGAAGATGTGCCATTGTTACTCTGATATTCTAAATTATTCCTTGGAGTTGGACAATGTAGAAGAATAAAAATCAAATTAAAGTAGTGTTTGGATAGAAGGTTAAGTTATTAAGAGGGAGTTAGGAAATTATAGCCAGTACCCAATCCTCTAGGGCTCAGGAATGCTGGACCTTGCTTCCCAAGAGGATTTAAGGGCCATCGTTGAAGTGGTCCTGAGGCCAAAACAGAGAAGTTCAAAAATGGGGAGTCAATCTGAGGATCACTAAAGGGAAGGGAGATGAGAGAAGAGACAAATCATAATTGGAGAGATAAAGCAGTATTGAAAATCAAAGGATCAAATAGATTAATAGGTAAAACTGGAAATGAAGCTAAAACAGATGCAGGCTTGGAGAACAAAGATTTTGAGGAATGTGTGGGGTCATACCCACGAAACTAAGGGTAGGATTAGACATGGTAGTTTAGGTTCAGGATGATATGGACTAATGACTTAATCTGACAGTGGAATGAATCTGACATAGTTTTTCCATGTATATTTGTGGAAATAATTTATTGAATACTACTACCATTGTACATCCATAAGAATGGGACTCTAAATAGAATAAGATATATTTCATGCTTGTATAATTATATCAAAATGGATTCTGGGGCGGGGGTTGTGGCTCAGTGGTAGAGTTTTTGCCTCATATGCATGAGGCACTGGGTTTGATCCTCAACACCATATAAAAATCTACAGCTAAAATTTTTTTAAAAAAAATAGATTCTGCGGTCATTTATATCTGAAAAGAACAAAATTTTAAAAAGAAAATAATGAGGGAAAAAATTTGTGGAACTGTTTATAAGCCCTGAATAAACTGTGAAATTACAGAAAGCTTAAAGACATGATGGCCTCATACTTGAATTGCAGAAATTTGTAGAAGGAATTTTAACTTATAGTTGAATGGAAATTGAATGAAAACAATTTTCTGTGGGAAACATAACTACTGATTTTTATGCTATGAAAAGATTTGTAAACTAGAAAGTCTAAGCCATTCACATCTGTATCCTCTCTCCTTCTTGCCACTGTGCTTAGGAAAGAATGAGGGAAAATGTCAGTTAAGTTCTTATTGATGAGTTTTGAAATGATATTTGGCACAATATGGAAATAGCTAAGCAATCAACCTGACGGAATTCCATACAGCATGGAAACAGATATATGAAAACCAAGGTTGAATGGAAAACTAAATTTTAATAAAGGACAAAATAATATACAAATGCCAATTATAGCTATGTGAGCACATATTTATAAATATATTAATAGAGATTGGAAAGAAACATGGAGAAAATTGTATTGTTACAGTGGTGGAGCTATAAATATTCTTTTCAGAAATTTTATAATGTGCTCCT
This sequence comes from Callospermophilus lateralis, assembly GCF_048772815.1. Taxonomy (NCBI): domain Eukaryota; kingdom Metazoa; phylum Chordata; class Mammalia; order Rodentia; family Sciuridae; genus Callospermophilus; species Callospermophilus lateralis. Next base: position 48,113,703 of record NC_135325.1, on the reverse strand, counting down.
TTACCACAGTGCTTTTTTTCATCTTTAAGAGTAATTAATGCTTTTCACAAAAAGTTTAAGGAGTAAATAATTGTGGGACAAAAAAATAAGAGTTTTCTAATTCAATTTTCATTTACTTTCACTTACATATATTCCTACATATAATGGAAAGATGAGTCCATTCCCTAGTTTTGGACAATTATTGAAGATTGCACTCTTGCACTATTTTTCTCAATCTATTCTCTCTTTCTGGCTGTCATGTCCACAGCTTAGTTGTGCCAGGTCAGTGGGGGTAGGTTTCAAGAAAGCCAAAGATATTTCCCAGAGATAGCATGAGAGACATATGATTTATTGGGGAAAGTTTATGGGAAACAGTGACTGCTTCAAGAAGAGTTCAGTGGTGACAAGCTCAACAGACAGTACCACAATCCCTCAAGGTGTTTTGCCAAGCAGTGCCTCCTCTCCCTCAGTGTTTTGTCCAGTGATGACTGGATGGATAAGTGACATGTGTCCTTTCCATAGTGCCCTCAGTTCCATGCCTGACCCAGCTAGAGAGAAGATATATATCTCGGACTGCAAAATCAGTGACATAATAAGCATTAGCTTCCTTGAATGACCAGCATCCCAAGGAGCAACTGTTCTGATGTACATGCAAGAAGGTAGTTTTCTACAAGTAACACTAAGATGCCCTAGTTGTCAGTGTACATAAGAGAAAGATAATGTCTTTGAAGATAACATATGTGGTCTTTTCACCAGGCCTGCTCTCATTGTTTTCTTAACTTGGCTAGGTTTTTGGGGGGAACAGAAAGAGAGCATTCAGGGACATGGTATTTTCCTATCCTCCCTTTCTTTAGTGATGACACACTGGCTGATATCATACACTGACTTCAGCTACCAACTGTGTTTTTTCCCAGGAGCTTAACTAAGCTTTATTTATTGCTTATTCTATATCCACTTAGGCCCAGGATACTCTTTAGAGTCACTGAGCTCCATATGATGACTCTCTGGTCCAGGGTCTTTAATCTTCTGGCTTCTGCACATCAGCATGTACCCATTGCATCATTCCTCACAGCAGCAGGAAAGATAGTATGGTATGGAGAACTGGTGAACTGGTGTTTTTGCCACATCACTTTCAGCATAGCTCTTTGGCTAACCAACTATGTTTCTTTAATTTTTTTAGTTATGAATAGACACAATAACTTTATTTTGTTTACTTATTTCTATGTGGTACTGAGAATTGAACCTAGTGCCCCACACGTGTGAAGTATGCGCTCTGCCACTGAGCCACAACTATGTTTTAATGATTTTCAAGTCTTGCCTTCCATCCAGGTTTTCTTTTTTTTCTAATCTTCACACCACTATATCCATCAGTTAACCACAAAATTGAGAAATTTTGGATATGCCATGAACCCCTTGAATTCAACATTTCTATCATCTTCCAACCTCCCAAACTTGTTTCTCCTCCTTATTCCCTACTTTAACTAATTGTGGTTCAATCAATTATGCAGGTGAAATTCCTCGACTCTTTCCTTTCCTTTACCAGCAACACTAAAACAATTTGCCTATTCCATCAATTCTGTGTCCACAGTATCTTAAATAGACTCTATGTTCCTCAAAGACAGTGTTGTGTGGATTTCTGTGTCCTTGGAGGTATCACAGTGCCTGGAACATTGAAGATACTCTTTTGGTTTGAATTAAATTGAATTTGGTGACTGGAGATTGACAACATTTCATCCTTCCTTGCCTCTTCTCAAAACTATAGGTTCTAGGACACAGTTTGGTTATGAAAAAATTAGCACATCATAGAGCTATTCTTAACCAGAATGTGTTCTGTTGGCCTCTGACTTGCAGGCAAATTAGGAAGCCAAATCCCAGGCCTAAATATCTGAATGTTCATTCTTTCCTCCCATGAGCCTACTGTAAGTGGAGGAAAGCCAGAGGAAATAGCAGCAATCCTATCAGAATACGGACAAAGGAATGATTCATTTATCAACTATCTGGAGTTTGGAAAGGGATTGAGAGATCCATCTGTCAATATCTCACCATCCACCAGCAGTATGTTGCCCTGGGCTACCAGCCTGCTGCTAGCTACCTACTATTTTTAGATTTTTTTTTTTTTTTGCTGTTCTCACAAAGGTTCTTGGGTTAACTTACAGATTGTATAAAAATAACCAGAATATCCACAACAAAATATGGGATTAACATTGACTTAAGTGTTAGTAAACCTGTGCCCTAATCATGATTCTGCTACTAATTTACTATAAAATATTAGGGTGACTTCCTCCCTCTAGGTTTAGCTCCTCTAATTTGTAAAAATAAAAGCTTGGACCAGGTCATATATAAAATCCTTTTATACTGTGACATTGTATAGGGTGTGATTACAATAATGATCCCTGCAGAGTAGTATGTACTCAATAAAATTCTTATTGAACAAATGTGTACAAATGATTAAGTGCTTGAGCTTGTGATACAGGTTGTAAGGGTTGCATAAATTTAGGTAGAAGAAGGTTTGGAGCACCAAAGAAAAAGGGAAGGTATTCCAACCAAGATTATCATTTCTATGTTTAAGTTTTGGGATAAATTCTTGAGATAAATCCCAAAAGCCCAGAATATGGATAATCGTGTTATTACTTATTTCTGTGATTTTTATTATTTCTATATTCTTTGATTAGTGAGATGGGTAAGAGAAAAGGAAAGGAGGAGAAAAATCTTCTATATTCTAGGAACTATAGTTAGTATTATATTTAACCTTCACAACCACCACCAGAAAAGGAACTTTATTATTTCCATTTATTTGAAGATGTAAAATCTTTTTAAAAACCTGAAGGAAGTTCAGTAAACTCACCAAGTTTACATTCATAGTAAGAAGACAGTCTAGGAATTCAACACAGATATTAATGCTAAATATCTTGCTCCTCTCATTACTATGCTACTTCCAGTCATAAACCTTTCATTCAATGAGCCTATTCAAAACTCTTGGTACATTGAATATGACTCCAGAACCTTATCCTGAGCTCTGTAGATCCTGAGAAATTAAAAGTTTTGTTCCCTAATTTTCCCTAATAGTATTTATTCATCTTTCAAAAGAAAGTAAAATGACCCTAAAACATTGGGCAAAATGTTTCATATATCCAATGAAGTACTCTATCAACTCTATATTGCTATATGACAAATGACCACACATTTAGTTGCTTGAAAACATGTATTTATTATTTCAAAGTTCCAGGGACAGGGTCCCTGGATCTTCTACTTAAGAGCTCTTACAAGACTCCAATCAAGGTGTGGGCCAAGACTGGGAGTCATCTGAGGCTTGACTGGGGAAGGACCGACTTCTAGGCTCATATGATCATTGGCGGGATGCAGTTCTTTGAGGATTGTTAGACTGAGGTCCTCAGCTACTTTCTGGCTATCAGCTGGAATCTGTCCTCAGCAACTAGAGGTTTCCTATAGTTCTTTGCCATGTTGACTTTTCCATATGTTGGCTTCTGTCATCAAATCTAGAAAAGAGACTCAATATAGACAGTCCACTAGAAAGACAAAAGTAGCAATGTTATGCAAACTAACCATGAAAGTACATTTCATCATCTTTATCATATTCTCTTGGTTAGAAGCAACTCACAGGTCATGCTCACATTCAAGAGAAGAGTATTAGACAAGGGTAGGAACATTAAGAGTCAGAGATCATGGAACAACCTTAGAGCTTGTTTGTCATGAGTACTATGTAGCTATAAAAAAATGAAGCTGGGTGCATGCCTGTGATCCCAGATACTTGAAAACTGAGGCAAGAGGATCACAAATTTGAGTCCAGCCTGGGCAACTTAATGAGACTCTTTCTCAAAATAAAAAATTAAAAGCCTGAGGAAGTATCTCAGTGATAGAGCACTTGTATAGCATGCACAAGGCCCTGGGTTCTCTCTCTAGTACCACAAAACAAACAAAAGAATAACTTCATATGATTTATAGGACATACTGTTAAGAGAAGAAAGCCATATATAAAAGATAATCCAGGTGTATTACCTTTCATGAAAGAAAAGGAAATATTAGAACATTAATATATATTTGCTCACTTTTGCAAAAAATACAGGAAAGATAGAACATAAACTAAAGAGGTTTGTTATCTACATGGAGCAGTTGTGAAAGGAGTGGACAGAATGGGAAAATAAAACAGGTAGATGTGCTAATCAGCTTTTCATTGATGTGACAAAATACTTGAGAAAATCAACTTAAAGGAGGAAAGATTTATTTTAACTCACAGTTTCAAAAAGTTTAGTCTTTGATCAGCTGGCTCCTTGCTGAGGAGGCAGAGCATCACAGCAGAGAGGAGCGGATCTGGTAACCTCATGACAGCCAAAAAGAACATGGAAGTTGGAAGGAACCAGGAATGAGATATACCCCGTTAGGTGATGTCCCCAGTGAACTACTTTCTCCAACTATACCCCACCTTCTACAGTTTCCATCACCTTCCAATAGACCAATTATGAACCCATCAATGGATTAACCCATTAATGAGATCAGAACCCTAATGATCTAATCATTTCTCAAAAGCCCACACCTTTGAACATTGCCACATTGAGAACCAAGCCTTCAACACATGAGCCTTTGGGAGACATTCCATATACAAACTATAACAGTAGTAAAAGATAAGACAGGAGTAACCCTTGTCTGAGCATGCCCTTTTGTATAACTTTGACAGTACTACCACTGTAGTACTTCACACGCTTCCAAAATAAATAATTAAAATCCACCCTAAGGGGGTGGGAGTAGGGAAAGAATCCAAAATGAAATATAAACCGTAACAAATGTATATGATTTTACTAAAAATGTACACTATAACTGCAACTAATGAGCTGGCATAGTGGCATATGCCTGCAATCTTATCAAGTTGGGAGACAAGAAAAGAGGATCACAAGTTCAAGGCCAGCATGGATAATTTAAAGAGACCCTGTCTCAAAATAAAAAATCAAAAGGGTTGTAAACAGCTCCATGGTAGAGCACTCCTAAGTTTAATCCCTAATACTGCAAGCAACAACAACAAAACACTAATGTGAGGTTATGGGTTAAGGTTTGTCTACTAACACAAAAAAAGATATGTTGAGATACTAACTCCTAGTATCTCAATATTTAACTTAGAAATAAGAGTGATCAAGTTAAAATGAGATCATCCGGTTGGGCCCCAATCCTATATGACTTGTGTCATTATTAAAAGGGGAAAGCTAGACATAGACATCCCCCCCACACACACACACGTCAGATGATGTGAAGAGACAGAAATAAAGAGAGAACACTATATGAAAATGAAAGCAGAGATTGGAGTGATACATCTAGAAGCCAAATATTGCTAGTAAACCAAGCTAAGGGAGAAGCACGGAACACATTCTATTATACAGCCCTCAGAAGAAATCAACTTTGTCATCACTTGAATTCTAGACTTCTAGCCTTCATAACTGTGAGGACAACTGGTTTTTGGTATGTTATTACAACAGCCATAGAAAACTAATATAGTGAGTAATTCTGGAAAACATTATTTTGATTCGCTATTGTAAGGCTAAGACAAAAATCCTTAAACAAAACACTGTAAATTTGTTTCTCACAGGGTAAGTTTTCTCAATTTTGAAAATATTTTATGTGTAGGATTGACAAAATACACAAATAAATTGTAGATAGTAATTGGCAGATTTACCATGGTAAAGAGAAAGATGTTATAAGTATAGAGGGGCAATTAGAATAAATCAAGGAATTGGATTGGAGTCAGAAGTATCAGTGTAAACTCATGTATTTGTTTAGATGGAGGGACAGAGAGTAACAGAAAGATAGAATAATAAATAGAGGATTTTTTTGTGTTAGTATACATACACATATTTTCTGATTGTTCACTCAAAAGGCCTTGGAGCAATGAAATTTAGTAGCCACAAGCACATCAAAGCCAAACTCTTGGCTTCTAAACATCAACAACTAATGCATCGTGGGAGCTTGAATCAAAAACGGGAACAGAAAAAGTACAAAGAAATACTAGTGAAACTGGAAGAACATTCACAAAATCAGCCAGCCCTCTTCAAGAAGTAACCGATTCCAGGATTAGGGCAGGAAAAGTTTAATATTAACTTGACATACTTTGTGATTCCAGAAAATAAGGACATGTTTTAAATAGGATGGAGACATAAAGGACAAGGAGCTAACTTGAAGGTATTATTATAGCCAACACTAGAACAATTTGAGCAACAAAATAAATAATGATAGTATTGAATTATAACCCATAAAATAATTTGAATATACATATACACAAGTCCATAGTGACATGCATAAATAATTGAATAATGAATAAGTAAATACATGGGAGGACAGAAGAGTTTTCTTTACTGAAGAATACTAATTAATACATGTAGATGGAATGAAAAAACAGAACAATTAGATGAACAGTAATACTTATTGTACCCAGTATCAATTGATGCATGCTAATATTAGCAGGTGAAAATGTGAGGAAAGTCAGGATATTTGCATAATCTCAAGGCATCTGCCACAATCTATTTATTAATTTAAAAGGGGAAATCAGTAGCTTCTTAGTGGAGAAGCACAATAGACTTCACCTTTGCCAAGTGATCAAGATTAACATCCCTGCTAGGCACAGTGACCCATGTCTGTAATTCCAGCAGCTCAGGAGGCAGAGGCAGGAGGATCGTGAGTCCAAAGTCAGCCTAAGCAACTTAGCAAGGAACTAAGCAACTCAGTGAGACCCTGTCTCTAAATAAAATACAAAATAGGGCTGGAGATGTGGCTCAGTGGTGGAATGTCCCTGTACAAATCAACTGTCCAAAGACATTAAAAAAGACAACAAAACTTAAAAAGTAATCAAAGAGATGCATGGCAGAACATGTTCAATCCAGGTACAAAAAAAAAAAAAAGATTAACATCCGTAATGATTAAAATATGTCAACTTCATGTGACTGTGTGATGTGATGCACATCATTTCTGTGGTATTCTCACCATCAATCTATACTTTATAATCTAATCAAGAGAAACTATCTGATGTACTCAAATTGAGAAACACTCTACAAAATAATTGACAAGACTGAGCAACTGTCACAGAGTGGAATAGAATAAGAAGTATCAACAACTAGTGCAAAGTAAGACCTTGGATTAGACACTGGAACAGAAAAAAACTCACTTTACCTTTCTAACAGTCCTGTAGGTAGGAATGAGATTATTACTCACAACATATAGTAAGGAAAGGAAGTTTAAAAGAACTTAAGTTATTTAAGGTCATTCATTAATTCTTTGTCTAGCATGGTAAGGTGAAACCAGTAACAGCCTCTTTCTCTACTTGATTAAAACTGAAAGTTCTGAATGAATGCAGAAATCAACTGTCCAAAGACATTAAAAAAGACAACAAAACTTAAAAAGTAATCAAAGAGATGCATGGCAGAACAATCGTCTTAATGGCTAAAATTTCAATAAAAAGTCACTATTTATGTTCAGACAAAAAAAGAAAAAGGGACCCTGTGGGCTAGAAAAGGTTGAATGGGGAGGTTAGGGGGAGAGGGAAACAAAAGAAGATATTTAAACTCTGTATATGAACCAGCACAATCTTGGGCTCCCCAGTAAATAGCACATATGTGGGACAGACCAAAAGCATTTTAGCAAAGTCTTTGAAAATGGAACAGTTTTAAGTCATAACCCAAGTCTCAAACTAACCTCTGGTTGATACTTCTGTGAGGCAGAACCAAGGCAGCATAGGAAAGACTTTGAACATTGAACTGAGGTCAGAACCATGCATAAGGAATGGGAGAAAAAACTCATGGTATAAATATAGTTGTATTGATTGTCTACTGAAAGAACAAGAAGAAAAATAAAATTCTCCAGAAGATTATGGTAGAATAGAGCATCTACACAATACAATATTCAAAAAGTTCAGGATACTGGCTGGGGTTATAGCTCAGTGGTAAAGCACTTGCCTAGAAAATGTGAGGCCCTGGGTTCGATCCTCAGCACCACATAAAAATAAATAAATAAAATAAAAGGTATTGTGTCCAACTACAACTAAAAAATAAACATTTAAAAAATTCAGGATATAATCGGAAAGGATTCAACATAAAAAGGAGTAAGAGGGCTGGGGTTGTGGCTCAGTGGTAGAGTGCTTGCCTAGCATGTGTAGGCCCTAGGTTTGATCTTCAGCACCACATCAAAATAAATAAATAAAATAAAGATATGGTGTCCAACTACAACTAAAAAATAAATATTAAAAATAATAAAAAGAAGTAAGAAAAAGGGACCAGCTTTTGATTAAAAAAACTACCTTATATATGCCAGTCCGGGGATTATCAAGATGTTGGGATTATAAAAGACTAGGAAGCAGATGTTCTAACTATGCTCCATGAGATAAAGTTAAGTACACTTTTGAAGGATGGAAGGATAGAATTTCTTAGCTGAGAAATGGAAATGATAAAATAAGAATAAAATGTAAGTTTTATAACTGAAAAATATAATATCAGAAAAAACACTTCAATACCTGGCTTATTAGGAGAATGAAGATGACAAAAGAGTCAATTAACTTGAAGTCAGATCAAATGAAATTATCCAATTTGAAAAAAAAATAGAAAGACTTTGAAAAAGATAAAGAGTCTCAAGGAACTGTGAGACAATTAAAAAGTTCTAAATTTCATGTCAATGTATCTCTGAAATGAGAAGTGTAGAGAAAGAAATGAAGAAATAATGGCTGAAAACTCCCCAAATTTACAGATCCAAGAAGCTCAGCAAATTCCAAAAAAGGAAAAACACAAATAAAACAATGTTTAGACACATAATAATCAAACCAGTAAAAATCATATCTAGTGTTCTCCAGCACAATAAAATAAATATGGTTAACAATAATGCATTATGTCTCAAAAGAGTTAGAAGAGAGGATTTTCAGGGTATTCACCATAAAGAAATGATAAAAGTATAATTGATAGGTATGCTAATAACCCTGAGTTGATCACTACACAATATGTACATGAATTGAAACATCAGACTGTACCTGATAAATATGTACAAATATTGCATTCAATTGAACAAAAGAAAAGAAAAAGCTGGAAAAAGCTGGAAAAAAGGGATGCATTCAATATAGTAGGACAATGACTAAAATATTGAGGATTTCATTAAAAACCATGGAGTCCATAAGATAGTGGGACAACAATTTCAAAGTGCTGAAAGAAAAGAACTCTCAACCCTGAATTCGATGTTCAGAGTTTAAAAACTTCCTTTAGAAATTAGTTTGAAATAAAGAAATTATCAGATAATGGGTAAATAAGAGAAAGCTTTGACAGAAGACCCATTCTGAAACAAATGCTAAAGGAAGATATTCAGGTTAAAGGACATGATCATGTTTAGTTCTCCAGTAATCAGGGAAGAGGAAAGAAATGATAAATATCCAAGCAAATATGAAAGAGTATTTTTTTTCTTAAATTTGAAAGAATAAGTAGAATATTGGAAGTCAAACTTATCTTAAGGAGTTTTCAACATATATTGATGTCATACACATGACATCTATAAAATAAATGTCAATGATGGAAAGATGAAGGTACATTTATGGTTGTAAATTTTCTGTCTGCCAAAAGTGGTAAAATAGTAACCCTAATTTGACTCTCAACAGTCAGGTATCATAATCCTTAGAGAAAGCATTAAAATATACATATAAAATATAAAATGTTACAGCAAATAGAAACTTCTGATTTCCAGTATGGTATAAAAGGAGTTTGGAAGTCATCACTATTATCTAACAACAACTAAAAATCTAGGCAAGTGATCTGAATAGACACTTCTCAAAAGAAGAAACACGAAGGATAAACAACTGTATGAAAAATACTAAATATGTTTAGTCATCAGGGAAAGGCAAATTAAAACTATAATGAGATATCATTTCACTTCAGTTATTATGGCTATTACTAAAAATTCTGGCCAGAATGTTGAGCAAAATGAACTTTCATATACTGTTGGTGGAAATGTCCATGTATATGGCAATTATGGAGAATAGTATGGAAATTTCTCAGAAAACTAAACCTAGATTTACCATATGATTCAGCAATCCC